>NC_136426.1:27190000-27312053 GCF_052849685.1 Lactuca virosa | reverse complement strand
TGAACTTCTCGATCCACATTCCTGCGATGATCTTGACAAATCTGTAAACTAGTTAGTCAACACCATACTTTTATTATGTTTTTCATCGAGGTCAACCCATTTTAATATATAAGACCAATCTTTGTCATGCACTTTGGACCTTCTGCTTCAACTTCCATATTATATTCATGGGATCTGGTATCTTAACATTCTTTTGGAATTATTCTTGGATTTGTCTTGTTATCGAGTTATAAAACATTTGTGTTCATAGCGAATGCATCTGCAACTGCAAGTTCAACCAGGATGCCATGAGCATAAAATAGGGAAGTTGTGAAAAATGTTGGTGACATGAAGATGGTCTATTATATCTGAATTCTAGTTATCATAATTTCTAGGAAAATTAATCATGGCTTTGAGAAGGTTTAGATCTACATTAAGATCTTCTGTTGTGACTTATTTGTTATGCTTTTCTGCAGGTTAGTACTGAGAACATGATTCTAATTTTCATGTTAAATGTTCCATTTAACTGTTAGTTTGTCATAGAGAAATTAACTTCGTATGTTTGTTACAGTTGTAATGGCATATGATATCTTTGATCCAACCGCAAACATAACCATTACATGGGATGTTGTTTCATGGACTCCAGATGGCTACGTGGTAAGTAATATTCTGAGATTCCTAATTAAGTAAATTGTGATTGTTACCTGAGATGAGCGATTTGCAGGCTGTGGTGAAGATGAACAACTATCAAATGTATCGTCCAATCATGACTCCAGGATGGACATTGGGATGGACATGGGCTAAAAAGGAAATAATTTGGTCGATTCTAGGAGCTCAGGCGATTGATCAAGGAGATTGCAAGGACTTACCGAGTAATATTCCTCATTCCTGTGAGAAGAGTCCCAGAATCATTGACATGCAGCCAGGAGTACCTTACAACCAGCAGTTCCTAAACTGCTGCAAGGGTGGTTTTGTAAGTTCAATGGGTCAAGATCCTGCTAATTCACTCTCGGCGTTTCAGTTGAGTGTTGGGAATTCGGGCAATACTTATAAAACAGTCGGTCTGCCCAAGAATTTCTCCCTGCTGGGTCCCAATCAAGGATACACCTGCAGCCCTATATCCATTGTGCCATCTTCGGTTTCTTTATCATCTGGTGGTCGTAGAAAGAACCGAGCTTTAAGTATGTTTCACTGTTCCATGAAGGCCAGGTTTTATATTCTTTTACAATTAACCTCTCTTCTGATTAATCGTGTATTTATTTGTAGTGTCATGGCAACTGGTGTGTCGTTACTCCCAGTTTCTGGCCTCTGAGATCCCAACCTGTTGTGTCTCGATGTCATCTTTTTACAACAGTGAGATCACTCCATGTCTTTCATGTGCTTGTGGCTGCAGGATCAATGAAAACTGTGTTACGTAAGCTTTCTATAATCATATTTCGAGATTATGCATATAAGATACTTGGCAATCTGACTAAAATCGTAAGAGAATTCTTGTAACACATCAGTAATAATTCGCCTATATCACATGTGGTTGGATCAACAAGCCCACATACAGAAGGTAATGCTCCCGTGAAGCAATGAACTCACCACATGTGCCCTGTTCGGGTTCATTGGCATGTGAAAAGAAACTACAAGATGTATTGGCATGTGAGGATCACCATCACCAACTTCAACTTCAATTTCAACTACACTAAGTGGACACTTGTTGCTCAACATCCGAATCTCAACAACATTGCCAAAGTTGATGCTTTTAACTATAAGCCTCTTCTCCTCTTTGAACCCATAAGTAAGTTGATGAGAACAAATATGAGCAGCCCAGGAAATCTACCTGATGATATGTGATCTACTATTTATAATCTAAGCAAGAAACAAACTCATTTGTCAACGTCATCCTGGTTTTTAAATGCAGATGATACAGGTATGTTTTATGGAGTAGAGAAGCTGGATAACGACCGCCTTCTGGAGGCTGCAAGTGTGCATTCAGAGATGATTCTTCAAAAAAATAGGACAACATTCTCATTGAATCGTGGGTGGGCATTCCCTCATAAAGTCTACTTCAATGGTGACGAATGCATAATGCCCCTGCCTATCTCTTACCCGTCTCTTCCAAACTCCGTCCTTCCCGTTTTAGATGTTGGACGAATGGTCGTTATTATTCAAGTACTAATAGCAACATTTCATCAATTTATCTAAAATTAGACATACCAGTGTTAATGTGTTAATGTAGAAACATATGTTTTGACTTTATTTGGAAGGATTGAATCAAGAATGCCAATTATTGATATCAATGTTTTTGCTTCTTGGTATGGTATATGTAACTGAAGAGGAGAGAGCACAGAGAATAAAACAAAATGGTAAATGTAAGTGACCAAGACAATCGCTAAAATATCTTTATATAGGTCAAAGTATGGATGGGCTTTAGAACCGGACCGGTTTTCCAATATTATAAGAACCGGGGACCGGACCGCCGGTTCTAGCGCCACTTCCGGTTTTGGTTATTTTTCAAACTAGAACCGGTTAAAATGTTGTAGTACAAACACTAAATTATATGATGAAAAAAGAATTAAGTAATTCCGATTTCATATGAGTGAGTTATGCGCATTTTAAAAGCATAACAGATTCCAAAATAAAAACAAAATGCTGAAACAAAAAATACGCAACATTGATATGTTGTCTTCCGGGGTCTATAGCTAATTGAATATCTAACCAAAATATGTGTTTGTATAGTCTAAAATGAAGTACAAACACCAAATTACATGTTAGAAAAAAAAATTAAGTAATTCCGACGTCATATGAATGAGTTATGTACATTTAAAAAAATGGGACATATTCAAAAAAACAACAAAAAAAGTGTTGAAATAGAAAAAAGCAGCATTGATATTCTTTCTTTTGGGGCATGTATCTGATTCAATATCTAACCAAAATATATGCTTTTATTTTGGTTATATTTAAAAAAACGTCCAGCCACCTGCGATGCCTCATGTTCAGGTTCGGCTGATCCATAAGATGTCTCAAACTCTTGTGATCCGTATAAACTGTACAACGGACCCCATAAAGACAATGTCTCCAAATCTTGAGGGCAAAGACCACTGCCCTAACTCTAGGTCATGAGTGAGATATCGCGTCTCATGCGGATTCAGCTGGCGCGAAGCATAATCAAAATCTCGTCCTCTCTGTATGAGGACTGCCCCTAAGCCAGTGATGGATGCATCACAGAATACCATATCCTCAACTCCCTCCGGGAGGGTCAATACCGGGGCCTCACATAACTTCTGCCGAAGAGTCTCAAACGTAGACTGCTGCTCAGGGCCCCTTCGGAAATCCACCCCCTTCCTCGTCAGACGAGTGAGGGGTACCGCAATCTTGGAGAAATCCTGAATGAATCTCCGATCTCTGAGGGAGATTTCAGAACCTCCCACTGCATCACAACCTCGATCTTGGCCGGATCGACCAAAATCTCATCCTGGTTAACGAGGTGCCCTAAGAACTGGACCTCTCATAACCAAAACTCGCACTTCGAGAACTTGGCATAAAGTCGTTCTTGCCTCAGTACCCCCAAAAGCTCTCGAAGGTGCTCCTCATGCTGCTCTCTGGTGTTGGAATATACCAAGATATCATCAATAAACACAATGAGGGGTGGATCAAACATCGACCTGCATACCCGATTCATCAAATCCATAAACACAGCAGGTGCATTGGTGGGCCCAAATGGCATCACCACGAACTCGTAATGCCCATAACGAGTTTGGAACGCGGTCTTCTCCACGTCATCATCTCTCACTCTCACCTGATGATACCCAAACCTCAGATCTATCTTGGAGAACCAAGATGCACCCTGCAATTGATCAAAAAGGTCATCAATCCACGGAAGAGGATAACGGTTCTTCACCGTTAAATTTTCAACTCCCGGTAATCAATGCACATCCGGTGTGAACCATCCTTATTCTTGACGAACAATACCAGCGCTCCCCATGGAGAACTTCTCGGTCTGATGAACTGTTTGCCTAGTAGCTCCTGCAGCTGAGATGACAACTCTTGCATCTCAGGCGGTGCCAAGCGGTACGACGCCTTGCAAATCGGGGCCGCATCTGGCACAAGGTCAATCCTGAAGTCGACCTACCTCTCGGGAGGCACACCGGGTGACTTCTCCGGGAATACATCAGCAAACTCCCTGACCACTGGAACCTCTGAGATTGAAATTTGATCCCCAAATCGAATGTCAACCACAAAAGCTAACTAACCTGCACACCCATGCAGAATATACTGACGAGCCCTGGCTGCCGAACAAAACCCTGAACCGACCCTGGTGCCCTCTCCATAAATAACCTATTTTCCCCCACTTGGGGTTCGAACTACCACTCGTTGGCCCTCACAATCAATCATGGCACTAAACCTGCTTAGCCAGTCCATACCCACTATCACGCACACATCCCCCATGGGAATAGGGATAAGATCAATCAGATAAGACACTTGAAGATCTCTAGCACACATCCCTGAAATACTGCAGATGCAAAAACCATGTGCTCATTGGCGATAGAAACCCGTAATGGACAGTCTAACTCCCCAATAGGCATATGAAACTCCCTACTGAATGATCGAGATACAAAATACCGACTCGCACCCGAGTCAAACAACACAAGAGCTGGTAAAGAGTTCACTAGGAACGTACCTATCAGGGGCATGTATGACCAACCTGATCACAGTGGTAACAAATCCTGACACTCGGTGGCGGAATCTGCTAACGACAATCCCTAGAAATGTGACCCTCCTTGCCACATTTGTGGCACCCAGATCAACACGCATCATCATGAACCTTTCTGCACTTCCCACAAGTGTGGCCCCTCTGACTCCCCTTCCTCGAATCAGCAGCCTTAAATCGCTTCACTGCAAATTGTGACTGCAATGGTGCCTGCCTCTACTCCCTCGTCTGGAGCTTTATCTCAATCTCATGCCGCCTGGCGGCCTCCTGCAACTCCAATAATGAACAATAGCGTTGAGTGGACACAAACTGCCATATATCCGTCTTCAGCATGCTCAAGTACCGGGTCATCTGAGCTTGCTCAGAAGCAGCAAACACAGGGCAAAACATGGCTCTCTCCGTAAACATCTTGGTGATCTTCGTCACCGACTCCGTCCACTGCCTCAAATCCAAGTACTCTTGGGCCAACCTCTCCCACTCCACCAGCGGAACATATCTGGAATGGAACATCTCAGAGAACTGCTCCCAAGTCACAACAGCCCTCTACTCAGTAGAATATGAACTAGTAACAAGCCTCCACCAATCCTTCACTCCGGATCGTAGCAGGTTCAGAGCGTACTTGACCTTCTGGTTAGCTGGACAAGAACAAGTGAAAAAGCACCCCTTAATGTTAGATAGCCACCTCATGGCTATAATCGGATCCTGAACTCCATCAAACTTTGGGGGCTTCGTATTATCAAAGTCCCAGTACTGAAAAGCCCTCCCAGCACAACCCCCACAGCAGCGACGGCTGCAGCAGCAGCAGTCTCAGCAAGAGCAGCGTATATGTCATCAAAGAACTCCATCATCGCAGTCTTGATAGACCCAAACAGCTCCGGTATCTGCCCCCTGACAATGGTCACAACCTCCTCATGGACAATCTCCCTGATACGGTCCTCAGTCACTACTGGCCTATCCTAGCCACCCGCTCCCGATCCTGACCCGGATCCCGCCTCAAATCGTCTCGTCATCACCATACTGAAAATAAACCAGGAAGACATTATATTAAATACTTATCTTACCAGGGAACCAACTCCCAACAAAGCCCTAGGGGTTGTGACTTCCTTGTTACGCGTACGACACCTGTGTTTTCAATAGTATGGGCCCATACTACCTTCCACACCTACCTGTATTTGTCTCATAGGATCATCACAACATCCCTAACAATACACACTAGCATACACATACACTCAATCTTCACTCCCTAGTGGAAGGCTAAACATTACGAAACTGGTCGACTGACCCCACACAACACATCCATGAAACTTCCACCAACCATGCAACATTCGTGTATGCTAATCATACATAACACTGGACCCTATAGACAGTCGAATATCCGATCGTGCCCTAAGCCCTTCATCAAACAAGAACAGGAAATAAGGTCAAACCAAACATTCTTAGGCTATAGAATCTTAGTTATGTATAACCATGATGCATACACTAAGCAACTACAGTAACGATGCTAATTTCATATAAGGAAGTACCCTAGGCTATCAGGCATCATATAATCAGGAAATTCTATCATGCAATTCTTGAAGATCCCTAGCATATCACTAGCATGTTGTTCTAACATATCACAAGATCAAATAACAGTGTGGTAATTTGGGGTCTACTTACTGGCTCCGGTTGATCGTACATATCGCATCCTCTTCGATTATTTGAAGTAATTTGAAAGTTATTTAAAAAAATCTTTTTCCTTAGTTTGAGACTGGATTCACACGAGTGTTCCTCCAATTCACTCAAACCAAGGCTTTGATACCAACTTGTAACACTAGCGAAAATCACAACAATTTTAAACTTTTCAAACCAACCCACAATTATAAAAATGTTTACAAAACCATTGTTTCAAAATGTTTATATAATATCAGAGTATCCCAAAAATCATAAAAACCGATAAACAAGAGGATGTGCACGGTCACGCCTTCGCCTTTCCACGGTCATCCGAAGTACCTGAAAAAATAACTAAAATTGTAAGCCAAAGCTTAGTGAGTTTCCCAAAATACCACCACAAAACAAAGCACATTCACAAACACTCATGCCTAGCCCAATCAGCATCGGGTTGGAATACCAGACATGTTCACGATGGGTCCAGTCATCCTTGGGATGGAATACCCTCGTATCATAAGCATGTTGGCCCAATCAGCATTGGGCTGGAATACCCCCGGTCTGTTGACTGACGCACAGAGAAGTCCAGTCTCACCATACATCATAGTATGTCAACATGTGCATAACAGATAAATAAATAATCAGGAAACAGGTAAAAAGATAACAAATCCACAGATCACTACTTCATGCAAACACCCTATATATCAGGATACATAACAAAATGGGTAGGCATTGGTGCCTTCGACCCACGGATATAGTGAGGAAAACTCACCTCAAACTGAACACTAGCTGCCGAGGTACTAACTCTGAATCTCAGCTCAATCCGACACCTAATCATCATAATGACCGATTCTTAGTCATAATCTAAAATACCCTTAAGGTCAAACCTGGTCAAACTAGGTCAAGGTCAAAGTCAAACTGGTCAAACCACTGAGTCAACTGAGTTAACCCAACCGAGTCGACCCAGAGCGAGTATACGGGGCGTACTCTAGAGGTACGTTGGGCGTACTCCTCCTTGACCGCATCGGGACCCTTGACCGCGTACGTTGTGCGTACTCCCAGGTACGCGGGGTGTAACCCCAAAAATCAAGATTCCTTCGTTAAGAGCTTATTGTAACGACTTAATGCAACCAAATGCAGATCCAAGGTCCAAATGCCATAAAGAGTCATAAAGTTGGAAACTTTATGACCTTGAATGCATAAAAAAAGTTGCTTAATCCCTAAAGACCCAACACCTTAATGCCTTAAGACTCCCATTAACATGCATGGGACAAAACTAGCCATTGAAGCTCCATTTTTATGACTTAACCCCACTACTAGTGTCTGAAAATACAACTTAATGAGTCAAGAACATGTCATGTTTGAGATCTAACAATTTGGGCCAAAAAGGACATAAAATCAACACATAAGCAAGATCTAGTGAACTAGCCATCAAGGTTTGAACTTTATACCTTCTAATGATGGAGAAGGATGCAAAACTCCCAGATCTAAGCTTGCTTCTAGCTTCCAAGCTTCACAACCACCTTTTTTTCCTTTGGAACACACAAAAACTCACACTAAATCTTCCAAGTGCTCAAATGAGGCTAGGGTTTTCAAGAGAACATGAGTATGATGATGGAGGCTGGAAATGAGAAGAGAAATGAGGCTTAATGTTGCTTAAATATGTACAAACCCTCAAAACTAGGGTTTGGGATCTGGCCACGTACGCCCAACGTACTCACATACGCATGTCGTACTCTCATAGCCTAAAAATTACGGAAGTGCCACTATGGCTTAATTGAACACATTCATGCCCTTAGGGTCCAATTTAAAAAATAATAAAATCATAAGGGTTAAAAATAGAAGTACCATAACGACGGGATGTTACAAAGCGGGATGTAGCTTGGTACGTGGAGAGGTGCTTAACTTGCAGGAAAGCCAAGGCCGGGCATTAGCGGCCTCACAGAAAGATGTAGCCGTTAGATATTTCCGTTTGGAAATGGGAGGAGATCACCATCGATTTCATTACGAAGTTGCCTCGGACTGTGCGTGGAGTGGATTCGATTTGGGTCATCGTGGATCGATTGACCAAGAGCACGCATTTTATTCCGATTCAGGAGAGTATCTCTGCGGAGAAGTTGGATGAGGTATACATCAGGGAGGTCGTGGCACGGCATGGAGTGTCGATTTCTATGGTTTCAAACAAGGGCGTCCGGTTTACTTCCAGATTTTGGAAGAGGTTCCACGACTAGTTGGGTACTCGTCTTCATTTCTGTATGGCCTTCCACCCGCAGACTGACGGTCAGAGCGAGCGGACCATTCAAACCTTGGAGGATATGCTTCGGGTGTGTGTTTTGAATTTCGGTGGGAGTTAGGATACATATCTCCCTTTGGAGGAGTTTTCGTATAAAAACAATTATCACGCTAACATTGATCGACCTCCTTTTGAGATGCTCTATAGGAGGAAATGCAGGACCCTGATGTGTTGGGTTGAGGTCGGTCAGCGAGTCATGGGGAGTACCGAAGTGATACTCAAGATTACCGATTTGATTCAGCAGGTTCAGAGTAGACTCCAAACAGCTCAGAGTCGGCGAAAGAGCTATGTCGACAGATCTAGAGTGTGCAAACTTGAGAAATCCATCTATGGATGTCAAGACTGCTTTCCTTAATGGGAAACTGGCTGAAGATGTTTACATGTGTCAGCCAGAGGGTTTTGTAGATGCGAAGTACCCAAATAGAGTGTGCAAGCTTGAGAAATCCATCTATGAATTAAAGCAAGCGTCTCGCAGATGGAATCTTTGTTTCGATGAGAAAGTCAAAGAGTTTGGATTTTTGAGAAGCGAAGATGAGTCCTGTGTGTATGTCAAAGCTAGTGGGAGTATAGTTAGCTTTCTAGTTTTGTATGTTGATGACATACTACTCATAGGAAACGACATCCCAACTTTGCAGGAGGTTAAGACCTGGCTTGGGAAGTGTTTTGCTATGAAAGATATAGGGCAAGCTGCTTATATTCTATGGATAAGTATTTTGAGAAATAGAAGTAGGAGACTAATAGGACTTAGTCAAAGTGCTTACTTGGACAAGGTGCTGAAACGTTTTAGCATGGAGAATTCCAAGAAAGGGGAACTGCCAATTCAAAGAAATACCAAGCTGAGTAAGACTCAGAGTCCGAGTACCGATGCCGAGATAGCGGAAATGAGTTGAGTACCATATGCTTCCGCCATTGGCTCAATCATGTACGCTATGACATGTACTCGCCCTGATGTGGCTTTTGCGTTGAGCATGGTTAGCCGATATCAAGGGAACCCGGGTGGAGCTCATTGGACAGCAGTTAAGAACATTCTTAAGTACCTGCGAAGGACTAAGGACTAGGTCCTTACACTTGGTGGGAGTGATGACTTGAGAGTGACAGGGTATAGTGACAGCATCTTTCAAACCGACAGAGATAACTTCCGCTCTCAGTTGGGTTGGGTATTTACCCTTAATGGAGGAGCAGTTACTTGGAAAAGTTCCAAGCAGGAGACTATGGCTGATTCAACGTGCGAATCAGAGTACATAGCAGCAAGCGAAGCGTCGAAGGAGGCGATATGGTTGAAGAACTTCATTGGTGACCTTGGAGTTGTACCAGCCATAAAGGAGCCCATGGAGATTTTCTGTGATAACGAAGGAGCGGTTGCCTTGACCAAGGAACCAAGGGATCATGGTAGATCCAGACACATCGACAGAAAATACCACATCCTCAGACATCGGGTAGAAGAGGGACTCCTCGTAGTCAATAGGGTATCGTCGGAGGAGAACCCAACAGATCCTCTCACAAAGGGTCTGAGCAGGGTTAAGCCCTTACAGCATGCGAGGAGCATTGGTCTGAATGACGATATTAGTTTTAGTGATTAGATAGATGTTTAGAAACTTGTAATGGATAAATGTAATTGACATTTGATGATTAAGTAATGGAGATTTATTTATGAGTAAAGTTTGCTATCTTATGTCAATTGTTTACTATTGTTTCACTTTTGCATGTTTACCTCCAGAATAATTAGATTGTTCAAATTATCCACAATCAATCATACTTTGGGAGTAAGTTATGAGGTTAGACTGTCATGAATTGGTTTGTAGATTGTCTAAGTGTTTAGACATAGCAAAGGTTTGCTGCAACGTTCGTGGGTACTTCTGAAATAAAATTTGAGTATTGGATTAAACCCACGCTTATGTGAATCACTTCATGGAATTTATCACGAGTGATTGTGAGATGATAATATCGTATAATCTTTAAACCAAGATATATGAGTTGTTGTTTACAAGTTGGTTGTGCATTGATAATGCATAAACGCATCAGTAAGTTATAAAACGTGTTATTGTGTACAAATTTAACGAGTGAATAGTACAAGCATATAAGTCAAAGCTTATATGTTCCTTTTATCCTAAGAGGGTAAAAGCGATATCTTGGGCCCCTTGATGATTTTGTGTTGACTTATGTGTCGGGCCTGGTCATGACTAAATTGATGTGTTCAATTAAGTTCTATGTCAAACAAATCAGAAGTCGGGAAAACAAACTGTTGGACATTGAGAATGATTATGTTTCATGTCTTTGTCAACACGATATCTTGCAGAACGGAGGATTATATGATCCCTTATCTAAAGGACGCGTCATTGACTAGGTCAGAGTTCGACAGCGACTTTTGAGAGCTACGATTGCTAATCGGATTTTGAAGTCATACTTGCAATTATAGTTATTAGACTTATCCAAGTGGGAGACTGTTGGATTAGGTGTCTAAGCCCATAACTATAATTGGTATGTACTTGACCCGATAGTAGCATGGTCCTTTTGGGTTGCCTTCACCATAGCAATTTGATAGGATGAGTTTCGGAGAAAGAGGTTAATTAATGATTTATTAATATATTATAAGAATAATATATTAATTGAGAATTCATATTATTTAATTAGTATTGATCAAAAATTAATTTGGAATTAATTTAGTGATCAAAAGAGACTAATTAAAAGAACGAGGACTGATTATGTAAATCAGTAATAGTTGTAGTTTGGGCTAATGGACCCTATTGATAAGGGGTGGAAGAAAATCTATGGGAAGCCCATAGAGTTTTCGTCCAGGGCCTATCATAGGGGTCTATGGATTGCTTAGGGACTAAACAAGGGAATTAGGGTTTCCAGTTGAAAACCCTAGTAGCAGCTCAACTATAAAAGGAACCCCAAGGCTCCTAAAATCGGCCACTTGATTCCCTAGAAGAAACCCTGGCCGATTTGTGAAGCCTCCATCTCTCTCTCTCTTGTTCATACATTGCTTGTGGTGTTTGTGACTCCATTAGAGGTGCAGCACTTGAGGCACTAAGCTCTTGAAGGTCAAGATCAAGCAATCAACAAGAAAGGTATTCTTCTAACTCTAGTTTATTCATTGACTTCGAAAATTGTATGCTAGTTTAGGGTTCTTGCTTTGGAAAATTGATTTGCATGTATAACTTGAGAAAAACCTAGATCCAAAGCAAATAGGGTTGCATGTGCACCATAGGAATGTTGTAATGCTCAAAACCCATCATCAACATGGTAACTTTCCACTGGTTCTTCAGACTCAACTTCATAATTGACTAAATTACCCTGACACACTTCTTCTTGAGTTTCAATTTCAACTTCAATGACCAATCCCTTATTTGTTTTCTATGTGGTCATGGTCACTCCTCCACTCACATCCATAACATTACTTTGTTGGCTAACCAATGACATTACATATGGAACAACAGTCTTAGAATGATCATGCCCTTCATCCATATCTATTACATGTGAATGCTCAACAACATAGTTGACATGGTGGTTTAAATCAAGCTTTTTGCTATATGATCATACTTCTCTTGTACAAGGTTTTTTTTCTATTCATTTCTGGTGACACTCTCTCGGGTTCCAGTTCCTTAATAACAACTTTCGAAGGAGACTTAAAATAAGTAGGTACCCTAGTCTGACCATTTTCAATATACACCCTTTTAAGTCTGTGTTTAGGGACATACGAAGCCATTTTAAGTACGTCTTGCTCATTACCTAAAGGCAATAATATATAGCCTTAGGGGTATATATTCAGGATATAATGGTTGTAAAGGGTCTATTCAGTTTTGTACCCTAATTCTCTAACCATGTCATCAAGTTCATGGATTGAAGTGTCAATGTCATCTACGTATGATACAGTACCGTCGATGTATTTCCTTTCAGGTGCCTTGGTGAAAATACCAGCTTCAACGTGAAATAATTGTCATATCCTTCTGCAAACACAAAAATAGACATGGTAAAGACGATGATTTCTCTTCATGAACGCATTCAAGAAAAAAAAACTGAATTTTTAATGAACAATAATTCCCATTATTTTAGATGAGGGTTATGAAAGTGGATAGTAATTTCCAAATATTTACCATCATGCAATTGTTATGTTTTAGCCATTGGTCAATAATTTTAAAAAATGTAAGACTTTGATCAGTTCCCAACATTATTGGTAAGAGGAGTTTAGATCCTTCTCGGTAGGGAATGGTTATGGGTAAAAAGTCAGATCATTATATTTGAAATGGAGATAATGACTTGCCATCACTCAAAACACTGCCAGTGTAACTTAACCATCACAACTCTTGCTTGATTTCTGAGCAAACTGCAAACTCATCTGGTTAATTAAAAAAGCTAAGGGTGAATCTTGAAAATCTCAAGAGACATGCAACCACCATTAGGTAAGCTATCTCCATGCGTTCGTATTCTTTACCTTATTCTTGGCCTTTTTAATTCAGCAAAGGAGATTCTTCTGTTGTTGCGTTAATTATAGAAGTATCCAAGAAGCAGGTTTAAGTGTCAGGGAAATGGTTTTCAAGTCTGCATATCAGTTCTGGCAGAACCAATGCTACCCCTTTTCTGTTTTAAATCTGCGCATATGGCCTGTTTTTCTTTTGGTTTTTTCTCAGAGATCAAGTATGGTAAAGTGATTAATATGTTTCCTGCAATATATAGTGTAAGGTATATATTTAATATAACAAGTTGATAATGTAATTTCAGTGGCATTTGATCCGCTGGATCCTTTTGGAAATATAACTATCAAATGGGATGTGATCTCCTGGACCCCAGACGGTTATGTGGTGAGCTTCCTATATATTTTCTTCAAATTCATCTGGAAGAAAAACTTCCTCTTGAGTTAATCGTTTTCTTGTCATCAAGATTAAAAATGAGATTCGAGGAGTGTAACAAAATATAAACTATATCTTGCATGCAGGCAACAGTGACAATGAACAATTTTCAAATGTATAGGCATATCATGAGTCCTGGTTGGACCCTGGGATGGAATTGGGCTAAGAAAGAAGTGATTTGGTCAATGGTGGGAGCCCAAACCACTGAACAAGGAGATTGTTCTAAGTTCAAAGGAGGAAACATGCCACATTGTTGCAAGAGAAACCCTGTGGTTGTGGATTTGCTCCCTGGAGTTCCTTACAATCAACAAATATCCAATTGCTGTAAAGGCGGAGTGGTGTCATCATGGGGCCAAGATCCCTCTGCTGCTGTTTCCGCTTTTCAAGTGAGTGTCGGCCTTGCTGGCACTTCCAATAAAACTGTAAAACTGCCAAAGAACTTCACTTTGCTCGCTCCTGGTCCTGGCTACACATGTGGCCCAGCAACAATTGTGCCTTCTACAGTCTATCTTACTCCTGATCGCAGGCGAAAGACTCAAGCATTAAGTAAATCTATCTATGTTTTTCTGTTAATTAAAAGTTGTATAAACCCACTTTTAAGTAACTCTAAAATGGTTGATTATCCGGATGCAGTGACATGGAATGTGACATGCACGTACTCGCAGTTTTTGGTATCCAGGCATCCACGCTGTTGCGTGTCCTTTTCTTCATTCTACAATCAAACCATCACTCCTTGCCCAGCTTGTTCCTGTGGTTGCCATAATAAAGACAGGTGTATCAAGTAAGGGTTTCAGTTATATATATGTACAAACATTAATTGCTACTAAAACAAATTATATATGCTAATGGTGTGATTAATTTGATGATTGATAACAAGTGCAAATTGTTTTTAAATGTGTAGGAGTGATTCAAAGAGGTTGAGCACAGTGGGTATAAACACTCCCAGAAAAGATAATGAGCCACTGCTACAATGCACTCATCATATGTGCCCCATACGGGTGCATTGGCATGTGAAACAAAACTACAAAGACTATTGGCGTGTAAAGATGGCTGTCACCAACTTCAATTACAGACTCAACTATACGCAGTGGACTCTTGTGGCACAACACCCAAATCTCAACAATGTTACCCAAGTTTTTAGCTTCGATTATAAGCCTCTTGTTCCCTATCGATCCATAAGTGAGTCAAAGTATTCTTTGCAACGTCTTTAATATGAACTGAAGTTTGTTGAAAGAGTGAATCCTGTTTCTGTTGTGCAGATGACACTGGGATGTTTTATGGAATGAAGTTCTATAATGATTTGTTAATGGAAGCTGGGCCCTTTGGAAATGTGCAGTCAGAAGTGCTTATGCAGAAGGACAAGAACACCTTTACATTCAAGCAGGGATGGGCTTTCCCTCGTAAAGTCTACTTTAATGGGGAAGAATGCATGCTTCCACCTCCTGAGACATACCCTTCGCTGCCAAACTACGCTAGCACTGAATCAATCATAATTTCAGCCATGGCAACTTCTTTGTTTTGGTTCTTACAGTTTTTCATTTGTTGATAGAGTGTCAATTAAGGTTTTGTTATCACTAGTTCATGCATGATCATTTTGATGGCAACTATTTTGTGCGAATAGATATCTGTGTGCATCTATATTGGAACGTATGATATATAGTTCTTGCCCACTAAATTTGTTTGCAGTTCCCTCTAGTGATGTTTTTAAATTTCATTTTCTTTGTATATGCATTCTGATGCTGATTATTGATGCTCAATTGAGAATTTGGGATTAGTAAACGAGTTATTTCTCCAATTTGCTCAATTGATTGGGTTCCTTAAGTCAAGTTGAATTTAGAACTCATTTCTCCATAGTAGCTAGGTTGATGTATAGACAAATGTAAATTCCACGTTTTATTGAATAGATCATGAAAAAGTGAACAATCAAATGATCAAGGCATTAGCATACATCATATGCCGAAAAATATCAAAACAAAAAACATAGAAATGCAGTTATTAGAAAAACGAAATTAATGAAAGTAAAAATACTTTTTCAGCATCAAAAAACCCTAGCCTCGACCTTGCACACCAAAGGCTTCTTCATCTCCAAAGACAGGTTCAAACACTCTGACAAATCAACAGAACCAGAAGTACTGGGTGCAACCCATTTGAAGTTCTGTAGCAACTGAGCCAACCAAAGCTCAACAGTAGCCAAACCCATTGCTTTCCCTGGGCAAACCCTTCTGCCAGCACCAAAAGGAGCCAACCTTAGATCAGAACCCATTATCGCAACATCCTCCTCCATGAACCTCTCAGGTTTAAACATTTCAGGTTCAGACCAAACCCGTTCATCATGGGTTATGGCCCACATGTTCACCATGGCTGTCGTCCCCGCTGGAACCATGTGTGGTCCAACCTGAGTGTCATGGATTGCAAGACGAGCCCAGGAAAGAAGAGGGCCAGGAGGGTGAACACGCAAGGTTTCCTTCACAATTGCTTGGAGATAAGGAAGATTAGGCAGGTCGGAATCTGCAACTGCTCGACCTTTCCCAACAACATTATCTATCTCAGATTGCGCCTTGGATTGAATGTCCTGGTGCAACACCATCCTTGCAAGAATCCACTCCAGAAGGATGGCCACTGTGTCTGTTCCCCTAAAAATCATTTCCTGTTAAGAAATAATTAAAGAAAGCTTCAAATGATGAGCTAGGGAAACATTCTAATTAGTCCCATGTGTGGAGCAACATATTACATATATTATATAGCACAGTAAACAAGGCAAATTAATAAAAATAGAGATATGTATGTACCCAAAGAACGGCTATCATGTCAGCATCATTCAACTTGTTTTCAGATTCCAAATCAAGCAAAACATCAACAAAGTCGCCATCAGAAACTTCAGCTTCTTCTCTTATATTCTCCGATCGTTTCTCTCTGTGTTCTACAATTATCTTGTCAACGAAAACATTAACTTTGGACACCAAAACTCTGCACCTCTTCCTCACCCCTTGGAAGTCAAACCAGCTTACAACTGGGAAATGGTCACTCCAGTTGAAGATTCCGAGAAGCTCATATCCTTCGCTGACTAGCTTCTCCAGCACATATCCATCACCAACATGGAAGTCGTCATAGGACTTTCCGAATACGGACATCATGACGTTGTTCAAGGAAGCAAAATGAAGGATCTTTTTCACCTCAACGACGCCTTCGTGTTGCATGGAAGATGAAACTTGATCAACCATTTTCAATCCTATCTTCTCTCTGAATACCCCGAACCCAGATACCCTTTTGGGGCTAAACAAATGGGTGGCAGAGATTCTCCTGAGGTTCCTCCAGTAATCACCATATGGAGCAAAACCCATGGCACGGTGGAACAAAAGCTCATAAGCAGACTCCTTCACTGGCCTGTCGGCAAAAGCAGAACTTGAAAGGATTTCTTTGGCAGTTTCAGGGTGGCTTGATATGATGAAACGTGTGAAGCCGACAGAAAAAGCCATTAGAGGTTTGGCATTAAAGGCCTTTGAGAGCTCGGCAAGGGTTCTGTGTGTTAGAGATGATGTAAAGGCAAACACAAGGCCTAAAATGGGGAACCCAGTCGGTCCAGGAATGGCTGTTTTGGATCGGGGTTTTGAGAGAGACCATGCTAGGCCACCTGGAGCAAGGACGAACGCAAAGATGGAGACAAAAACAATAGTACAAAGGAAGAGCTCGAAGCTGAGCACAGATGAAGCTGAAGGTAGAGTACTGTAAATAGCTGCTGAAGTAGACATTTTTAGAGGAGACAAAGAGAATTGGTGGAGTGATGAAGCGGGAGGTCCTTACATCTATTATATAGGAACGAACACTAGAGGAAATACAGCTTGGTGCTACTTCTTAATTACAAGAAAAATTAATGGTAATAAAATATGCGTATCTTTGCATATTTTGTAAGCACGCGCGTTACACACGGATACAAATTCATTCAATTTGTTACCATGTACAGATTTACATTCTCACTATTTTGCTTCTGATTTTATGGACTTTCCTTATGTATATATGTTTTATTTATAGCAACTACATTTTTTCTTATAAAAATTTCTATGTTTTGAACATTATTTTGAAATGATTTTGTAATATATGCCCTAAAGACAAGTATCAAAACATTAATTGAAGTATTAATTATAGATAATATTATTATAATTAAATGTAAAATACATTCGTTATAAAGAATATTACTTATAATTAATATTTATCAAATTTAATTATGATAATATTTCTTATAATTAATATATACTATTACTATAGTTAAATGTAAAATACAAAGAATATTATTTATAATTAATATTTATCAAATTTAATTATGATAATATTTCCTATAATTAGTACTTTAATTAATTTAATTAATGCTAAAGTTTGTTTTTTTAAATATATTTATCAAATACTTTGAGGTCGAGGGTTCAAGTCCCGTGATGGACATAGATGGAATTAGGTGTTAATTTAGGAGTAGATTATAATATTTATATTTGTCGGTTCAAAAAAAATAAAAAAAAAAACATATGAACGGCAACTTTATTAACAAACAAACATCAAATTTGATCCAAAGAAGTGAGAGAGTTTGGCTGTCGGCAATTTTATTAACAAACCCACATCAAATTTGATCCAAAAATGTGATAGAGTTTGAATGACAATAGCCACATTGGTTGCCTTTGTTGCTATGTGAGCCTAATTCTACATCATGGGAGTGATTGGTAGCTTCCTTTCCAAGTATTTAGGACAATGCAAACATTTTTTTATTGTTTTCTTCAATGATGCAATTTCATGATGTGTTTTCTTCCAACCTTGTTATCTCCAACATATCCACTTCTAACATTCAAATTCTTTATCTTAGCACCTAGATCATGTAAACTTGACCTTGCCTCCTGGAAGAACAACTTGTCTTTCTTGTTTTTTTCATTTTTTTGGTGTATTCTCCGTTCCACTTTTCCTTGTCTCATCTTATCTCTTTCTACTGTGATTTTATATTTTTATTGCACAACTTTCTTTCTAAACATACAAAAATCATAAATATAATACGAACCATTGAAAAAACTTATTTTTATTAGTTATAATACTTTCAATATAATAATAATTGTGGTTTAATGTCGGTTTTATAATGTATAAAACAATAATGAATAATAGAAACAAAAGTCATATATTTTGGTAAATTGGTAGTTTTGGTTTTTAAGTTTAGAAATTGATAGATTGCATTCATATGGTTTTTTGAATATTGCATTACAGTCCTTGCTTCATATAAAATTAGGGGTGTCGATCGGGTAAAATTTTCTGGTTTCGGGTAGAACGGGTCTGGTAGAATGAGTATTTCCTTAAAAAAAGCAATACCCGATACACGACCTATATTGTAATTCGGGTTTTCGGGTAATTATCGGGTATACTCGAAAATGTTTCTTTTTTTTTTTTTTTTTGCATTTCGGTTGGTTTAATAAAAAATTGGGTAGCAAAATATTTCATTTCAAGTTAAATTGTAATCTCAACTACAACAATTTATCATGTTTATTATTGGATTAAATAACTCTTCTACCTCTTCTAATAAACAAAACTTTTAAATGCAACATGTCCCATTTCTAACTAGGCTAATTGATACTTGGCAATTTTTAAGAAATTCCTATTTTTCGATTTTTTTTTTTGGTATTTACTTATTTTCCGAAAAGTATTTATAAGGAATTCAAAATTCAAAATTCAAGTTTCCATTTGTTTGGTAATTTTAAAAATCTTTCATTTAAAATTTTTTTTAAAAAAACATCATATCCTAATAACATAAATATTCGAAAAACTAAGAAGTAATTATAAAGAATTTTCAACTTTTCCGGGTTTTTTTTTTTTTTTTTTTGTAACTAATAAAACCATTTTTGATTTAAAAATTCATATACCTACTATAATCCAATTTCATGCTTCTTATTTAAAGTTTGAATTTAGTCTCTATACTTTGTTAGTGTACCAACATAAGTACGTGTAACTTTTTTTTCCACTAATTTTTTATCCATGTAATTACTTTTTTATCTTTAAATAATTATCAAAAATTATATTAGTTTACTTTCAATCATTAATACGTTTACAACTTTTTTTAAAACAATAAATTATTATTGTTAAATTTTAGTTTACAAAATTAATGTTTCATCATTAACGTTTAAATTTTAAACAATTTTATACATACAAAGTGCTTAGTAATAACATACAATAACAATGACTTTATTATATATTTATCTATACACTTTTATATAGTATATATTCCTTTTATAAATTGTTTTTAACACCTTTGGACGTCAAAAATCCACTCAAATTGAAAATGAGATAATTTTTATTGGTTGTTTGTTTTGCTATGACCATAAATAAAAGTCAATGTCAATCGATGTCAAAGGTTGATTTTTTATACAAGAACCAATTTTTCTCACACGGTCAGTTATATGTTGCTTTATCCAAAAAAAAATGAGCATATAATGACTAATGACTGAAGTTATTGATTTTAGATAAAAAATTGTAATTTAACCAATAAAACGTCAAATAATAAAACGGCAAATGATATATACAAAGAAGTATTATAAATTGTAATTTAAACGATTTTCTTTTTTACTTATCAAATTCATCCGGCTTTACTTACAATCTGAAATACATTGTTTTTTATTATGTTGACATTTAATCTTATTTTAATCTATATAATAAAAAATTTGAACATACCTACCGTGGTTTCCACAGGTTATAACCTAGTATATAATATATGGGATATCGGATATACTAATATTTAAATATACTATGTATTATTTTAGAAAACGAATTCGGGTATTCGGGTATACCCGAAAATTAATATTGATACCTAAAATCCGACCTATACTATTATCGAGTTAACCTATTACCCGAATGTTCATACCCGTTACCCGCTCTACCCGACCCATTCTACCCGAATTCGGAACGGGTCGGGTGTGTAGAACGGGTTTCGGTTCTTTTCGACAGGCCTATATAAAATGATCAACTTACCCTTTTTTTTAACAATTTCTTATATATATACAATGGCGAATCTAGAACCAAAAACCACGTGGTTCTTATGTAAATAATACTAAAAAAATATGAAAGAAAAAAAAATACTAGTGACGGCGAGTCGAGTTGTATGTCTTAAAATATTTCAAGATCACTTCAATATCAATAGTTATAATAAAATTCTTACAGTTGAACCCTAAGAGGTTTTATATCTTGAAACATATTCATAATTATGTCGTTATCGATAATTTTTAAGACATTTTTTCAATATACAACAGTAAACTATACTCAAATTTCATTTTTTTTTCAATATACGACACTAAACTATCACTAAAATATATGGCACTGAACTATCACTCAAAAATAGGACATTTTTTTATTTTGAAATTGAATGTTACGAAGCATGAAACTAATAACTATCGTCTATTTTCTTTCTTTTTTTTTCAATATTAAATGGATTTGGCAAATGATTAATAAGAGTGGATTGGGTTATGGATTAATGAGAGTGGATTAAGATATTGGGCTATTCTAAGATAGGTCCTTTCATAATGTATTAAGGTAGTTCCTTTGTTTTTTTTATTAATACATTCTTCTGTTGAAAAATAAAAAAGGTAGGTCTTACGACCTACCTTCAATGTTACTAGCTACGCCCCTATATGTGTGTGTATATATATATATATATATATATATATATATATATATACTAGCTGTTTACCCGTGCCAAGCGCCGGGTGAGAATGTTTGTTTCGGAAATTAATTTCTTTTCGGCGGACCATGATTACCTTTACTTCAACGATTAGTTTGCTTTGGGAAACATGTCATATAAAAAATAAGACACAATGTATCGTCAAATATCACTAAGCATTAATTTCAATTCAACAATTCTCCTCAACCTTATTTGTGGAATTAACTCCATTTGGATTCCAACACGTGCAAGAACCCATATTTTATTTTTTTTTAAAATTTTTTTTTGTTACCCTTTTACAAATGTCATCTAGCTTTGGGAGATCATCAACTATTCAAGTCGAGACCTTCAAGATGAGTTTTTTTTTTCAGTCTTTTACTTATAAAGTCAAACAAGAAACAGATTTATTTTTAATCATATACTTAAAAGTGAAATAAATAAACAAAATAATTTATTAAACCCAAATGACCAGCTTGCCCCTTTTTCCTTACAATACACAAAGATTATTTGAAGTCATAATTAAAACATTTGATACCTTGCAATCATTGTATATTCACTAAAACCTAAAACCCTTGGTTTATTGATTATTTGAATGATGATGATATTATTTAAAAATAGCTTTTCAATTTCAATTATGTGTGATGGTAAAATTGGTTGTCAATCTATCAATAATCATAATCTTGAAACATTGAATCTAACAAATGTATTTTTAAAATAAATTTTAAAAAGTATGTTGAAATTTACATCTTTTAATTAAAGTGATGGGTAAAAGAGAAGAAAGAGACACCTCAATTTTGTGCTCTTAATTTTACACCATTGCATGATAAAGTCTTTTACCATTCATCCGATTTCATACAAATTATATATATTATCGTAAAGTCGGAAACATAGTTAATTGCTTTTTTGGTCCCAAATTTGAACAAAAAAAACATTGATAGTTGCACCTGATCAACACAATAGGCATTAAAAGAAGAAACTTAGAATGTAAGGCACATAGTCGTGTCAAAATTCTATAATGTATATACAAAATAATGAAAGTATATAAAATAGAGATATCGAAACTAAACCAAAACAACAAAATGAAAATAAAATACTATTTATTTAAACAATAAAGTATAATACACGCATTAACACACATATGGGCACACGCAGAAACACATACAGCCACACATGTATAGACCTAAAACATGGCTTAATTCCAACTTCAATACCATGAAAAGTTTCTTTTTATTTACAAAATTACCCCTCGGACCTAAAATCTCACAAACATGAAACACCAATTTTTTGTTTTCCTAAAAGCCCCAATGTTTTCAGTCTCATCTAAATACATGTATGTATGTTGCATATACAACAAATAAATAAAGAGATGGGCTAGTTTTCTTAAAAAATAAACAATCTGCAAAATGGATAGTGCTTTATTGTAAAGTGCCCATGTAGTCATTTGTGTACCACCCAAGATAATCAAACTCGCTATAGGACCATTGAGGGAATCAAACATATAATAAAAATTGTTAACAAAACCAAAACTTAGATTAATACCCTTAGAACCACCACCAGTTGTAGGACCATTAAGGGAGCATTAGAAATTATTGCTTCACATAGCTGTACAGAACATGTAATGTGTTGTCCCCTTGCTTAAAATTAAAATCCTAATACCAGCTAGTTCT
Source organism: Lactuca virosa (assembly GCF_052849685.1). Lineage (NCBI taxonomy): Eukaryota > Viridiplantae > Streptophyta > Magnoliopsida > Asterales > Asteraceae > Lactuca > Lactuca virosa. The sequence goes on along the minus strand of NC_136426.1, from coordinate 27,289,249 downwards.
ATCTGTTGCAAAACAGCAAGCACATTTTAACGGTCTCATTCCCCCCTTTTTAACCTCAAGGTATGAAAAATCCACCACCATTGTCCTAGCTTTGATTTTTCATGAACTTCCTTCAGACATAAGTTTTAATCCTTGGGAACTTGCCACTATCAGTAATGTAGAAAACATTATCAAACATATTAAATGTAAGAGATATAAGTTCAAGGAAGACTGGTCTACCTCGATTATTGGCAAGCACACATTTAAAGAAAACATGGTTAACTGATTCCACTTCTGAATTACAGAAAGGACATAACAAATTTTGGACAACAATACCCTTGATGTGGTATAATTATTCACCTTAATTACAGAAAGGACATTCCAAACTGCAAGTCATTTTGAAAAATTAATGAGCTATAATTATCCACCTACAAGATAAAAGGTGAAAAACATAAGAATCAAAAGAAAGCTTGTATTAGGCCCCTGCACAAATTCATTAGAGCTTACAATTATTCCAGTTCCTCCACCAAATAAGTTGAAGATTTGATGTCATGGGCCTAACTTGAATTATATTATTATTAAAAAAAAGTCATTAGATATCTATGATTCTACAAACAGATCAAAATATAACAAAAACAAACAGATCAAAACATACGAAATACAAAATCTTAACATAAGCCAAACAAAAAGACATCTTTTAATTTTTGTAAAACATACATTTGTAAGAAATTATGCTTGAAGAGCACATGTAGAACAAATGCATCTCACTTGTCAAGAGCTTTTTCATGTACACACCTTTATTTGTTTTGAGGGCAAGGGTGTGAGGGTGACTATGGTTGGTAACAACTAAAAATCAAGCATATTATAATTAGCTTCTACTTGAAGATGGTGGTCATCCAGAAATAAAATCTTCAAAATTCAAACAAAAGAACTCCAAACACAATGTAGGGGGAATCCAGAAAATGAAAACTTGAACCAAAAATTGTTCAAGAAAAAAAATCAAACCTGAGAAATCCACTGGTATTACCCTGTTTTTAGAGATAGAAAGAGGAGGATAAAAAAGAGCAAATCAGAGGGTATATCGTGTAGCTTTCCTTAGATTTTTATTCAAGGGCCTAGCTTTGATAAGGCTCAATAGAGAGGAAGGATAAATCAAACACAAAATATCGTTACAGCACCAAAAAACATAAAAAGAATGTTGATATAAAATATAAACGCACCAAATGTGAAGAAATCCGAAGTTTCTGATGAACACTTGACCTCATGACATCTTTTTCACCTTCGTTTTCATGTTTTTGTAACAAAGTATTGTCATCTTGTCCTTTAGATATTTGATTGAGTAGAAACTTAGGGAGAGAAATTAGGGCAAAGTTTCAAATCAGAGAAAACAGAGGGTGTGATCGAAAGCTTACCTGGAGGACGTTGACTGGAGGGCTCCAACTCATGGCTGTCTCTGATCTGTAATGATAGCGTGCAAGCGAGAATGGAGAGGGAGAGTGGGTTGATGGAGCGGTGGTTCATTGTTAATGGCAGTGAGGCAAAGGAAGGGAGAGTTAAAATGGGTTTTAAATAGATTGTTCAAGAGGGATCAATTCAAAATTTTAATTAAATCATAGGTGAACGGAGATTGAGGGATGATGAACAGTTGTCATTGACCGAGAACGTAGGTAATCTGGTATTATTTAATTTGACAAACAAACAAACAAACAGTTAAAGAGAGAGAAAGAGATGATCACACTTATTAGAATATTTACCTCCTTCTTTGAGAAGGATTACTTTGAATTCTTATGAATCTGTTTTTCGTGAAATAGATTCCTCTTGCTTCTTGATCAATTTCTCAGTACACATCCAAGTACACATCCATCAGGTGTTTCTGTCTAGAGAAAAACGCAGAGAAGGGAGAAGGCAGCCACAACCCAAACCCTAAATGGACGATTAAGAGATAAAATAAGAAAAAATGGAGGGTTAAACTTTATGGTTCAGAAGGGATAGTACTGGAGATAATGGAGCAGGTGGTGGTTGTTCAATGGCGGTGAATGTTGTGGTGTCTTCTGTGAATGATGGTGTGATTTCAAAATCTGCTAAATGGGTGATGTTGAAAATCAAACATTTCTTCGGGTGGTGCTGAAAATCGAAGATGGCGGTCATTGGTGTCTAAATTTCAATCCCGGTCCATGAAATAAACACACACAAACACACAAACACATACAGAGTTAGAGAGATAGTGGTGAATGAAGCCCTAAATAATGTCGCACAACCTTAAATCGTTAAAGAAAACTCGATAATCAACTTGAAATTGTGAAGAAAAACAATGAAATCATGAATTTGTGAAGAAAAACTTACCTAGCTTGCAGGAGATACGGCGGAGGAGGAAAATGTTGATACGGGAACCATAAATGGAATAGGAGGGATATGGATTAGGTCTCTTATCAGAGAGTTCGAGAGAAGAGATGGCGAAGGGTTTTTCCACAAGCAATGCCTATTAACCGACTGAGATAAGAGATGATATATAGAGATACGGAAGAGAGCAATTAGAGAGATAGAAGAAATTAAAGTGAGTAATTAGAGAGACATAATAGATTTGGGAGAAACGATGACTGATGGTTTTAGATGAAATTAGGGTTTTCCACGTTTAGATATAGGGAGAAGGTAGTACCGTCAGTTACAATAAAATGAGCATGTGCAGACGTTTTCATTATGCTTAACAGGATTGTACATGATGTTATAATAGTTATACCTCTTAATTTTCAAGAAATGGGCAATATCCGTAATAATATAGTAAAGATATATATATATATATATATATATATATATATATATATATATATATATATATATATATATATATATATATATAAAGAAAAATCAATAGATAAACAATTTCTAAATAAACAACCCATTTAGAAATTGTTTATCTATTGATTTTTCTTTTTAATTTAGATCATGGAGGCTAATTGATATATATATATATATATATATATATATATATATATATATATATATATATATATATATATATATATATATATATAAACCATTGTTTATAAGTTAATGCAATGTAATTTTTTCTGTTAATTAATTAAAAACATTTTTTTGAAAAAAAATGAATTATAATAAAATCAAATTTTTGATCATTTTTATTTAATTGACTTGTCATTCTACATTTACAATGTTTAAACATATTTAACTATTTTGAAAAGTAGTATTTGAATATATTTTTTATAAATTAATTTAATAATATGATTTATGTTTTCAATTTAACATAATATTTAAAATAACAAATAAATGTATTATAATAATCATTTTAAAAATCTACCAATACTAAGATAATATTTTACATTAATAGAGTAATTATATTAAGTTGGAAATTAAATATCAAAATTTTGAATTTTGAATAAAGTGAGTCAATTATTGTATTCTTAAAATGAAAATCCATTCATTACATCAAAGAAAGGAAAGTTTGTTTGATCTATAAATACTATGTGAAATTAATAAAATAGAAAAAACCACAAAATGTCATGTGGAAAAAGTTTATGTAACATCCCGTTTTTCGAGAAGGAGATTTTAAGGATTTCATGCAATTAAAGAAGTCTACTCGACGAGTTGGAGGCCCCAATTCGTCGTGTAGAGTTTTAGTGAGCCCGCGTGATTTATGAGGTCTACTCAACGAGTCGGAGGACCCGACTCGACGAGTAGGAGCTGGAAGATGAAACACCCTAATTTCCAGGGTTTTGCACCCTATTTAAAGGGTCATTAGCCTCCTTCGGCCTCCCTTACCGTCCCTCTTGAGCTCAAAAAACCCTAATCTCGCCTACTCTCCATTTTTGTGTGTAAAGAAGCTTGGAAGGTGGATTTTGTGAAGAAGGCTTGAAGTATAAGGAGCTTGGAGCAAAGAGAAACTTGTGGATCTGACTCTACTTCATCTTGGCATCATTGTGAAGGTAACAAATCATTGCCTTGACTTATATTTAGCTAGATCTCTTCATGTAAAGGTTTAGGGCCATTTTCTAGTTGGTTGTAGGTTATTTTGGGTATTGGGCATGATATGAAGTTGTAACTTCACATTTGGACTCCTCTAAGTCCATATAGTCATAAAGTTATCATATTTAGCAAGCTTTGGCCCTTCTCTTTGGGTTAAACATTTCCCTTAGCTTGGTTTTGGCATTTAGGACCATGCATGTACGTAAAGTTTGCAACTTTACGTGAAAATCATGCTCTAGGAGGTTAGATCTGCAATTTGGAGCTTTGGGGTAGCTTAAAATCGTCTGAATGAGAAATGGACTGAAGGGACTCGACGAGTTGTATGGTCAACTCGACGAGTCGGATGAAGATTGGATGTGGTGGGTTTCTGCATGGACTCGGCGAGTCAGTGAGACGACTCGACGAGTCAGTTAGGGTTTTCTCGACATTTGGACACGCATGGACTCGACGAGTTGTCTGGAAACTCGGCGAGTCAACTAGGGTTTTCACGATTTCTCAAGTTCTGGAAGGACTCGACGAGTCATTGAGCTGCACTCGACGAGTTGGGTCAACATGGACTATTGACCTTGACCGTTGACTTTGAATTTGACCAAGGGATGACCAGTTTGACTTCTGGGGGTATTTTAGTAATTTGGGAATTGATGGAAGTGGATCATTGGTGGATGTAGGTGTTGGAGTTGGAGTTGTATTTGGACGAGTTTGACATTCTCATTCCGAGCTACTTGTAAGGTGAGTTCTTCTCACTATATCAATAGGGTCTAAGGCACCAAGGCAAGCCCTTTATGATTTGTATCCTGGTTATAGGATGGTTGTTATGTTAGTGATCTGTTAGATCGGTATCCTGGTTATAGGATTACGCTATTTTAGTAATATGTTAGATCGGTATCCTGGTTATAGGATGGTTGCTATGTTAGTGATCGGTTAGATCTGTATCCTGGTTATAGGATGGTTGCTATGTTAGTGATCGGTTAGATCTGTATCCTGGTTATAGGATGGTTGCCATGTTAGTGACCTGTTAGATCTGTATGATTATCTGTACATGCTAGCTAGTGTATGATATTTATGTGCACATGTTTGTTGGTTTGGGGGATTGGGTTGAGGCAAGTCCTGCTTTGTGTTGTAGGCCAAGATACCCAGGGCGGACCGGATATACTGCAGACCCGGTTAGGGCATACTAGTCAGGCCGAAGGCCCGACGAGCGATCCAGACAGACTGATGGTCTGTGAGGCGGTCCAGTCAGACTGATGGTTCATTATGCATGTTGTATTTGTTTATATGATATGATTATGATTGTATGACATTGGTATTTTGGGGGAACTCACTAAGCGTCGGGCTTATAGTTGTTGATTTTGTTTTAGGTACTTCTGATGATCGCAGGAAGGCGAAGGCGTGATCGTGCATCTCCTTATATTTTCATGATTTGATTCTGGGGATACTCTCATGTTTAAACTATTTTGAAAACAAATTGTAATAACTTAATGGTTTTAAATGTTTTTAAAAGTTTTAAATTGGCTTGAATTTTATGGGTGTTATAAGTTGGTATCAGAGCCTTGGTTTGAGTGAATTGGAGGAAACACTCGTGTATCTCCAGTCTCAAACTAAGGACAAGATTTTTAAAATGATTTTTAAAATGATTTTTCAAATGGTTTTCAAATACTAAAGGAGAATGCAAGTGTACGATCAGCCGGAGCCAGTAAGTAGACTGCAAAATACCTTACGGATTATTTGATTTGTGATATGTTAGAACAACATACTAGTACTAGGCTAGGGATCTTCAGGAATTGCATGATAGAATTGTATGATTATATGATGCCTGATAGCCTAGGGTTTTCCTTATATGAAATTGACATCATTACTGTAGTTGCTTAGTGTATGCATCATGGTTGTACATAATTAAGATCTTATAGCCTGAGAATGTTTGATTTGGCCTTATTTCCTGTTCTTGTCTGATTAAGGGCTTAGGGTAGGATCAGGTATTCGAAAGTCTATAGGGTCCAGAGTTATGTATGGCTAGCATACACAAGTGCTGCAGGGTTGGTGGAAGTTTCATGGATAGGTGGGTTGTGCGGGGTCAGTAGACCAGTTATGAGATATTTAGCTTTCCTCTAGGAGTGAGGATTGAGTGCTCTCCATACATACGTATATTGTTAGGGAGTTGTGATGATACTTGAGACAAATATGGGTAGGTGTGGAAGGTAGTACAGGCCCGTACTACTGAAAGCACAGGATCCATACACGTAGCAAGGAAGTCACAACCCCTAAGGTTTTGTTGGTAGTTGGTTTTCCGTTGTTGCACGGAATAGCGGATATCTTCCTAGTATGTATTTTCAGTATGGTGGTTACGAAACGATTTGAGGCCGGATCCGGATCAGGATCGGGAGCTGGTAGCCAGGATAGGCCAGGATTGACAGAGGATCGCGTTAGGGAGATTATCCGGGAGGAGGTGGTCGAGATTATCTGGGGTCAGATTCCGGAGATGTTTGGGTCTATTAAGACCGCCATGGTGGAGTACTTTGACGAGCTCTATGCAGCCATTGCCGAGACGACTGCCGCAACAGCTTCAGCAGCTGTAAGGGCGGCAGGGGGAGGAGTTAGCGGCCAGGATAGGCCAGTAATGTCCGTTGATAAAATGCGGGAGATGATTTCCGTGGAGGTATCTCAGATTTTGCAAGAAGAATTGTTCGATGTCGTGAACCGGGTCACTGCCAGGGTGATCGCCAAGCTCGGGGAGCAAATTGCAGTCCTATAAACTGTGAGAGACGTTGCTACTGGGATGACCACTGGAGGAGTGCCGGTTGTAGGGTCACAACTAGGAAAGAGGAGGAGGGACTTTTCAACAGAGGACGAAGAGTTGGAGGCTGCTGACCTGGGTACTGGAAGTCAGAAGGGTCAGGAGGTGTGTGGCAAGTGTGGGGGAACCCACGAATTTGCTTTTCGCAAATTCAGGTGCTACAAGTGCGGAAAGAGAGGGCATGTGCAACGGGATTGCAAGAAATATTAGATATGATTTCACTGTCACCATCCAGGTCATTTCAGGTCCAGTTGTCCTACGCTGGGGGCGGAAGGAATTCAGATTCCAACGGTCATCGTTCCTCAGGAGGTCAAAGTCGAGCCGCAAGAAATATCAGGTATGTAATTGGAAACCCCATTCTGTAATAATATTATGGTCAAGTTGTCTTTGATCGGTATTGGTCTTGCCTTGGAATCTCGTTGAGTATGGGCAAGCAACAACTTCGGGTTAGTTACCTGTTTTCTTTGATCTATGTGTGGCAGAACTGAAGGGTTTTGAGCACTATAACATCCCTATGGTGCACATACAACCCTAATGCTTTGGATCTAAGTTTTCTCTAGTTATACATGTAAATTTCATTTTTCCAAAGCATGAAGCCTATCTAGCATACTGTCACAACTAGCATTCTAGCTAGGAAATTTTGTACTCTTGTAAACATTATCTACTATAAACTCGTAACCCTAATTCATGTTATGCTTGAAGTTCAACCTATGGAAACAAATTCAAACCTAGATTCATCAAGTAAAGTTGAAAACCCTAAAAATCCCGGTTTAAGCTCATTATGGACTAGAATTTTCTTATTGGGCCTGATGGGCCAATAAGCTTCCAACTTGACTATTTTGGGCTTAGAACTCTTAAATGGGCTCTCATTGGACCCACTCTCATGAGACTTAACCTTTTTGGGCCTTATAAGCCTAAAATGGACTAGTTTATCTTTAATGGGCCTTATTGGGCCATAACAAATCCAATGAGCCTAATGGGCCATAAATCAATTCTTTTATACAAAAATTGGGCCGTGAGCTAGGCCGTAAGTTTTCCTTATGGACCTCATGAACTCGAGCCAAGGCAAGAATGGGCCAAATTTGATTCCTTTCTCCTTCCTTAGCCCATTCGGCCTAAGCATAAAACAAAAAAAACAATAAAAGAAGAGATTAAGGGGAGAGTTGACTTGGAGTGCCACCTCCACATTATCCCCCATGTAACCATGCAAATATCACATACATCCATGCACCTATCACCTCACACTCTCTCTTCTCCCTCATCTCTTCTTGTTTCGGCCGAAGACATACCACACACACACAATACACAAAAAAAATTCTCTCCATTTCTCTCTAAAGCCATCTCCTTCCTTCCTTCAAGGAATTCTCGAAAATTTGGCTTGGATTCAAGAGTCTTCATCAACTGTTGTCAATCTTTGAAATCTTCTTGAGTTCGAGATCTACTCAAGGAAGTTGCTAGGGCCAAAAATCACTTCATCTTTCCATCTCTCTCTTCAAAACCGAACCCACAAACCCAAGCTGAGTTCATACCCCTCTATTTTCGGTTTTCATATGATTTATGGGGGAGAATACAAGTAAAATGTGAAGATCTATGTGTATTTGTATGTTATGTGTGATTTCTTGTGTTTATGTGGTAAATATGTGCTAAAAATGAAAGATATTTCGAGATCTATAGTTCAAGAAGGAAAAATATGTGATCTAGGATATATTTCACTTAACATGTCAAGATAAACTACCATACAAAGTTTATAATAAACATACTACAACATAAAACTTGTTATTGGACTATTTTTGATAAATAAACAAAAGATGGGGAAAACGATGTCATTCACGGTTTCTACAAGGTTCAAAAGGTCAAAACAGCTAAAATAAGAGTTTTTATAAATATTAGGCTTTTTAAAGGACTAAAAATGTAAATTTTAGCCTAATGGGCTAAAATTTGGGCTTTTTGGCTATTTAGGCCCAAAAATGCAAAAAATCAAATTTAAGGGGGCTGAATTGGAAAATTTTCTCAAAACAGGGGCTATAAACGTAAATAAACCTATTTCAGGGGTTAAAATGGCCTTATTTATCAAAAGGGACTAAAAATGCAAAGATTTTGGATTTTGGGTAAAAATTGTAAAAATTGCGAAAAGTGTTGATTTAAATGCAAATCTTTTAACTAAGGGGCTGAAACTGTCCAAAATAAAATTTTGGGCTTAAAACATTGTTTAATTAAGTGTTTAGGCCAAAAAGTCAAGAAAAATAGTTCAAGGACCTAATATGTCATTTTTCATAAAAAGGGCTAAAAATTGCCAACTTTACCAAAATAAGGGGGCTGAATAGGTCAAACTAATATTTTTGGTCAATTATGTTAATAATAAAATAATTGGGTCAAAATATACAAAACTTTATAACTTATGGGTTTAAATAGAAAAATATCTATTTTTATAAATCTATGAATCGTTATAAAACAATTTGGTGATTATTACGACATATCGATTAAACAACTTCGCAACACTAATACTATACAAAACAAGTAAACATTCTAACTGTTGGGCTTGAAAGATTCTAATCATGCTTATTGGGCCTTCGTGACCCATTAACATGACTTTTGGGCCTAACATAAATAATACATGTTATTGGGCCTCCTGTGACCCGATTACATGCTTAAGGGACCCTTAATGGCTTTTACATGCTATTGGGCCTCGGTGGCCCATTAGCATTGCTAGTAAGGTCCAAATAAATCATATGCGAAATGGGCCAACGCGTCTTTCGTATACTCGACAACCTTAAATAACATACGTAATTAGTAGGGCCTAGTAGTCCTCTTATCCTCGTCTGTTAGGCTTACCTTCTATTCAAGTAAACAAAATCAGGTCGTTAATCAAGGTTAATCAAATTCATTTGGATTAAGTGAGTAATAACGGGCGACACCAATAAGTGTCGGTCGTAGTCTGTAGTTATAATCAAAGTCTCCTGGAGGGAGAGCGAGAGTTTGTGTATAGATCTATACGGGGGTGACTCCCCCACACCTAAGTTGTTCGCTACAGTTAGACTCGGCCAGTCTAGGGTGACAAAATCTTAAGATCAAATTCTGGCGTTCACTAGAATGCCAAGACAGACGAACTAGTCATTATCATGCATGGTTATAACAACTCACATAGAGATCCAATACCATCTAAGTAATCATGGGAAATCATATTCATTCGTTGTGACGATACAATAATACAAAACAATCATACTATTTTATCGGAAAACATCGGGTTTTCCGAGGAAACCACTCTTATTCACTTGTACGTTCAATAACTATAATGCAAAACTTCTCATTTATACACGTTTTGAAATCATTCACGCATATACTTACAGGATCATCACAACATTTTCGTGAAAAGTCTTATTACAGAAAATATCAGATTTTCTGGGTTTTACAAACGACATAAACTATTTTACATCAAACATACTTATGAGCTCACCAACATTATATATGTTGACCGTTTTCAAAATAACTTGTATTCTCAAGTAACCGTTAGAACGAGGAAGCATCCAGTGAGTTGAAAGTTTCTTTTGTAGTTGCTAATCATCAAACACTTTATATTTTGGGATCATGTAATGTAAACCATGTACTTGATGTAAATAATGCCAGTTGTACTATGTAATGTTTGGTGATGAATGTGTTATGTTTCATGTATATTCATTGTGATGATATTTCAATTTAAGTCACGTGAGTCCTCGGACGTTTCCGCCGTCTGGTTCGGGGGTGTGACAGGTTGGTATCAGAGCTCTGTTTATAGTCAACTGGCATATCTAACCACACATTGATATGCAACTATAAACCCAGCAAGGGACTAAATAACTATGAACAAAACAAATAAAATGTGCTAATAAACACTCTTACTTGTGCGACTTAGAAAAATGAACATAATAACAAATCAAATAATATGATTGGGAGAACCTGACATCCCGGTTAAGCCAGGACTGTTCACAGTTGTATTAGGGATGAATGTAGCCTGATCAACTACATTTCTTCGTAATACAACTATCACATGCCCTGGAACGATCGCGATGGTCAGTAAACCTAAGGTATACCCTATTGTTAAACAAGAAGAGTGCATCAACCCAACTTTTTATATATAAATAACAAATCTTAGGAGTAATAATAGTTTATTTATATACCTCCTTACGTGTTCCCCCTCACAGTCACCATGGAAGAGGAGCATCAGGGCATTCAGTTTCATCAGGTCTTAGTGGCCCACGGAATGATTGAGGACGACCCCGAGGAAGAACAAGGGGGAGCACACGGCGTTGGACCCGACGAGTACACGGACACAGACTACGAGTTTGATGGGACCGATGACGATATGGAGGAAGAAAGAGACACAGACGAAGCCTCCGTCACACCACCTACCGGCGAGACACAGCAAAACCACCCTGCCCCACCAGGAAATCCCGTGAGAGAGAATCGTTCTCCGGAGGCTGAGGCTGCCGCACTACGACAACAGCTATTCGCCATGGAAGCACGAGCGGTGCAGGCTGAACAGGAAAGAGATGAAGTCATTGGAGAGATGACTGAGATGGCCCATTTGTTGGCACAACACTTCGGTATATGATCTCGCTGCCACCGTTGGGCGCTTCCTAATGTGTTAGGACCAGCTTTACCCTACTAGTGCTATGTTCCCTTATGTTTGCTATGTACTACCGACTCCATGTTTAAGTGATTACACTACTCATAGAGTCGTTATGCTGTCGAACTTTGTACCTCTATGTATGCTCTTTCGAGCAAATTTTCATGTATCAAAGTGCGGATAATATTAGTGGAAAATATTATGTGTTTATTCGTGATGTTGTTATCTGTTATGTGTTTTATGTTCTTATTACTTAGTGTAAATTATGGAAACACTTAGATGCGCAAACCGATTCACGAAATTCCCAACTTAAAAACAATACATACTCAACATCTTTCTGTTCCGTAACAGCAAGATGCCGCAGAGACCAAACCGCGGAAATAACCAACCACCGACACCACCGGAAGTCGACTCAGCTGCGTTTCAAGCAGCTGTATCTACTGCAGTCACAGCAGCCATGGCGCAAATCCACCAAGGGAACAATGGCGGAGGAAACGGGCAGGGGGCTGGAAGTTCAAACAACGGAATAAATCAAGGACCTACCAAGACATGCTCTTACAAAGACTTTACCAATGCCAAGCCACGAACCTTTAATGGAACGGGAGGTGTCATAGCCCTAAAGAGGTGGATTGAGAAAATTGAATCCGTCTTCGAAATTTGCGGGTGTCCAGATGGGTGCAAGGTCAAGTTCGCAGCATGTACCTTTGTTGATCAAGCTCTTTCATGGTGGAACGGTCACATCGAAACCATGACCCTTCCAGTGGCAAACGCGATGCCCTGGGAAGAACTGAAGGAAATGATGTTGGCAGAGTACTGCCCTAGAGGCGAGATACAAAAGATGGAACAAGCATTGTGGAACTTGACAGTTCAGAACTCCAATATCGACGCATACATATCCAGGTTTAGAGAGCTATCCCTTCTGTGTCCGGGTATGATCACCTCAGAAGGGAAAAAGATTGAGAGGTTCATCTGGGATTGACTGCACCTATCCAAGGGAATGTCATTGCGGCAAACCCTGAGACGTTTGATAGCGCCAAAAGATTGGCCAAGAAACTGTATGATCATGGCAGCAAGAAGAGTGTTAAGATTGTGGAAGCGGATGTTAAGAAGGAAGAAGAGAATAAGAAAGGGAAGAACAACAAGAGAAGAGGAAAACAGAACTCTGAATCATCTAAGAAGCAACGGACAGTGACTGTCCATGCAGCAACCCAAGCTACCACAGCACCACATGCTCCAGCCTCATCCACGCCGAATGCTCCGAAATAGTACACAGGGAATCTTCCCAAGTGTAACAAATGTAACTACCATCACCACGGGGAATGCAGAGAGATGATGTGCACAAGATGCAACCGGAAGGGCCATACAACAAAGTATTGTAGGACCCAGCTTCCATAAAACCAGATGCCCAACAACATCAACAACAACAACACAAAGGATGGAGCCAGTTATACATGTTATGGGTGTGGGAAGACCGGGCATTTCAGGCGAAATTTTCCCAATGCAAACAACCAGGCGACAGGAGCAGCAGGAAGAGTGCTGACTATGGGTCAAGGAGAAGCAGTTCAGGATCCCGCTGTTGTCACCAGTACGTTTCTCCTTAACCACTCATATGCATGCATCCTGTTTGATACCGGGGTAGAGCGAAGCTTTGTGAGTAATAAATTCAAACACTTACTAAAACAACAACCCCAAAAGCTCAATGAAACCTTTACGGTGTAAATGGCTAATGGGAAAACAGAATCAGCTGGGGAAATCTATGTAGGATGTACCCTAACTTTAAATCATCACGCCTTTCAAATAAACTTGATGTCTGTAACTATTAGGAGTTTTGATGTGATTGTCGGCATGGACTGGTTGAGCCCCCATCATGCTGAAATTATGTGTTGCGAGAAGGTCGTTCGCCTTCATCTCCCTAACCACGAAACCCTAATTATATACGGGGACAAACCTAGTACGAACCTTCGTCTTATCTCGTGCATTAAGGCACATAAGTATCTACAAAAGAAGGACTTGGCGTTTCTGGCTCACATAGTGGATAAGTCCAAGGATGAGGTCAATATTCGAGACATCCCAGTGGCTTGCGACTTCCCGGATGTCTTTCCTGAAGATCTTCCGGGGATACCCCCAGAAAGACAAGTCGAGTTCCGAATTGACCTGGTGCCGGGAGCTACGCCCATTGCCAAATCACCCTATAGGTTGGCTCCTGCGGAGATGCAAGAACTGTCAAGCCAACTTAGCGAACTCTTGAGCAAAGGATTCATCCGACCTAGCTTCTCACCCTGGGGAGCTCCGGTCCTCTTTGTTAAGAAAAAGGACGGATCCTTTAGGATGTGTATTGATTACAGAGAACTAAATAAGCTCACTATCAAAAATCGCTACCCACTTCCGCGAATCGACGACCTATTCGACCAGCTCCAAGGAGCAAGTTACTTCTCTAAGATAGATCTGCGATCCGGATACCACCAACTCAAAGTCCGGGAAGAGGATATCCCCAAAACCACTTTCCGAACTCGCTATGGACATTATGAATTTGTTGTAATGCCCTTCGGTCTAACGAATGCCCCTGCCGCATTCATGGACCTGATGAATCGAATCTACCGACCATTCCTCGACAATTTTGTCATTGTTTTCATCGACGATATCCTAGTCTATTCTCGAAGCGAAGAGGAGCATGGCCGACATCTCCGACAAATCTTGGAAACCCTACGAACCGAAAAGTTATACGCAAAACTCTCTAGGTGTGAGTTCTGGCTCCGTAGTGTGAACTTTTTGGGTCACGTTGTCAATCAAGAAGGGATACATATGGACCCTTCTAAGGTCAAAGCCATAGAAGGATGGGCGGTCCCAACGACACCCACAGAAATTCGTCAAAATTTAGGTCTCGTAGGCTATTACAGGAGATTCATTCAGAACTTCTCCAAAACAGCCAAGCCACTTACCATGCTTACACAAAAGGGCGTGCCATTTGAATGGACAGAAAAGCCGGAGGTTGCTTTCCGAACTCTGAAGCGAGCTCTCTGTAGTCCACCAGTACTATCACTACTAGAGGGAACAGAGGACTTCGTAGTTTACTGCGATGCTTCGAATCAGGGTTTAGGCTGTGTACTCATGCAACGTGGAAAGGTGATAGCAATGCATTAACAGGACCAGAAATCATACGCGAAACGACAGAGAAGATAGTTCAAATCAAAGCTCGACTTCAAGCATCACGAGACCGACAGAAGAGCTACGTTGATAAACGGCGAAGGCCCTTGGAATTCCAAGTCGGGGATCGGGTGTTGTTAAAAGTCTCTCCCTGGAAAGGGGTGATTCATTTTGGGAAACGGGGAAAACTAAACCCACGATACATTGGACCATTCGAGATTCTTGCCCGAATCGGTCCAATGGCTTATAGACTGCAGCTACCTACCGAGCTTAGCAGTGTACACCCCGTGTTCCATGTTTCAAATTTGAAAAAGTGCTTATCCGACGAGACTCTCATCATCCCGTTGGAAGAAATCGAAATCAATGATAATCTCCTGTTCATGGAAGAACCCGTCGAGATCATGGACAGGGAGGTGAAGCGTACTAAGCAAAGTCGCATTCCAATAGTGAAGGTTCGATGGAACGCAAAGGGTGGACCGAAATTCACTTGGGAACGCGAAGACCAGATGAAACAGAAGTACCCTCACTTATTCTCGCATTCTTAAACTCTAGCTTCAAAAAGAATTTCGGAACGAAATTCCCTCTAACGGGGGGATGATGTCACAACTAGCATTCTAGCTAGGAAATTATGTACTCTTGTAAACATTATCTACTGTAAACTCGTAACCCTAATTCATGTTATGCTTGAAGTTCAACCTATGGAAACAAATTCAAACCTAGATTCATCAAGTAAAGTTGAAAACCCTAAAAATCCCGGTTTAAGCTCATTATGGACTAGAATTTTCTTATTGGGCCTGATGGGCCAATAAGCTTCCAACTTGACTATTTTGGGCTTAGAACTCTTAAATGGGCTCTCATTGGACCCACTCTCATGAGACTTAACCTTTTTGGGCCTTATAAGCCTAAAATGGACTAGTTTATCTTTAATGGGCCTTATTGGGCCATAACAAATCAAATGAGCTGAATGGGCCATAAATCAATTCTTTTATACAAAAATTGGGCCATGAGCTACCCTAAGGGCCCAATGGGCCGTAAGTTTTCCTTATGGGCCTCATGAACTCGAGCCAAGGCAAGAATGGGCCAAAGTGATTCCTTTCTCCTTCCTTAGCCCATTTCGGCCCAAGCATAAAACAAAAAAAACAATAAAAGAAGAGATTAAGGGGAGAGATGACTTGGAGTGCCACCTCCACATTATCCCCCATGTAACCATGCAAATATCACATACATCCATGCACCTATCACCTCACACTCTCTCTTCTCCCTCCTCTCTTCTTGTTTCGGCCGAAAACACACCACACACACACAATACACAAAAAAAAATTCTCTCCATTTCTCTCTAAGGCCGTCTCCTTCCTTCCTTCAAGGAATTCTCGAAAATTTGGCTTGGATTCAAGAGTGTTCATCAACTGTTGTCAATCTTTGAAATCTTCTTGAGTTCGAGATCTACTCAAGGAAGTTGCTAGGGCCAAAAATCACTTCATCTTTCCATCTCTCTCTTCAAAACCGAACCCACAAACCCAAGGTGAGTTCATACCCCTTTATTTTCGGTTTTCATATGATTTATGGGGGAGAATACAAGTAAAATGTGAAGATCTATGTGTATTTGTATGTTATGTGTGATTTCTTGTGTTTATGTGGTAAATATGTGCTAAAAATGAAAGATATTTCGAGATCTATAGTTCAAGAAGGAAAAATATGTGATCTAGGATATATTTCACTTAACATGTCAAGATCAACTACCATACAAAGTTTATAATAAACATACTACAACATAAAATTTGTTATTGGACTATTTTTGATAAATAAACAAAAGATGGAGAAAAAGATGTCATTCACTGTTTCTACAAGGTTCAAAAGGTCAAAACAACTAAAATAAGAGTTTTTATAAATATTAGGCTTTTTAAAGGACTAAAAATGTAAATTTTAGCCTAATGGGCTAAAATTTGGGCTTTTCGGCTATTTAGGCCCACAAATGCGAAAAATCAAATTTAAGGGGGATGAATTGGAAAATTTTCTCAAAACAGGGGCTATAAACGTAAATAAACCTATTTCAGGGGTTAAAATGGTCTTATTTATCAAAAGGGACTAAAAATGCAAAGATTTTGGATTTTGGGTAAAAATTGTAAAAATTGCGAAAAGTGTTGATTTAAATGCAATTCTTTTAACTAAGGGGCTGAAACTGTCCAAAATAAAATTTTGGGCTTAAAACATTGTTTAATTAAGTGTTAGGCCAAAAATGTCAAGAAAAATAGTTCAAGGACCTAATATGTCATTTTTCATAAAAAGGGCTAAAAATTGCCAACTTTACCAAAATAAGGGGGCTGAATAGGTCAAACTAATATTTTTGGTCAATTATGTTAATAATAAAATAATTGGGTCAAAATATACAAAACTTTATAACTTATGGGTTTAAATAGAAAAATATCTATTTTTATAAATCTATGAATCGTTATAAAACAATTTGGTGATTATTACGACATATCGATTAAACAACTTCGCAACACTAATACTATACAAAACAAGTAAACATTCTAACTGTTGGGCTTGAAAGATTCTAATCATGCTTATTGGGCCTTCGTGACCCATTAACATGACTTTTGGGCCTAACATAAATAATACATGTTATTGGGCCTCCTGTGACCCGTTTACATGCTTAAGGGACCCTTAATGGCTTTTACATGCTATTGGGCCTCGGTGGCCCATTAGCATTGCTAGTAAGGTCCAAATAAATCATATGCGAAATGGGCCAACGCGTCTTTCGTATACTAGACAGCCTTAAATAACATACGTAATTAGTAGGGCCTAGTAGTCCTCTTATCCTCGTCTGTTAGGCTTACCTTCTATTCAAGTAAACAAAATCAGGTCGTTAATCAAGGTTAATCAAATTCATTTGGATTAAGTGAGTAATAACGGGCGATACCAATAAGTGTCGGTCGTAGTCTGTAGTTATAATCAAAGTCTCCTGGAGGGAGAGCGAGAGTTTGTGTATAGATCTATACGGGGGTGACTCCCCCACACCTAAGCTGTTCGCTACAGTTAGACGCGGCCAGTCTAGGGTGACAAAATCTTAAGATCAAATTTCGGCGTTCATTAGAATGCCAAGACATACGAACTAGTCATTATCATGCATGGTTATAACAACTCACATAGAGATCCAATACCATCTAAGTAATCATGGGAAATCATATTCATTCGCTGTGACGATACAATAATACAAAACAATCATACTATTTTATCGGAAAACATCGGGTTTTCTGGGGAAACCAATCTTATTCACTTGTACTTTCAATAACTATAATGCAAAACTTCTCATTTATACACGTTTTGAAATCATTCACGCATATACTTACATGATCATCACAACATTTTCGTGAAAAGTCTTATTACAGAAAATATCGGATTTTCTGGGTTTTACAAACGACATAAACTATTTTACATCAAACATACTTATGAACTCACCAACATTATATATGTTGACCCTTTTCAAAATAACTTGTATTCTCAGGTAACCGTTAGAACAAGGAAGCATCCAGTGTGTTGAAAGTTTCTTTTGTAGTTTCTAATCATCAAACACTTTATATTTTGGGATCATGTAATGTAAACCATGTACTGGATGTAAACAATGTCAGTTGTACTATGTAATGTTTGGTGATGAATGTGTTATGTTTCATGTATATTCATTGTGATGATATTTCAATTTAAGTCACGCGAGCCCTCGGACATTTCCGCTGTCTGGTTCGGGGGTGTGACACATACAACTTGATATATGAATCATAAAAAACTAGCTAGATGATTACCTCTTTATGTAGCTTGTATTACTTGGCCTTTAAGAGCTTAGCACCTCAAGTGTGATGCCTCAAATGCTTCAGAAAACACCAGCAACATATGGAGAACTTGAGAGAGAGGTTAGGAACACCCTAAAATCGGCTATATTTTTGCTATACCACTTGTGTATCCGATTTTGGGCTCTAAGGGGTTACATATATAGTGTTAGAATTCCAAGATTCATGTGTAACCCTAATTCTTACACTTAGGCTTATGTCTACAACTCATATTGACTAACCATATGTATCACTAATTTACATAATCAGTCCCCTAATTAGTCTCTTTTGATCACTAAATTAATTCCAAATTAATTCTTGATCAATACTAATTAGATAATATGATTTCTCAATTAATATATTATACTTATAATATATTAGTAAATCATAAATAACCTTTTTCTCAAATATCCATCCTATCAGATTATTCTGGTGAATGCAACCCAAATGGACCATGATACTCTCGGGTCAAGTACATATCAATTATAGTTATGGGCTTAGACACCTAATCCAACAGTCTCCCACTTGGATAAGTCTAATAACTATAACTGCAAGTACGACTTAAAATCGACTAGCAATCATAGCTCTTAAAAGCTGTTGTCGAACTTTGACACGCCATTTAGATAAGGGATCATATAATCCTCTGTTCTTCAAGATATCATGCGGACAAATACATGGAACATAGTCATACTTATTGTCCAGCAGTTTGTTTCCCGATTTCCGATTTGTTTGACATAGAACTTAACTGAACACATCAATTGAGTCCTGACCGGGCCCGACACATAAGTCAAAACAAAATCATTGAGGGGCCCAAGATATCGCTTATATTCCTCCAAGGATAAAAGGAACATATAAACTTCGACTTATATGCGTGTACTAACTACTCGTGAAATCATACACAATAGCACGTTTTATAACATCAACTTACTGATGCATTTTCGCACTATCAATGTACAGCCAACTCATAGTCAACAACTCATACATCTTGGTTTGAAGACTATATGATATTATCGTCTCACAATCACTCGTGATAAATTCCATGAAGTGATTCATGTGAGCGTGGGTTTAATCCAATCCTCAAATCTTATTTCAGGAGCACTCATTAATGTTGTAGCAAACTTTTGCTATGTCTAAACACTTTAGACAATCTACAAGCCAAATTCATGACAATCTTTCCTCAATACCTACTTCCAAAGTATGATCGACTGTGGATAGTTTGAATAATCTTATTATTCTGGAAGTCAAAACATGCAAAATGAAACAATAGTAAACAATTGACACAAGATAGTAACTTTACTCATAAATAAATCTCCTTTTATTTAATCATCAAATGTCAAATACATTTTATCTATTACAAGTTTCTAAACAGATATCTAATCATTAAAACTAATATCGTCCTTCAGTCCAATGCTCCTCGCATGCTGCAAGTGCTTAACCCTACTCAGTCACTTCGTAAGGGGATCTGATGGGTTCTCCTCTGACGATACCCTCTTTACTACGATGAGTCCTTCTTCTATCTGATGTCTTATGAAGTGATATTTTCTGTCGATGTGTCTGGATCTGCCATGATCCCTTGGTTCCTTGGTTAAGGCGACCTCACTCTCGCTGTCACAGAAAATCTTCGTAGGCTCCTTTACAACTGGTACAACTCCAAGGTCTCTGATGAAGTTCTTCAGCCATATCGTCGCCTTCGACGTTTCGCTTGCTGCTATGTACTCTGATTCGCACGTTGAATCAGATACAATCTCCTGTTTGGAACTTTTCGAAGTTATTGCTCCTTCATTCAGGGTAAATACCCAACCCGACTGAGAGCGGAAATTATCTCTGTCGGTCTGAAAGGTGGCGTCACTATACCCTGTCACTCTTAAGTCATCATTCCCACCGAGGTTAAGGACCCAGTCCTTAGTCCTCCGCAGGTACTTAAGAATGTTCTTTACCGCAGTTCAGTGAGCTTTACCAGGAGTCCCTTGATATTTGCTGACCATGCTCAAAGCAAAGGCCACATCAGGACGAGTACAAGTCATAGCATACATGATTGAGCCAACTGCGGAAGGATATGGTACTCGACTCATCTCTGCTATCTCGGCCTCTGTACTCGGACTCTGAGTCTTACTCAGTTTGGTATTGCTTTGGATAGGTAAGTCACCTTTCTTGGAATTCTTAATGTTGAAACGATTTAACACCTTGTCCAAGTAGGTACTTTGACTAAGTCAGATTAGTCTTTTACTCCTGTTTCTCAATATCCTTATCCCTAGAATATAAGCAGCTTCCTCGAGGTCCTTCATAGCGAACCACTTCCCAACACAAGACTTAACCTCCTGGAAGGTTGGAATGTCATTTCCTATGAGAAGTATGTCATCCACATACAACACCAGAAAGCTAACTATACTCCCACTAGCTTTGACATATACACAGGACTCATCCTCGCTTCTCGAAAATCCAAACTCTTTGACTTTCTAATCGAAACAAAGATTCCATCTGCGAGATGTTTGTTTCAATCCATAAATGGATTTCTCAAGCTTACACACTCTATTAGGGTACTTTGCATTGACAAAACCCTCTGGCTGACTCATGTAAACATCTTCAGCCAACTTCCCATTAAGGAAAGCGGTTTTGACATCCATTTGCCATATTTCATAATCATGAAATGCAACTATGGCTAGCATAACCCTTATAGATTTAATCTTCGCTACTGGTGAGAAGGTCTCATCATAGTCAACTCCATGAGTTTGAGTAAATCCCTTCGCAACCAGTCGCGCCTTATATGTGTGTACTTTCCCATCCATGTCGGTCTTCTTCTTGAAGATCCATTTGCACCCAACCGTCTTACGACCTGGTACATTGTCAACCAAGTTCCAAACTTGATTGTCATACATGGACTGAATCTCACTGTCCATAGCCCCTTTCCATTTTGCAGACTCAGGGCTTGTCATGGCTTCCTTGTAGTTATTAGGTTCATCCAAATTTATCAATGGCCAACTCTTCATTGAAATTTACATTCAACTTCAGCAAGCGGTCCACAAACCTTTGCAACTTTTGCAAGTGGGTCGTGATGGACTCTCCATCCTTCATTTTTGTTGTAATCATGGAGGCAATGATTTCATACCTTTCCTGTCGAGCACTTTGATGGTACCTTTCCATCAAGTCTTGGTGCATCTCGAAAGGGTAGTAATCCTCATAGGACTTTTGAAGTTCAGTTGTCATAGTGGCTAACATGATACATGACACCTTGGTGGCGTCCTTCTCATGAGTCCTATATTCAGCAACTTCTTCAGGAGTAGCAGTTGCTTCATCAATCTCTATAAGCTCTTTATCGAGGACATATTCCTTGTCCTCATAACGAGTGACCATCCTAATGTTCCAAATCCAATCATTGAAATTCCAACCATCAAAGATGACCCTCCCACACAAGTTCATGAGGGAGAAAGAGCCAGAAGGGTTTGAGCCAGAAGCGGTGTTGGAAGACATCTAAAAAAGAAAGAAAAAGTTTAGATTAGATAAGAATCCTTAATATAACACCCAAATGAAATATTAATGCTAGGACCCAACACAATATTTTACAAATCGGAAGAGGGATGCCGTAATCCAATTGCAAAATATTTTGAAGGTAGGTAAATGACGATTTACCAATTTCCACCATGAAAAACGAAATTGATTATTAAGTTTTAAATGAATTGAAATTCCTAGATTCTTTTGAGATTCATTGAACTTTTCAATGGCATGTTTAAATCTCGATTATGCCCTTCAAGTTTGTGACCGGGATACCGAGGATCACAAACAAGGTGTGAATAACCATGCAAATGTGCATGGTACACTCGATGTCATTTATCACCTAATCAATGTGTCGGTTAACCATACACGCTCCATTGATCTATGACAAACATCAAGCTACCCTTTTCCACCCTTACTAGTCCAAGTTAATGTGCCGGTTAACCACACACGCTCCACTAATGACTTGGCAAGGTGCAAAGTGCAATTTCATCGAATAGCATCATTTTCACATTTTTCCTAAAGTAACTAATATTAGGAATTTTATAAAAAACATTTAGTTACTTTATAATTATCATTATACTTATTAATGAGAATTAATGTCTTATCCTACCCGTTCGGCTAACGACCCTCCACCGGTCAATGAAGCGGTGGGTGAGAGTGGACAGCTATTCAAACGTCATTTTATAGGCAATTTCCTTATACCCCCCTTATAGACAGGCTTCGTGCATGAGGCCCACTAACGGTAATACTGACTTGTCTTATACATATATATATAAGTATTAACTTTTAATATTATAATAGTATAAGGGTTGAATTTTAAACTTTTAAAATTCTAAGGCTTGGAATTAAATGTTTCATAAGTGAGACTTTACAAATTCCAAAACTTGAGGGCAAGTTTTGTAACTCTTCAAAACTTTTGGTTTCCATAACTTATGAGTTTAATGTTTAATGAATGAGACTTTTCATGTTCCATAACTTGAGGGCAAGTTATGAAACTCTTCAAAAACATTTAGATCAAGTTTAACTAATAAAATTATCATATAATTTATCATTGACCTAATTTACTCATAAGGCAAGATAATATCAAATCAAAATTTTACAAACAATTAGCCTATCATATAAACTAACAATAGTCTTGAAATTTTGACAATTATCTTTTAATTGGATGAGGATAATCACTACCATATCAGAAAAAACAGATTTTATGATACAAAACAGTTTGTGGTAATGATCATAATCCAATTTATGCCAAACAAAACCCGAAAATCTGCCACCAGACAGTGCAACTCGTCGAGTCAGCTAAGGGACTCGTCGAGTTCCTCCTTGGACTCGTCGAGTTCAGTCTGGCAGAAACAGTTTTTCATTTTTCTTCAACTTTGAACAATCAACCATGCATCAATATAACATAAAACTACCCTAGGCTCTGATACCACTGAAGGGTTTTGAGCACTATAACATCCTTATAGTGCACATACAACCCTAATGCTTTGGATCTAAGTTTTCTCTAGTTATACATGCAAATTTCATTTTTCCAAAGCATGAAGTCTATCTAGCAAACAACTTGATATATGAATCATAAAAAACTAGTTAGATGATTACCTCTTTATGTAGCTTGTATTACTTGGCCTTTAAGAGCTTAGCACCTCAAGTATGATGCCTCAAATGCTTCACAAAACACCACCAACAAGTGGAGAACTTGAAAGAGAGGTTAGGAACACCCTAAAATCGGATATATTCTTGCTATAACACTTGTGTATCTGATTTTGGGCTCTAAGGGGTTACATATATAGTGTTAGAATTCCAAGAGTCATGTATAACCCTAATTATTACACTTAGGCTTATGATCCACAAATTATATGGACTAACTCTTCATGGACTCTCACATAAACTTAGCCCATCATGGATCAATAGCCCAAACCATATGTATCACTAATTTACATAATCAGTCCCCATTAATTTAATTAGTCTCTTTTGATCACTAAATTAATTCCAAATTAATTCTTGATCAATACTAGTTAGATAATATGATTTATCAATTAATATATTATACTTATAATATATTAGTAAATCATAAATAACCTCTTTCTCAAATATCCATCCTATCAGGTTGTTCTGGTGAATGCAACCCAAATGGACCATGCTACTCTCGGGTCAAGTACATACCAATTATAGTTATGGGCTTAGACACCTAATCCAACAGGAACTTCAAGAGTAGTTAGGTCACTAGAAGTGTCAGGAGAATTTTATTATCAAAGGATTGTAGGTAGTTAGAGTTCAGGGATTCCTTCGAGGATGGGAAGTAGAATGGTTGATTGGTGGTGGTACCCTTTCAGTTCTTCCGAGTTCACCGGAGTGAGCACGCTTGTGACCCACGGTCAGGTGGTATTTCCAGCCCGGGGTTCGTTGGTTGTAGGGGTTGGCAACTGTATTTCAGCATTGGTAAGCGCAGGTGAGTTGATGTGGCGTGAGCATCTTGCAAGGCAAGTAGGTACCATATCCTCGGGTAGGTCGGGTTCCGTATTATCAGTTGGAGTGCAAACCAGGATCAGTTCATGTCACCTGGGATCGAAGGGGGAGTTTTCTTGCGTACCCTCAGGAGGGTCAGGGTAACCCAGTAGGAAGAAGTCATGACTTCTTTAAATACTCTTGAGAGTGTGACATCTCCTGTATTCTTCGGGGTGATATCGGGAAATTGTATTAAGTTGGAATGTTGTTGTATTGGGTAAGTTATATCACGGGTTGACTTTCTGCTATGCTCGAGTTGACTTCTAACCAGTAGGTAGTGGTTAATGTCCCAAGTGAGGAGAATTGGGAATTCTCAGATGGAGCATCAGCCATTGAGGGTTTTGTTTAGCTGGCAGGGCTCGGCAGTACATTCAGCACGGGTGTGCGGGTTATTTAGCGTATGTGGTGGATATGCGGGCCAGGGATCAGACCACAGAGGGTGGGCGATCAACATGAGGTCTAGAGTTAGGCCGGGATTATAGTCCACGAATTGGATCAGGAGTTCGAAACCCCAAGTGGGGGAGAGCTGGCTATATGGGAGAGGGCACCAGGATGGGTCCAAGGTTATGCTCAACAGACTTAGGGCGGTCCGTATAGACTGAAGGCCGACGGGGCATACCGGTCAGGTCGAAGGCCCGCAGAACGGTCCAGACAGGCTGAAGGCCCGGTAAGGGCGGACCAGACATGCTGAAGGTTCTGAGAGTGGTCCAGATAGTCTAAAGGCCCGGTGAGGCAGTCCAGTCATGCTGAAGACCCTACGTGTATTCTATTAGATCTACGTTCTGGTATTAAGCGCGCTGTTTTCTGACTATCACTTGTGGAATTGTATGTTAGTTGTGCTTACTGGTTATCACCTATGGAGTGCCCTTCGGGAATGACGGTGGTCATGTAGGAGAACCTGAAGACTCTTGGGCAACAATTTGTTCTATAAGGAAATTGTGTATGGTAGGACTTATGTATTGTGATGCTTGTTTGGTGTTGAGTGGGACGGCAATTAGGTCCCCTCAAGGCAGTGAAAGGAGGAGAGTATCTCTAGGACTCATGAGGATGGACAAGCAATGTAATACCGACAAGGTCGGTAAGAGATCAGGAGCATTTCATCCATGGACTGAGGACCTGGTAGGGGCATTCCAGTCATGGGCTGCAGGCCAAATGGCCATGACTGATCATTTAATTTCTTTGTGATACTCTCAGTGTGACGCGTTGATGGAGATCGGAAGACCCATTAATTAGTTGGTTTGAATAGGGAACGGGCAAGGGCCGTTGGAAGTACCAGTCGGGTGTCAGATTGAATCTGTGAAATGTCTGCCCCGTATTCTTGCATTTTCGCAAGTTATTGTTAGGGATCGAATGTAATGTGGAAGTTCTTGGTTGATCATCTTCTTTCGTCGCTCCGGAGATTGGTAATGGCATGGCAAATAGTCAAAGGTTATATTAAGGTTTTGGTGTATCATATGGATTCGGATTGTGAAAGGTTCGCTATCGACCTATTCAAGGGTCTTTTCTGCATGACTTGTGATAGTTTCAGTCAGAAACTTGGGGTGGTTTCATGGACGGCCCTTTCAAGATGGCTTATAGTGGAAACTTGCATTGGGTATCGCAATTGTATCCGTGTGAGGCATGCACTCTGGAGGTCGTTGAGGTAAACAGGGGAAAACTTTTTCTTGTAGGGTGGATCGCGAGTGGCAGACGAAACGTATGATATCATCTGTAGGAATCGAGGGTTGCTGGGTTAGAGCATCCCTGTCTGTTAGGTTCTGAGAACCGGGTTAGATCTTGCTCCTGATTATCTATGGCAACACATTGTGTTGGGAGGGTTGAGGCGGTCCTGCTCAATGCAGTAGGCCAAGATACCCGGTGCGCGTCGACTGTAAGTCGTAGGCACGGAGACTCGAGAGGAGCAGTAGGGTTGCAGCAGTAGGCCAAGATACCCGGTGCGGGACGACTGTAAGTCTTAGGCACGAAGGCCAGGAGGAGCAGTAGGGTTGAGGCGGTAGGCCGACAAATCCTGAGGATTTCAATCTGGTGGTTGATCGGATTCGACATATTGATATTCCAGCCCAAGGGTGGTCGGGCCAGTCACATATTGTCATTCTACATTTACAATGTTTAAATATTTTTAACTATTTTGAAAAGTAGTATTTGAATATATTTTTTTATAAATTAATTTAATAATATGATTTATGTTTTCAATTTAACATAATATTTAAAATAACAAATAAATGTATTATAATAATCATTTTAAAAATCTACCAATACTAAGATAATATTTTACATTAATAGAGTAATTATATTAAGTTGGAAATAAAATATCAAAATTTTGAATTTTGAATAAAGTGAGTCAATTATTGCATTCTTAAAATGAAAATCAATTCATTACATCAAATAAAGGAAAGTTTGTTTGATCTATAAATACTATGTGAAATTAATAAAATAGAAAAAACCACAAAATATCATGTGGAAAAATTTTATGTAACATCCCGATTTCCGAGAAGGAGATTTTAGGGATTTCATGCAATTAAAGAAGTCTACTCGATGAGTTAGAGGCCCCAACTCGTCGTGTATAGTTTTAGTCAGCCCACGTGATTTATGAGGTCTACTCGACGAGTCGGAGGACCTCGACTCGACGAGTAGGAGCTGGAAGATGAAACCCTAATTTACAGGGTTTTGCACCCTATTTAAAGGGTCATTAGCCTCCCTCAGCCTCCCTTACCGTCCCTCTTGAGCTCAGAAAACCCTAATCTCGCCTACTCTCTATTTTTGTGTGTAAAGAAGCTTGGAAGGTGGATTTTGTGAAGAAGGCTTGAAGTGTAAGGAGCTTGGAGCAAAGAGAAGCTTGTGGATCTGACTCTACTTCATCTTGGCATCATTCTGAAGGTAACAAGTCATTACCTTGACTTATCTTTAGCTAGATCTCTTCATGTAAAGCTTTAGGGCCATTTTCTAGTTGGTTGTGGGTTATTTTGGGTATTGGGCATGATATGAAGTTGTAACTTCAGAGCTGGACTCCTCTAAGTCCCTATAGTCATAATGTTATCATATTTAGAAAGCTTTGGCCCTTCTCTTTGGGTTAAACCTTTCCCTTAGCTTGGTTTTGGCATTTAGGACCATACATGTACGTAAAGTTTGCAACTTTACATGAAAATCATGCCCTAGGAGGTTAGATCTGCAATTTGGACCTTTGACGTAGCTTAAAATCGTCTAAATAAGAAATGGACTGAAGGGACTCGACGAGTTGCATGGTCAACTCGACGAGTCGGATGAAGATTGGATGTGGTGGGTTTCTGCATGGACTCGGCGAGTCAGTGAGACGACTCGACGAGTCAGTTAGGGTTTTCTCGACATTTGGACACGCATGGACTCGACGAGTTGTCTGGAAACTCGGCGAGTCAACTAGGGTTTTCACGATTTCTCAAGTTCTGGAAGGACTCGACGAGTCATTGAGCTGCACTCGACGAGTTGGGTCAACATGGACTATTGACCTTGACCGTTGACTTTGAATTTGACCAAGGGATGACCAGTTTGACTTCTGGGGGTATTTTAGTAATTTGGGAATTGATGGAAGTGGATCATTGGTGGATGTAGGTGTTGGAGTTGGAGATGTATTTGGAGGAGTTTGACATTATCATTTTGAGCTACTTGTGAGGTGAGTTCTTCTCACTATATCAACAGGGTCTAAGGCACCACGATCAGCCCTTTATGCTCTGTATCCTGGTTATAGGATGGTTGCTATGTTAGTGATCTGTTAGATCGGTATCCTGGTTATAGGATTATGCTATGTTAGTAATCTATTAGATCGGTATCCTGGTTATAGGATGGTTGCTATGTTAGTTATCGGTTAGATCTGTATCCTGGTTATAGGATGGTTGCTATGTTAGTAATTGGTTAGATCTGTATCCTGGTTATAGGATGGTTGCCATGTTAGTGATTTGTTAGATCTGTATGATTATCTGTACATTGTAGCTAGCGTATGATATTTATGTGCATATGTTTGTTGGTTTGGGGGATTGGGTTGAGGCAGGTCCTACTTTGTGATGTAGGACAAGATACCCAGGGCGGACCGGATAGACTGCAGACCCGGTTAGGGCATACTAGTCAGGTCGAAGGCCCGACGAGCAGTCCGGGTAGGCTGAAGTCCCTGAGAGGCGGTCCAGACATGTCGAAGGCTCGGAGAGCGGTCCAGATAGACTGATGGCCTGTGAGGTGGTCCAGTCAGACTGATGGCTCATTATGCATGATGTGTTTGTTTATATGATATGATTATGATTGTATGGCGTTGGTATTTTGGGGGAATTCACTAAGCTTCGGGCTTACAGTTGTTGATTTTGTTTCAGGTACTTCTGATGATCGTAGGAAGGCGAAGGCGTGATCGTGCACCTCCTTATAGTTTCATGATTTGATTCTGGGGATACTCTCATGTTTAAACTATTTTGAAAATAAATTGTAATAACTTAATGGTTTTAAATGTTTTTAAAAGTTTTAAATTTGCTTGAATTTTATAGGTGTTATAGTTTAATTAAAAATAACTACAAAATGACATGTGGCCAAATCAATGAGAATGTGACATGTGCTAAAAAAATATTTTCATTTATTGCAATATATATAATATATAAAAATATAAAAATAAACAACAAATAAAACTGTTATATATATATATATATATATATATATATATATATATATATATATATATATATATATATATAATTGTTAAAAGAAAAAGGGAAAGATAAGATAAGTTAGTTTTTTTTGTAACTCCACATTTTCATACTTCCGGAGAATCCAATATAAATTGTCATTGCTAAGATTCGAAGTAGAAATATAACACCCTCTAGCCCAAGTAATCGTCATAAACATGTAGGAAATACTGATACGATTTTCGTAGATATATAGAATGCTTAAATCCGACTTCGTATGAAGAAGTTATGCTTCTTAGAAGTTTTGCGATTAAACCGACACGGCTTAGCGTATTGTAAAAAATAAATTTTAGGTAGGTTGATTATTAGCCTAAGCAATCTAAACGAAAGCCGCAGTAGTTGTTAAACCAGGAGCATGCATATAGAGAACGTCCAAATCTGGCTTCATATGAGGAAGTTATGATTTTTCAAATTTTCAGCGCAGTAGTGTGGGCACAGGAATCAAAATTCCAATCGGTTGATTATTAGTCAAAACAATCTAAACGAAAGTTGAAGATCTCGTTTATAAGAGCTCAACAATATAAATACAGTTGAAAATGGAGTCCGTATGTAAAGGTTATGAATTTTACACGGTCGTTAACAGTGTAATCTTCGTAGACTATTAAATTTAAGATCAGTTGAGAATTAGTCAACGGGGTCTAAATGAAAGTTGTAGTACTCGGAAATACCTACTTGTAGATATAAATAATGTTGAAAATGGAACTCGTATGAGGAAGATATGAATTTTTAAAGATCTGTGATTTTACCCGGAATAATTAGACCAGATTCAGCCACGTTCTAGGGGGTGCCCTTGCCGACCACGCTTAGGCGCGGTGGTAGGTGGACGGCGCGCAGCGCGCATATGCCCATAAATGCCTATAAATAGATTTTAAGTGTCATTCTTCCCTCACACCTCCAACAAACTCCCCTTTGATTCTCTAAGTTGTAATCTTGAAAGTTCTTAGTGTTTAGGATATTTTGGTTAGCTTTGGGGTTCCTAAGTACCCGGAAACTAATAGTTATCAGGCTGGACGCCTGCCAACACAATTACCTGGTTTTCGCTATAACATCTGTAAGTTAAGCTACACTCTTTTGCTTTCAGTGTAACTTATATTTATAGTCACAAGTCGTTATTGTAACATCCCCAAAATCACGATAAAAATTTTCATTTTTAAATTAGAGAAACCATTGTTTTAAAGCAAAACCCATATCAAAATCAAGTATCAAATACAAATATTATTGGATTAGGTATCTAAGCTTATAACTATATTTGGTATGTACTTGAATTGATAGTACTTTAGTCCTTTTGGGTTGCCTTCACACTAGCAACTAGACAGGATGATTAGTTGAGAAATAGGAAGAACTTATTAATTTGATTAATAAATTGAAATAAATGATTTATTAATATATTATGAACAAGCCCTAGAACCTTCCTAAGAGGCTTGGACGAAAATCTTCTAGAGAGGCTCTAGAATTTTCGGCCATATGCTATCTTATGGAAGGTTTAAGGCTTGCTTGGTCCTTAAGCAAAGCAATTAGGGTATCCTTATCCTAACCCTAGCTTTGGCTCTAAGTCGCCTTACTATATAAAGACCCTTTCACTTATGATTTTCGGCCACCTTGAAACCCTAGAGAGTTACAGCCGAAATGTAGATTTTCTACTTCCTTCTCATAATTCATCTTCTTGCTAAGTGTGTTTGTGATCCATTAGAGGTATTACACTTGTGATACTTGCTCTCAAGCTTCAAGATCTACAAGGTTTTGGATTGTTATTACTACATAACAACCAAAGGTATGTATCTTAATCCTTATCATGTGATTTTCGATTATATTACATAGACCTAGGGTTTGCATGTTGTTGTTCATATTGTATGTTCAATTAGAGAAGACATAGATCAAATTACATTGCATGCACACATAGGATTGTATGTTTATGCTAAAACCCATCAGTAGTATCAAAGAGTAGGTTTAATCTTCTATTAAATGGATACTTATATGAACTTGAACTAGAAAAGTTTTTCAGAATCTGCATTATGTTCATCCAACATGTCGTGGAGATCATCCTACACGGCGTGTTGAGCTGTCAGATCCTAAAAATTCAATTTTTCAAATATCTCATGGATTGATTAGGATAATTACCATAATAATGTTTAATTGTTTAAACCTGAATATTTTAAATTGTAATTTGATGTCCTCATCAATTATTACTTTCCATGTTTATCTTCCAAATTTGTTTTGATGATAAATTGAATGTCAGGAAATTAGGAGATAAATGTTTGACTAAGTTAATTATTTTGTGATTAATATAATTAATCAATTTTAAGTTTAAAATAATTAATTTGAATATTAATTGTACTTAATAAATAATTGTCAAATATTTGGAATTTAATCTTTTAAAATTAAATGGTTTAATTCGATGTTAAAAAATTATAAAACCTTAGTATTTTTGAAAAGTTTAAAAAATACACCCTTATATTATATGTGTAACATTAAAGGTCTAATATTACTATATATATATATATATATATATATATATATATATATATATATATATATATATATATATATATATATATATATATATAAGACAAATCAGTCGAACCGCTAGTACGCCTCATTCACGAAGTCGATCTATAAGTGGAGTTTAAGGAAACGGTCTATAAAATGACCGTTATTAGGTATCCACTCTTACCCCACCGCTCCCTTGATTGGTGGAGGGTCGTTAGCCAAAAGGGTTTGATAAGACACTTAATTCTCATTAATAAGTATAATGAAATTAATAAAGTAACTAAATGTTTTCTATAAATTCCCAATCACATTTACTTTAGGAAAATGTGAATTTGATGCTAATCCATGAAATTGCACATTGCACTTTATAAAGTCGTTAGTGGAGCGTGTGTGGTTAACCGGCACACTAATATGGACTTATAAAGGGTGGCAATGGGTGTCTCGTAAATTATCATTGATTAATGGAGCGTGTGTGGCTAACCGACACATTAATTAGGTGATAAATGACATCGAGAGTAACAAGCTAATTTGCATGGTTATTCACACCTTGTTTGTGATCCTCTGTATCCCAGTCACAAATGGAAATGACATAATCGAGATTAAACATGCCATTAAATAGTTCAATGAATCTCAAAAGATCTACGAATGTCATTTAAAACCTAATTCATTCAAATTTCGTTTTTCGTGGTGAAATTGGTAAATCGTCATTTACCTACCTTTAAGTAATTTACAATTAGATTACGACATCCCTCTTCTGAATTGTGAATTATTTAGTTGGATCCTAGCCTTAATATTTCATTTAGGTGTTATATTGAGGATTTTCTTATCTAATCAAAACTTGTCCTTCTTCTTTTTCAGATGTCAACTTCCAACAATGTTTCTGGTTCCTCCAACAACTTATCGCTCTTGAGCATCTGTTCCAAGGTCATCTTTGATGGCTCCAATTATAATGATTGGATGCGTAACATCAAGATGGCTTTGGGCTTTGAGGACAAGGAATATGTTCTCGAGAAAGAGCTGAACGAGATTGATGAAACAACTGCTACTCCTAAAGAAATAGTTGAGTATAGGAGACATTGCAATGATGCAACCAAAGTGTCATGCATCATGGTGGATACTATGACTCCTGAGCTGCAAAGGTTTTATGAGGACTACTGGCCATATGAGATGAACAAGAACTTGATGGAGAAGTACCATCAACGAGCTCGTCAAGAGAGATACGAGATAGTCAAGTCCCTCATAACCAGCAAGATGAAGGATGGAGAGTCCGTCACGACCCACTTGCAACGCATGCAACATTATGTGGATCGTTTGCAGAAACTCAATGTGAACTTCGATGAGGAATTGGCTATTGACATAGTCTTGCACTCATTGCCTAGCTGTTATGATCAGTTCATCATGACTTATCATTTGAACAAGGAGGAAACAACATTGAGTCAACTTCAAAGCTTGCTGAGAATTGCTGAAAGTGGAATAAAGGGAAAAAGTGTTGCCTCCACTCCTACTGATGTTGCTCCCGGCTTGGCTATTAGGAAAGGAAAGGGGAGTAAGAGGAAAGCTCTCTCAAAACAGAATTGGAAGGGAAAGTCCCAAACTGGGTCCTCAAGCAATGGATCCAAAGGAAAAGCCAGTTCTGATGCTCCTCCTGCCTCTGATCCTAAGGAGGCTACTTGCTTTTACTGTCATGACAAAGGGCATTGGAAACGAAGTTGCCCCAAGTACTTGCAAGACAGAAAGGATGGCAAGGTTAAGCCAACCTCGGCAGGTATTTACACTATCTTATCTAAAAACTCATCACATTCAAAATCGTGGGCCCTTGATACAGGATGTGGTTGTCGCATTTGTTCTGACTTGCAGGGACTAAAAAGAAGTGAGGATGTGGAGCACGGGAAGATTAACCTGATTATGGGAAATAGGAGATCATCACCCGTTACCAAGATTGGAGTTTATTCTTTAGTGCTTAGTAGTGGGTTATGTTTAGATTTAAATAATTGTTGCTACTCGTCAGAGATGACACGAAACATCATTTCATTTTATGGTTTATATAGACAAGGTTTTAGATATTCTTTTGATAATGAGAATGGTTCTATCTATGCTTATAAGAATGGTGTATTTTATTTTGAAGCATTACCTTGTGATGGCGTGTATGAAACTGTGATAGTTGTAGACAACTTAGGTAATAGTGTGTTGAAAATTGATTCGTCTAATGGTTTAGAAAAAGCATGCTTGTGGCATTGTCGTCTTGGATATGTCAATAAGAAGCACATTGCCCAACTCCAAAAGGATGTAGTGTTGGAATCATTTGAATTAAGGTCAAATGATACATGTGAATCTTATTTGCTTGGAAATATGAATAAATCACCTTTCACTGGTTCTTGTGAAAGAAGTGACGGATTGCTGGATTTCATACACACAGATGTGTGTGGGCCCTTCAGATCCACTACAAGGGATGCAAATCGATTCTATGTGACTTTCACTGATAATTATAGCAGATATGGATATATCTACTTAATCAAGCATAAGTCAGAAACCGTTGAAAAGTTCAAAGAGTTCAAACATGAAGTCGATAATCAATTGGGCAGGAAGATCAATATGCTCAGATCTGATAGATGTGGTAAGTATCTTAGTATCGAGTTCCACGACTATCTCAAGGAATGTGGAGTTCTTTCACAACTAACACCTCCTAGGATACCACAACTTAATGGTGTGGCTGAGAGGCGTAATCGAAGCTTGTTGGACATGGTTTGTTCCATGATGAGTCAAGCTTCACTTCCAATCTCATTCTGGGAGTATGCCTTAGAGATTGCTGCCCACACTCTTAATCTTGTCCCACCAAAGAAGGTTGCCAAAACACCTCACGAGATGTGGACAGGGAAGGTTTCCTCGTTGGCACATATCAAGGTTTAGGGTTGTGAAGCTTTCATTAGACGAGAGACTCATGACAAGCTTGAACCTCAAAGTGAGAGATGTATTTTCATTGGCTACCCACAAAAGTCCTTTGGATGTCTGCTCTACAGACCTAGTGAAAACGTGGTCTTCGTAGCACAAAGGGGAGTCTTTTACGAGAGAGAGCTCAAATGCAAAGAGGACAGTGGGAGTACAGTTGATCTTGAATAAATTCAAGAGTCAAGCGATGAAGAAATCTCTAACACTAGCACTCAACCTGAGGAAGAAATTCATGTTGAACCAGTTGACGAGTCGTTACCTCTTAGGCGTTCTAGTAGAGTTAGCGTTCCACCTATGTTGTATGGTTTCCATATAACTGATAAGGTGATACGTTTATCAGTGATAGCACACTGGTAAATTTGGATGAACCTACTAACTACAAAGAAGCCATGGCAGGCCCTGAGTCTGCTAAGTGGAAAGAGGCAATAGACAGCAAGATCAAGTCCATGTATGACAACCAAGTTTGGAATTTGGTTGATAATGTACCAGGTCGTAAGACAGTTGGGTGCAAATGGATCTTCAAGAAGAAGAACGACATTGATGGAAAGGTACACACTTTCAAGGCTAGACTGGTTGCGAAGGGCTATACTCAAACCCCAGGGGTTGACTATGATGAGACATTCTCACCAGTGGCTAAGATTAAATCTATTAGGGTTATGTTGTCTATAGTTGCGTTTCATGACTATGAAATTTGGCAGATGGATGTCAAAATCGCTTTCCTTAATGGGAAGTTAGATGAGGATGTTTACATGATTCAGCCAGAGGGTTTTGTGGATGCTAAGTACCCCAATAGGGTGTGTAAGCTTGAGAAATCAATCTATGGATTGAAACAAGCTTCTTGTAGATGGAATCTTTGCTTTGACGAGAAAGTTAAAGAGTTTGGCTTCTCTAGGAATGAATATGAATCTTGTGTATATGTCAAATCTAGTGGGAGTATAGTCACCTTCCTAGTATTGTATGTTGATGACATACTACTCATAGGAAACGACATTCCAACTTAGCAAGAGGTTAAGTATTGGCTTGGAAAGTGTTTCGCTATGAAGGATCTGGGAGAGGCTTCTTATATTCTGGGAATAAGGATTTTGAGAAATAGGAGTAGAAGACTAATGGACTTAGTCAAAGTACGTATTTGGATAAAGTGTTTAAATGTTTTAGCATAGAGAGTTGCCTATCCAGACTAATACCAAACTGAGTAAAACTCAGAATTCGAGTATTGATGCTGAGATAGCAGAAATGAGTCGAGTTCCATATGCTTCCGCCGTTGGATCGATCATGTATGCTATAACATGTACTCACCTTGACATGGTTTTTGCTTTGAGCATGGTTAGTCGATATCAGGGAAATCCGGGTAGAGCTCATTGGATAGCAGTCAAGAACATTCTTAAGTATCTGCGAAGGACTAAGGACCGGGTCCTTGTTCTTGGTGGCAGTGATGACTTAAGAGTTACTGGGTATAGTGACGCCAGCTTTCAGACAGACAAAGATAACCTCCTTTCTCAATCTGGCTGGGTGTTTACCCTTAATGGAGGAGTTGTAACTTGGAAAAGTTCTAAGCAGGAGATGGTGGCTGATTCTACGTGTGAATCAGAGTACATTGCAGGAAGCGAATCATCAAAGGAGGCTATATGGTTGAAGATCGGTTGCCTTGACCAAGTCATATCTTGGAGTAGTACCAGCCATAAAGGAACCTATGGAGATTTTATGCGATAATGAAGGAGCGGTTGCCTTGACCAAGGAACCAAGAGATCATGGTATATCGAGACATATCGACAGAAAATACCATTTCATCATACATAGGGTTGAAGAAGGAAACCTCGTCGTAAAGAGGGTATCATCTGAAGAGAATCATGCAGATCCCCTCACAAAGGGTCTAAGTAGGATTAAGCATGTTCAACATGCGAGGAGCATTGGTCTGAAAGATGATATTAGTTTTAGTGATTAGATAGATATTTAGAAACTTATAACAAATAAATGTTATTGACATTTGGCGATTAAGTAATGGAGATTTATTTATGAGTATTTTTTACTGTCTTTTGTCAATTGTTTATCATGGTGTTTCATTTTTGCATGTTTTACTTCCTGAATAATTAGATTATTCAAATATCCACAGTCGATCATACTTTGGAAGTATGTAGTGAATTAAGGTTGTCATGAATTGGGTTGTAGATTGTCTAAGGGTATAGACATAGCAATGGTTTGCTGCAACATTCATGAGTACTTTTGAAATGGGGATTTAAGTATTGGATTTAACCCACGCTCGGAGAATTACTTCATGGAATTTATCAAGAGTAAGTCTGAGACGATAATATCTTATAATCTTTAAATGGAGATATATGAGTTGTTGTTTACAAGTTGGTTGTGCATTGATAATGCGTAAACGCATCAGTAACTTGATGTTATAAAATGTATTGTTGTGCATGATTTGATGAGTAAATAGTGCAAGCATATAAGTCGAAGTTTATCTGTTCCTTTTGCCCTTAAAGGGAAAAGTGATATCTTGGTCCCCTCGATGATTTGGTGTTGACTTATGTGTCGGTCCCGGTCAGGACTAAGTTGATGTGTCGATTAAGTTCTTTGTCATTACAAATCAGAAATTGGGGGACAAGCTGTTGTACAATGAGAATGATTTTGTTCCATGTCATTTGTCCACATGACATCTTGCAGAACGGAGGATTATATGATCACTTATCTTAGGACACATATTTGACTAGGTCAGAATTTGATAGAGGCTTTGAGAGCTAAAATTTGCTAGTCAATTTTTGAAGTCATACTTGCAATTATAGTTATTATACTTATCTGTGACATCCCCAAATTCACGGTCATTTTAAAACTTTTATTTATGCTTATTTAAAAATCAGAGTAACTTTTTTGAAAAGTAGTATTGCGGAATTTGTTCCCAGAAAAACATGATAATAATATTATCAGAGCATTTCCAAAGAAATGTATTTTGAAAAGTAGTGTCGCGATTAGATTAAGCCCCCAGCCCCTTCTAGAAGGTGTCACGTCACCACATGTCACAATTTTGTGGAGCCACGTTGTCGCGTCTCTTGGAGGAGTGAGAGGTCGGCTTGCCACTTGGCGCACTCCGGTGCTGCCACGTCATCAGCACACGTATTCTCCTGAAATCTTCGGACGGCCATAACTTTTACATATGAGCTCCGTTATTGACATTCTTTATATCCCCAGAATCCTCTTGACGATCTCCACAACTTTTATTAAGGTCTAGACATCTAATTCTTGCTTTCACAAAAATTCATATTTAGACTAGTTCAGACAGTTAAAGTCTATGCGAAATTCATAACTTCTTCATATGAACTCCGTTCTCGACTGTGTTTATATCGACAGGTTCACATTCACAAGATCTTAAATTTTCATTTAGATTATTTCAACTAACAATCAACCGATTAAAATTTCGATTCCTATGCTCGTACTGTTGCGCTGAAACTTCGAGAAATCGTAACTTCCTCTCACAAAGTCATATTTAGGCGTTCTCTATATGCACACTTTCGGTTTAACGACTACTATGACTTTCGTTTAGATAAATTAGTATAAAAAGCAATTTATCAAAATTTCACTTTATTCGATACGCAGAGTTGTGCCGCTTTATTCGTGAAACTTCGAAGAAGCATAACTTCTTCATACGAAGTCGGATTTCATCGTTCTTTATATGTACGGTATCCATGTCACATATACTATGCACTTACTTGATAAAAGTGGATGTCTTAGAATTTGGGAAGAACTTCGTCTTAGCACTTTAACTTTTCTTCTAACGTAACCTAAGTATAATGATTACTAAGTCTTAGTCTAATACTCCTGGTGACCTAATGATAGTCTAGATTCCTCACTAATTTCAATGAATACTGAGAGTTCTATTAAATAAGGATCAACCAGGCAGGACAGTTGGGAGCCAGGATCATTTTGGCATATAGCTTTTCTTAAATCCAACAACCAAGCCAACGTGACCATTCTAGACACCTCTCCTATAAGTAGATCAATCGGTATTTTGACTTGGAATTATTGATAATTCTTATTTATAGGTTCATAATAACGACTTATGACTATAAATATAAGTTACACTAAAAGCAAAAGAGTGTAGCTTAACTTACGGAGGTTTCAGCGAAAACTGGGAAAAACACGCGGATAGAACTTTGAAACTGAAAGCTCTACTTGCTGGACACCTTGACCCCTTAAAACCTTACTAAAATATCTTAAAAGCTTAAAGGGACCGGACTCAAGGAAATAAATGGTTCACAGAGTTTCTTGCAGGATTTTTGTGATGAAATGAGCCAAAAACACAACTATTTACAGACTTTTTGGGGGCGCGCATCGAGCATTTATTAGTTATCTGCCACGTGTCACGATTAGATTAAGCCCCCCAGCCCCCTTCTAGAAGGTGTCACGTCACCACGTTTCATAATTTTGTGGAGCCACGTTGTCGCGACTCTTGGAGGAGTGAGAGGTCGGCTTGCCACTTGGCACACTCCGGTGCTGCCACATCATCATCACACGTATTCTCCTGAAATCTTCAGACGGCCATAACTTTTACATATGAGCTCCTTTTTCGACGTTCTTTATATCTCTGAAATCCTCTTGACGATCTTTACGACTTTTATTAAGGTCTAGACATCTAATTCTTGCTCTAACAAAAATTCATATTTAGACCGGTTCAGACTGTTAAAATTTGTGCGAAATTCATAACTTCTTTATACGAACTCCGTTCTCGACTGTATTTATATCGACAGGTTCACATTCACGAGATCTTATATTCTCATTTAGATTATTTCGACTAACAATCAACCGATTAAAATTTCGATTTCCGTGCTCGTACTGCTGCGCTAAAACTTCGAAAAATGGTAACTTCCTCTCACAAAGTCATATTTGGGCGTTCTCTATATGCACACTCTCGGTTTAACGACTACTACGACTTTCATTTAGATAACTTAGTCTAAAAAGCAATTTATCAAAATTTCACTTTATTCGATACGCAGCGGCGTGTCGCTTTAATCGTGAAACTTCGAAGAAGCATAACTTCTTCATACGAATTCGGATTTCATCGTTCTTTATATGTACGATATCCTTGTCACATATACTAGAACTTTGGTTAAGGTTATTTATCCTAAATAACATTATATCTAAAAGTCATTTTTAACGCTTTTTATATCTTAATTGACTAGCCTGAATCTGCGGGTGTTACAATTATATTAAAATATAAGTTATTTTTGAAAGAAAAAAATCAAAACACATAAAACAAAATATATTTCTAAAAAAACTAAGCAAACTAATAATATATATCTCTTAAAAAAAGCAAGCAAACAATAGAAAGAAAAGATGCGACTCAAAAAGCAAAAATAAGGAGGGAATTGAAAAACATGACATTTTGAAATGATTATTTAATAATAAAACATGTGTTTGAATGTGTGTATCCGCTTACATATATATTTGATCATTGGTTTGTTTAGCAAACATGTATGATTGTGTGTGAATGTATCAATAGGCATGCATACATTTTTCATCATTGGTTTGTTTAGCAAACATATGTTTAATATTGTAACATCCGGATTTTCAGGTATGTTATTTTTAATTATTTATTTTGAGGATCATTGATCTACTCGACGAGTTGGTTCTATAACTCGTCGAGTAGAAGCG
The DNA here is from genome assembly GCF_052849685.1 of Lactuca virosa. NCBI lineage: Eukaryota > Viridiplantae > Streptophyta > Magnoliopsida > Asterales > Asteraceae > Lactuca > Lactuca virosa. The sequence goes on along the minus strand of NC_136426.1, from coordinate 27,249,157 downwards.
GGGTGTCCACGTGAGTTTAATGAACTACTCGACGAGTCCAAGAGTAGACTCGCCGAGTAGGCGCTGTAAGTGAAAACCCTAGATCCCCGGGTTTGGGACCTATTTAAAGGCACTTATAGCCTCATTTGCGGCCACACCTCTCTGAGAAGAAACCCTAATCGCCCCTTGAGCTTGTGAGAGAGTCTTGAGCCTTACTTGAGATTTGTGAGTGCATTTTGGTGAAGGAAAAGAAGATTACAAGCTAGGATTGAGAAGAGGCTGATAGATCTTCTGCTTATTCGTCCAAGAGCTTCTATTAGAGGTATCAAGTTCGAACCTTTCCCTTTTATTTGAGTAGATATCTCATCTTGAAGATTAGGGCTTCTTTTCCTTTCATTTTGGGACTTTGAGGATTTGGGGTTCATGAGGAGGCTTAAACTCCAGATCTGGACCTTAGGAGGTCTTTAGCACCCAAAGGTTCCTGCTTTATTCAGCCTTGATGGTATTTATGAGTGAAAACCCCATTTAAGTCATGTTCTTGGCATTTCATGCCCAAAATGCCATGCATGGACACCAAGTTCAGACCTTTACGAGATTATTGGGTGTTAGAAGGTCAGATCTATAGGTTAGAGAAGCAGATCTGACCTCAGAAGGTCATTTGAGTAATCTCATGGACGAAACTCGCTGAGTCCATAAGCGGACTCGACGAGTCGGATCGTGTTGCACCATGATTCGTGATCAGTGGTAACCGTCGAGAAAAGGGCTAACTCGACGAGTCGAGTGAGGCCTTAGGAGGATTCATAGGACACGTATGGACTCGCCGAGTCACCCGAGTGCACTCGACGAGTCTGGTCAAAGTTGGACCGTTGACTGGGGTTGACTTTTAGGGTTTGGTCAACATTTGGACACTTGACCATTGGAGGGTAAAATGGTATTTTCCCCTTCTGATAGAATATAGGGAGGGATTAGTCTAGCCTTTGAGAGCCGTATTAATTAGAGATAATTACTTTATGTGATTAGGCCGAGGCTAGATTAGATATTCGAGTTCGAGACTTTTCGAGATTACCCGAGGTGAGTCTTCTCACTATACATTACCTAGAGTGGTATCTATGTGCAGACCGGAGGGTCTTATGTGTTATGTGTATGTTTGAGTTTATGTGCATTGTGTTATATGTATGATATATGTTATATAGACCGGACCGGAGGGTCCAACGATTTAGACCGGACCGGAGGGTCCAACGAGCTAGACCGGACTGGAGGGTCCAACGAGCTACGGGACTGGAGGGTCCCGCTGAGACACATTGACCGGAGGGTCATACCGAGTTATAGACTCGAGTGGCTTATGTGTTGTATGTGGTATTTTGGGGGAACTCACTAAGCGTTTATGCTTACCGTGTTATGTGATATGTGTTTCAGGTACTAGCGAGGATCGCGGGAAGGCGTCGACATGATTTGTACACACTGGCAGAGGATTATGTTTTGAGATTCTGTGATATGTTTTATTATGAATAACATTTAACACATGAGATCTTGAGAATATTATATGAGTTTTATCATGTATGAAAAATGAAAAATTGTTTTAAAATTTACGTTGTTACAAATATATGTATGATTGTGTGTGAATGTATCAGTAGGCCCACATATATTTTTTATCATTGGTTTGTTTAGCAAACACGTGTTTAATATATGTATGGGCCTATACACTTCTTTAATCATTAGTTTGCTAATGAGTGTGAATGTATTGGTTTGTTTAGCAAACATATACAAATATGTATATGTCTGAATATATGGGTGGGCCTACACATATTTTTGATCATTGGTCTCTTATGTGTTAGAATGTATGTGTGGGCTATACATATTTTTCATCATTGATTTGTTTAGCATCATCATTATTTTTAATAGATGTAGACTAATAATTAATATGACATCTATAGATGACGATGACCTTTAAGGTAACACTAGGTGTGAGACTCGTGTACTACACGGGTTTATTAAAAATAAAAGTTTAATATCAATGTATAAATATTAAATATTTTTTTTAAAACACTTTTACATAACTGCGAACGTTATAATGAATAAGTAATAATTCAATCTATACTAATAAAAAACTATTGACATATTTTAAATAATGATGTTGAAAATTAAGGTGTAAACATTAAATATTTTTTAAATTAACTTTCGAAATAGATACAAACGAAATGGTGAATAAGTAGTTATTAAATCTATACTAATAAAAAAAATTATTGACATATTTTAAATAGTTGTTATGAATCAAAATTTTCAAATACTTCTTTGAAGATTGTGTTCTTTTTCATTTATTATAGTAGAGATAGAGATGTATTATACACACATATTTATTTATAAAATTTGAATAAATAATAAATTTGTTAGAATTCAAATTAAAAGTTCAAAAAATTAAAGGTATGTTTTGAATTCAAATATATCATCAAATACACGATATTAATTGTGTCATTAGAGCATCTATTTGAATTTCAATATATTTGTTAATTAATAAACATTTAAATAGAATGAATACTTTACATATATAATAGTAGACTCATTAATTAGTAGAATTGATTATCTCTAAATATTATTAAAAAAGAACCATTAATTCTAACCTAAAGCAATCAGAGTCATTGCTTGCATTTCAATCATATATTCTCGACCATTAGATTTTTTTTTCTAAATTTGCAAATCATTGACAAACAAATAATAGAAGCCACTGTTGATCTGTTATGTTGCATCATTCTGTGTTTTAGGTTTCAGACTTCACAGAAACAGTTTGTTGGATCAAATGGCTCCTAATGCTCTTCAAATGTTTGATACAGGTTTGCATTGCCTTTGATTTTGTAGCAGCAGATGTAGCCTCAAACACTGGTGAGAGAAATCTTGATCCCTTCATTAGATAACACATGTTATGAAGGTTCAAGTCTAACAATACTACCATCTGAAACCAATGAAGCTTGGTCTCTATCCACACACAATCCCAAAGTCAACTGTGTAGTGTGCTGAACAGAGATTTGAATAGGAGAAAATTCGGCTCAATGAAGAAGAGAAGAAGTTGTTGCTGCGAATACAAGTCAGTTTCTTGTTGCTTTTTTTTGTTTGTTTTGTTGTTATCACGCTCTGGTTCTATAATAAGTCTCGATGTTGTTGAATCATCTTTGAATATCCAACAGCCATATTGCATCAACTCCTCCTATTGGTTGGATATAACAGTCTGATTACCCCATTACTTTGAAATTTGTATCTTGACAATTCATAGATGGTTTACTTCTGACCCAAGAGAAGAGTTTCATCTTTCATGTCTAACTTTATTTCTTTTTTGCTAGATTAAATCTTTTCATGTCCTTTTTTAGTTATTTATGTATTTGTTTGGTGTCTATTATTTTTTCTATGTATTATTTATTCAGTTCCATCGTCTTATTTTTTTAGGTTGAAGCATCCACAAGTAGCCCACTGAGTAATCATGGGGAGGAGAGGGACAACATTCATGTTGCTATTTCAACTCATGTTGTCACTTCAAGTGTAAGTTGTACTTGTATGAGTGTGTTCCTTTGTTTTTAAGATGTTTCCAAAAAGGTTTATGTTTTGTACTGATATAATGTAAACATGTTGTCTTCAGGTATTTGAAGAGGATGTTGCTTCGTTGTTGAGTTTGCAATGACTTACATTGTTTGATATCTCTTCAGCAATCATCCTCCCACATCAATGCAAAGGTTGATGCCAAAAGAAATTATATTGTTATACTTAATCACAAATTCACGAAGTAAGTCCTAATAGGGATAAGCAAAGGAACCGACCCGGCTAGAACTGGCCCGGGAATCGAACTTGGTGAAAAATAGGAACCGAACCGCCGGTTCTACCGGTTCCGGTTCTATCGGTTCCTGGTTCCTACCGGTTCTTGCTGTGTCTCCAATGTTGGAACCCGTCCTCGAGAAATAGCAACATACGGTTCCGGTTTTTGCCGGCTCTACCGGTTCCCGGTTCCAAAAATCCACAAGAATATCGTCCCGGTCCCGGCCCGACCCGACCGGTTCCATCGGGTACCGGTTCCGGCCGGTTCCCCGGTCCATATGCTCATCCCTAAGTCCTAACTCCCACCCATTGCAGTTTGTAGTATATAAAAGGTAATATTGATTTATAAGTAAAATAGGGATCAAAAATGAAAAAAAAAAAAAAAAAAAAAAAAAAAAAAAAAAAAACACTTTTCATTAAAATCCAAAAAAAAAATTACACTTGGTCTTTGGTTTGTTGTTTTTGGTTTTTTAAATTTAAAAAAATCCCCATGAATTTATAGATTATTATGTCCATTTCTTGATATCTTAACATTCAAACTTATTATTTAAGTTTAATAAATACAACATGTATTAATGGCCAGATGAATACTTATCCATATTAGTTGTTAAGTAAGGCATTTTAACCATTTAAGCATGATCAGTTTACCATACATTTTGATAATTTTCTTTGCGTCTGTCTAAATTCTTGTTCATTTAATTTTAATCTTCAAGCCTTACATTCATCATTCTTTCCCATCTATATATTTATAATTTAATAATTCACTTTATTTAAAGTGTAAAAACATTGCTATTTCTTTTAAATCTCAATTATGGTAAAAAAACACTTTTTTTAATGATGCAGGTTTATTTTAGATCAGATCAGGTGCGTGCTTGTGTAGTAACGTGTGGTGGTCTGTGCCCTGGTTTAAATACAGTGATTAGAGAAATTATATGTGCCCTTCATCACATGTATGTCGTCACCAGAGTTCTTGGAATTGATGTAAGTCTCCATATATAAATATAATCATTTCAAAACGTATATATAAAAAGATACAAAATTATATCATGATTCTTATTATATTTGTTTGTGATCTTGTGCAGGGAGGATACATAAGTTTCTACTCAAAGAATACCATAACACTAACAAGTTTGTAAATGATATTCATAAACATGGTGGAACAGTTCTTGGTTTTCAAGAGGTGGCCATGACAAATCAAAGATAGTTGACAGCATTCAAGATAGTGGTATCAATCAGGTGTTTGAAGTTTTACATGTTGAATGATTAATATTTTTTTAGTAATGATTCATGCATGCATCTTAATGAATGATTGATGAATTTGATTGATTGCTTTATAAGGTTTATATAATTGGAGGTGATAACTCAAAAAAGGTGCAGTTGTGATTTCTGAAGTACGTTGCATTATAATATCTCTCCAAGACTCATTTTTTATGATTATGGATTGAATATATTTATATAATTTGTGGTTCAATCTATATATATGCAGGAAATCAGACAAAGGGGAATTAAAGTTGTTGTGGCTGGGATTCCAAAGACAATTGACAATGACATTTCGGTATTTTCAATCCAGATAATTCGACATTTTAATTAAAAAGTAAATTAGTTGTATCTTTTCAAGTCAAATATATGATCTAAAACTATTTCATTCTTGTTTCAGGTTATTGACAGGTCATTCGGTTTTGATATTGCTGTTGAAGAGGCTCGACGTGCTCTAAATGTTGCATACGTTGAGGCGGAGGGTGCAGAAAATGGCATAGGAGTAGTCAAATTAATGGGGCGCTACACCGGTAAGCTCATCTTGCACTAATAACCTCTCTACACAATAATGGTCAAATGGTCATTTAGTCTCCTTCAGACAGTTTAGTTTAGTTCATTCGGTTCAAAAAATAAAAAAACTTTATGTATACAACACTTTATCCTTTAGCACACTATTCGTAGAAATTTGAATGGAGAGAAAAATATGTTTCTTTTTTGCTTAATGCAGAAACAACTTAATAGGAAAATCATAACACTGCGAGTTTTAACTTTTTACAAATTTCTACTAAATTCTATTTTACCTTCCAATTTTCCCAAGTGTGTTGTCACTTTATTCAACATTTTTCAAACATCATTCATTCAGACAACATTTATCTACTCATTTGAATCATTTATTATTATTATTTGTTTAAATTGTTGTTTCATGGTTCATTGCAATGTTTGCAACTCTTGCAAGTCGTGATGTGGATTTATGTTTAATAGTCGAATCGCCCTTCTATCTTTATAAAAATCATACATATCCCACATACATGATTCGTGTTGTTCCAAGTAATGCATCTGACAATATCTATTGTACTCTTATTGCTCAAAGTTGTGTTCATGGAGCCATGGCGGGATTCACAGGGTTCATTAGTGGGCTTGTGCATGGTCGACATACTTATATTCCTTTCAGTGTAGGTTATATCTATTATCACTAGGAAAATTTTCAGAAAACCAATACATTTTCAACCAGTTATTTGAAAAAGTCAATAGTTTTTTTCCTTCATAAATACCATTCATATTTATAAATCTTTTAAAAAACATTATTATTTTAATTTTTTTTTCAGAATACAACGGAATTTCTAACCATGGAACAGAGTTTGTTAACAACTAGCGGTGAGAATGGTTCGACTTTTTTACTAAAACCAAAAGCAAACCGAACCATTCTCACCCCTAATGTTTAACAAACTTTGTTTCATGGTCAACTATATTGTATTCTTAAAAAATGATGTTTTTTGAAAAAAAAAATATATATCTTAATATGAATATTTTTTTAACCTTTTGAAATATGAGTGTTTTTTATTAAAGAAAAAAATAAAGTGGTGGTTTTTCGGATAAAATGTTGAAAAAATAGTATTTTTTGTGAAAACTTCCCTTATTACAACTGTGATTGTCTATTTTCTTGTGTTCATGTTGTGTGATGATGATGATGATGATTTCTTGGCATGCATGCAGCGTATAGTGGATCATCATAATAAGGTTGTGATCACTAATAGGATGTGGGCAATGGTACTTTCGTCCACAAATCAGCCAAGCTTTTTGGGACCAGAAAAAGTGTTGGAGTTCCAGAAAGTGGAAGAACAACGTACAATGGAGCTTGGTTGATGTGAGGGGTTGCATCATGAAGTGGAAGTACCTGATGATGACTGCTTTTGTTACCCTTGTATAGGTCCATATCCATATCAATGGGGTGCACCTTCTTTTGATGCTGGTGAAGCTTTTGCCATGATGATGACTGTTTTTGTTACCCGTGTAGAGGTCTGTTTGACCGTTTTTGTTTTTTCATTTTTGCTAATACTATTAAAAAGTCAAAATTAATATTATTTACATGTTTCAATTATTTGATTTAGTCAATTGGTGGATTCATTGCGATTTCATTGTATGCAAGTGTTACCCCCTTGCCTCCATCTATTTTAAGCAGTGGTGTTGTTTGGCAAGTAATTATAATTATTTTGAACTTTTAGCTAAAGATAATTAAATGTTTTTTAAATAAAAAAATAGACAAATATGTTTGTCTTTTCTTTTGCTGTTAGGGAATTGGCATTTTGTTGTCTCGCTTGTTTGGAAGAGTAACGGGATCTTTTGTATCTATGTAAGTTGACAAATCTCAACTTTTTTTAGCTTCTAAATAAATCACTATTTTTATAAAAAAAATAAATAAATGAAGAATTTATGATTTGTTATTTGCAGTTTGAAAGCGGGTCTATTGGTTGTGACCTGTGTAGGAAGTCGAAGAGTTGTACAAATCTAGCAGGGTTCATGATTTTCTTTTCGGTTCTTGGTATTTTCTTTTCCAGTTTTACCTTTTTATATAATTTTAAAAATTTAATACATTTATTTACATATTCTTATTTTCAAACTGTTAATATTTTTTATTTTTTAAATCTTATTAACATTAATTATAATTCGAAAATATTTTAAGCTTTTAATTGTAATTCGAAAATATTCTAAGATTATAATTATAATTCAAAAAATTTTGAAGACTCTAATTAAATTTGGTAGTATATGATCTTTATTTATTTAAATGAAAAATCTTCTAAATATCTTATTAACTTTGGTATGATTCTGATTATTTTTGGATCGATTTTTTAAAATATTTTAAGCTTTTAATTGTAATTCGAAAATATGCTAAGATTATAATTATGATTCGAAAAAAATTGAATGCTCTAATTAAAGTTGGTATTATATGATCTTTATTTATTTAAATGAAAAATCTTCTAAATATCTTATTAACTTTGGTATGATCTTAAATCAAGGAATATAAATTTTGGCATGAAAATCTCTTACTATTAACATTATATGAACATAAATCTCTCACTGTGATATCTATCTATTAGTGTACATCACTTTTATCCAATGATTTTTCAAAAACAATATTATAAGTTAAATTAATATCCACTTTTCCACCATGAATACAAATGTCGGCATGAAAAGATAATAATTTTTTATGTTTTAGTAAACTAATTGCAACTTCCTATCTTAGGACTGGTCACATGGGGGATTGTAATGGTTATTGAATGCTCAATCAAATGATTGCTTAGCTTTGATTGCATATACAATTTAGCTGCACAAGCATTTTACATTGCTTTATTCTGTGTGTGTTTATCTTCGTCTTTGATATAACTGGATAAGTTTTTGAAGTATAATGTCTTCATGCTAAAAAGTGAAAGTGCAATGACTTAATACAATCATTTATTTTCCGTCATAGCAACATACTTTGAGTTTGTTTTCAAAATGTAAGTACATTGTTGTTTTGGTACAAAATATAAGTGTATTTTTGTGGTTAAATTAAAACTATATTATCATGATAGGTTAACTTTAAAGAGGTATTTGCATTTTGACTTAAATATAAATTTGATGCAAATTCTAATGGTGTGGTTATAGGTGGCGTTCAGGGCCGGCTCAACCAGTTTAGGGGCTCTACGCGGACCAAAAATTTGGGGCCCATTGGCATTTACTATACTTTATGTTATAAACCCTCCTCCTTTAAAGCCTCGGATTCATATTTTCTTTTAGACATGATTATTGATAATTTAATTAACAATAACTATCACCAAGACAATAAAAAGTAAACAGAAAGTAAATAGTAATGAATTATAGATTTATAGATAGAAAATACCTGCTTAACCTGCTTGGCAAAGTGAGTTCTTAACAACAACCTTGACCTTGAGGGGTTGACTCTTTGACAAAACTGAGATGGAAATATGGAATTGCAAAACTATAATTCGTTCCAACCAAAATGGCAAAATCGTTCCTTCCAATATCCAAAGTCCAAACCGGATTTGGCTGATTCCAATATCCAAAATCCAAACCTATTGTCACACCCCGAACCAGACGGCGGAAAACGTCCGGGAGCTTTTGCGTGACTTCATCTTGTAATATCATCACAATGTATATAATTGAAACAAGACAACACCATCATCATACATATCAAAATACAACCAGCATTGTTTACATCAAGTATAGTATCATAGATTACATGCCCAAAATATTCAATGTATGATGATAACAAAATATAACAAATTTCCACATTTCCTGCTGACCTTTCCGCTTAACGATTCCCTGAGAATACAAGTTATTTTGAAAACGTCAACATATATAATGTTGGTGAGTTCATAAGCATGTTTGAATGAAAGAGTTTTGTATTGTTCGTAAATACCAGAAAATCCGATATTTTCTAAAAAAAATGGTTTGAAAGTGATGTATCAAATCAGGTATTTATGCATGTGTGTTTTCCGTTTTTGGAATGTATATAGAATGTAATCGAATAAAAATCCTGTATTTTCTGTTGTAAGTAAAAGGCATTGTTTAGCTGTATATTTAAACAGAAAATCCTATATTTTCTGTTTATAAAAGTGTTGTGGTCTCAACCCTAAGACCGAATATCAGTGTATGAATGTTTTTGTATCAACAAGATTTTATAGGTGTTCCATAAAATTATGTTGGAGAGGATCTCTATGTGAGCCGTTTTAACCATACTTGATTATGACGAATTCGCCCGTCGTGGCGTTCTTAGGCGCCGGCTTGATTTACGGTAAGGTTTGTCACCCTAGACTGGCCTAGTCTAACTGTAGCGAACAGCTCAGGTGTGGGGTGTCACCCCGTATAGATCTATACACAAACTCTCACTCTCCCTCCAGGAGACTCTGGTTATAACTACATGCTACGATTGTACACTCGAGAGGTGTCAACCGACATGTCTCACTAGAATCCTTGACTGAGTTTACGCGAATATTGTATTATGTTATATAATGTTTACTTGTATGTTTTATGTTTGAAAAGTCCAACGAGTATGTATATGAATGTACGAGGCCCAACAGACATGTAGAAGGACCACTAAGGCCCAGTAAACATGTAATGTATAGTTTAGGTCCAATAAGCATGGATATGGGCCACTAAGGCCCAATAAACATGTAATGTATAATCCAGGCCCAATAAGCATGTAAATGGGCCACTGAGGCCCAATAAACATGTAATGTATTGATATTGCCATATTTATATGCATTTTTAGGCAATATTTATTTATGTTTTTATTAATATTTTGGTTATTTGCATAGAATAATGGTACTTATAAGGATAAATTGTTATTTGCAGCCAAAATAGAAGCATTCTCGAAGATAGGGACTGAAACTGATAATATTTGGAACTTTGGAGGCTTAAAGGGAAGAAGGATGAAAATTCCACCAAAAAGACGTGCTCACGACGTGAATTGTTCATGATTCACGATGTGAGCAGAGTATTCTAGAAGATATGCATCCGGGTGGAAGAGTCCTTGTCGAATACGAAAAGATCGCATTCACGACATGAATCCTTATTGTTCACGACGTGAACTCGGGAAATCATAAAACTATAAATTCCCTTGCCCATTACGACTTGGGGAGTTTTTTGGCTGATTGGAAGGTTACCCGAAGACGATTTTGAGCAGAAGAAGAGTTCTGGAAAAGGCCTTCAACATCAAAAGGAGTAAAGGTTCATAATCAGTTAATTAGTTTGATAGTTATGAACATGTTTGATAATTTGATTTGCTTTTGCTTACTCGTTACTATGAGTAGTTGAATCTAGCAGCTCTTGTCTAGCTAGATGAAGCTTCTGAATTATGTTTTAGCTTAATGAATATTGAATTTGATTAGTTGGTAAATTGCTTGTGTTTGATTATCATTACCTAGCATGTTATTTTAGTTTCTTAGTTGCTTAAATTCATGTTCTGTGTAGCTTAGTGATCATTAAATTACATGAACTTGAACCCTAGTGATTTAGTGAACATTGAATTGCTAGAGCTAGGATCGACCAAAATCTTAGATAAGTGATAAAAGTAACTAATTTAGCTGTGCTAGAGGACATAATTTATGACCATAATTGTGTTTGCTTAGATAAATCTTACATAGCTCACCTATAATTAATAACTAATTCTGTGTTTTACTTATGTGTGACCATACAAGGTAGTCCATGAATTGGTAAAAAGATTAGTAAATTTGGACTTGAATTGCTAATTACATAATAATTGGTGACCAACTTTGATAATCCATAATTATTAGCTAAATATAAATAAAGAAGTGGATTCAAACTACACAGGAGTGTTTTTAATTAATTGATTGAATTTTGTGATTTAAGTTCGTCTGGTCTTGCAAAATCAGATAAAACCCCCTCTTTGCTCTAAAATTAGGTCAACTTAATAGTAGATAAATTAAGTAGTCAAAACCGTTCCCTGAGATCGACACCCAACTTACCCAACTATTCTATAATTTTGACTAGGTACACTGCCTAGGTGCAATTAGTTAGTTCAGGTAGTTAGGTTATAAATAATAAAATTAGGTGTAGCTATTTGCACGCATCAAGTTTTTGGCGCCGTTGCCGGGGAACGGCTTATTTGATTTGTTTGATTTATTTGCTTTAGGTTGATTGATCCTTTTTGTGGGGTAAAACCTGCAAAAAGTTACTTTTTTTCAGCTTAGTTTTTTTTCCAGTACTAGGCTCACGACGTGAACCTTAAGTTCACGACGTGAGTTCAGTAACTTTTAGATTTTCTGCGATTTTCTTTTCTGTTAGTTTTTCTGCGACAACACGAGGTGGTAGTATTTACCACGACATGGTGGCCAGTCTGTAGGAAATTTTTATTTAGTTGTTGTTCAGTTTTACATTTTTCATTTTTTTTGTTTTGCAGGAGTTGATGACCATAGGATCCAACACACATTTGGTGCCACCGCTTGAAGATCCGGAGTCTACGCTGCACAAAAAGAATAATAAGAAGTCGCCTTTACAAGAACTGAAATCAGCCTTTTCAAGGTAGTCAGGAAAGAAAACGGGAGAATCGAGTTCAGCCTCAAAGAGCAAGTTTGAAGTCTTCGATCAATTTCCTAATCCACACGAGCCCGAGTACGAATTAGAAACAGAATTTGGACTTTATACGAGTGAACCCGAGAACGAGCCGGAGAACGAAATGGCGAACATTGATGAGATGGCCATGGGGGACTACAAAAAGCGCATTCGAGATGATGTGGGGCCTGGTTTAGTACACCCTACAATTCCTGCTAATGCCACATTCGAGTTAAAGGGACACATCCTTACTACACTTAAGGATATTCCATTCTATGGAAAAGATCACGAAGATGCTTTCAAACATTTAGATGAAGTGAATGACATTGCTGATTACTTTAATGTTCCAAATGTTGAGAGAAATATTGTCTTGCTGAGGATGCTACCAGTTACTTTCAAAGGAGCTGCAAAAGACTGGTTGAAGGCACTTCCACATGGCACAATAACTACTTGGGCTCAAATGCGTGAGCAGTTTTTAGATCAGTTTTGCCCACCATCCAAGATAGCTAAACTCAAGAAGGCGATAGCCAACTTTGAGCAACAACCAGGGGAGTCATTATACGAGGCATGGGAGTGTTACAAGGGCTTGTTAAGGAATTGTCCTCATCACGACCTCAACATCCAACAAGAAGTATCTATATTTTACGATGGAGTAAATGTCATGACGCGTCAACTTCTTGATTCGCAAGGACCGCTTACAAAGAAAAACCCAAATCAAATCAAGGTGTTGGTTGAAGAATTTGCAAAGCACTCTCGTGAATATCATAACCCAAGGCGTGATGGAATAAAAGGCAGTAGAAGTGCACAAACTGAAGAGATGGTTGTTGTGATGGCAATGCTTAACACTATGGATAGGAGATTGACCCAAATGGACCAATCAATTCATGCAATTCGAGTTGGTTGCGAGAGATGTAGTGGCCCACAATTGACAAAAGATTGCAATATGGATGAATATGGAAACAAGAAAGCTCAAGTTTTCTATTCAAGTGGGGACAAATACGATGAAGATTGGAGAAAACCAAAGAAGGAGTGGCTGCCTTACGATGAATACAAGAAGAAAAAAGAAGAGAAATATAGGCAAACTGGCCGGGGCTTCTACCAAAGAGAGCAACCACCAGCTGAGAAGAAAGTTGAACTAGAGACCATGTTAATGAAGTTTATGGAAGCTTCAGAAAAAAGGCATGATGCTACTGATACTGCAATGGAGGATCAAAGAACTATGATGAAGAATCATCATGATATGATGATTGACCAACAATCATTATTAAAAAGTCAGCAAGCTTCCATCAATAACCTTGAAGTTCAACTTGGTCAACTTACTACTTTGGTAAATACAAGATTGTCTCCACAAATTCCTGAAAAGAAGACCCAATCTCACGTCATGGCCATTGATACTGAAGAAGAGGCGATTTCTGAATTCCTAGAAGCTTTAGAAGTGGAGCCAAAGCCATCTGAACCAAAGCCTAAGAAGACAAAACTCGAAAACGAAGAATCTGCTGGAATACCAAGTTCACGTCGTGAGCCCGCTATGCTCACGTCGTGGGCTCGGTCTGAACAGAAGAATTTCGTATATGTTCCAGTTTATCACCCGCCTTTACCATTTCCTTCTCGAGCACATCTTAGTCCACTGGAAAGGGAACACCTGGAGTTTATTCAAGAAATAAAGGGTATTTCTATTAATACTCCTTTTATTGATTCACTTGCAAAAGTTCCAGAATACGCGAAGTTCCTCCAAGACCTAATAGACACTCGCCAAGAATTGAAGAAGAATTCTAAGGTGATCCTTAGTGAGCAAAGCTCAAGGGTTGTATTGGGAGAGATACCTAAGAAGATGGGAGATCCTGGATGCCTCACTCTTCCATGTGAGTTTGGCAATAATTTGAAGACATATGCTTTAGCCGATTCTGGGGCTAGCATTAATTTGATGCCTTTTTCATTTGACCAAAAGTTAAATATTCAGAAGATGAAGGCTACAAAAATGACAATCCACATGGCAAATCGTTCAGTGACTCGCCCAAGAGGGATAGTAGAAGACATCCTAGTTAAAATTGGGAAATTCGTTTTCCCAGTTAACTTTGTAGTGATGGATATGAAAGAGGATGTGAATGTCCCCATCATTCTTGGTCGCCCTTTACTAAACACTGTTAGGGCTCTTGTCGATATTCGAGAATCCAAGCTCACGTTGAGGGTTGGTGATGAAGAAGAAACTTTTGGACTATAAGATGGTTTCCAAGGATATGATGTTCAAGGTGAAGTGTTCAATATTGAAGATGATAATGAGCTTGAAGAATTGGAGAAACTTATGGAAGAAGAAATTAAAACAATTCATCAAGTCAAGTGCACCAAGCCAAGAGCTTCTGTTCCACTTGTATTCGAGGTGTTTGCTTATAAAACACCAACATCTTTGATAAGTGAGGAAAGTGATGATATGTCTAGTGATGAAGAGGAGGTTACATCAAAGGTGACTAGCCCAGTGGTGAAGGAGGAGGAGAATATTATGAAGCTTAAAAATGATGAAAAATTGAATACTCAAGGGATCAAACGCAAGCTCGATGGAGACGAAGTCAAGGCTAAAAAGGAGAATTCTAAGAAGGCGTATATTCATCGAGTTCAAGCTTACAAGAAACGTTTCAAGGAGCAAAAGATTCAGGTGGTGGACTCTTCTGATGATTCAACGTAGGAGGCACGGAGTCCAACTCAAGACTCCTCAAAAAGAAGCGCTTCTCGGGAGGCAACCCGAATTTGGTTTGCGTTTTCTTTCTTTTTCTTTTTGCATTTTTAGTTTTTTTTAGGAAATCGATCATATCATCCGAATCACTATATTCATAATTACACACTGAGTGTGAGGTCCTTAAAAATTAAGTGGTAATTATTAAGAATCAAGTTAATAGACAAACTTGAAATTAATAAAAATTTTACAGTATTCACGACGTGAATTATCACTATTCACGACGTGAGTTGAGGATGTAACGGACAATATATCATTAATCCATAATTAGCCCATTTTCTATTAAAATTAAATGGCCCATTATTTTTAGTCCAGTCCAATTTTGGTATAGATTGAATAGCCCAGTTTTTAAGCCCAGACTGAATTCACGACGTGAACCTTTTAGGATTCACGACGTGAATCCTGAAATACTCGGGACCACAGATTAAAGAACACAGAACCCTCTTTGACCAAACATTTCTTTATTCCCACGAAGTGAAAGAGGCGACTGGTCCCCCCTTGTTCGATTTCGGCCGACACACGTTCTTTAATCCTCTTTTGCTTACGTAATCCTCCAAAATTGGTATATTAATCTTCTTCCCATTGTTTATTATTGCTTTAATTGCTAGATTTAGGGGTTAGGGTTTACTTTTCTTTAGTTATTAAAGATTGATACCCTAAATGTTGAAATCGTTACTGCATGTGCCTACAATGTACTTAGATATGATCTAGCATAAAACCCCAAGTATTGTATTGGCCCGATTTGTACAGAAATTGGATAGTTTCATGGTGCGACGACGAACTCACGACGTGAATTCTGGACTGGACATTATGCTGTTTCTTTTAATTCTAATCTCTTGGTTTGATTTTGTTGGTTTTGTTTGCTGCTTATTATTGCAGAAATGGCTCCCAGAAGAGAAGTTCCAACCGGGGTTGCTAATCTCCACCCGTTTTACGTCTTTCCAATGAATATGTCCCGAGAAGTCTTGACCCGATGGAACAATCGGTTGGGGTGGCTTTACAACTGGGAGATTGCAGTCGCACCCACCATCAATTGGACACGGTTGAGGGAAGTTGGACTCATGGATAGGCTGTCCCCATTTCTGACCAAAATATTTATTGGAAATGGTTATTCGTTTACTTGCTCGGGATGGCTCAACCTTTTTCGCATCCAAGAGCGGGTATATAAGGAGTTTTGTGTTGAGTTTTTCTCCACAGTTAAATTCCACGAGAATGTCCAAGACCCCCATTATCCACAAGCTTTGGTATTCCGTCTCGGGGGTGAGTATCGGGAATGCAGCCTCACGGAATTTTCTTGGAGGTTGGGGATATATAATCCCCAAGAGGCAATGACTCCCGAGTTTGGCATGTTTTTGAGGGATGCAGCTAGAGGGTATGCGGATAATGTCACTGGGTTTGATTTCTGGCATAATATTGCCTCCGGAATATTCAATTCTGGAGTGTCCCCCGAGAGCAGCATTCGATCTCCTATCCACCGAGTACTACACCGATTTATCACTTTCTCTATCAATCACAGAAGGCATGGGGACAAGGTGACAAAGCAGAATTTATTTTTTTTATGGTACATTTTGCAGTCGGGAGTGTGTTGCAACATTCCCTATTTTTTGGCACGCTTTCTGGCTGACTCTGCTGCCAGTTCTCGGCCCGGGAGCCCTATTTGTGGAGGGCATTTCATTACCCATTTGGCCCGATCGTATGGGTTGCTTGTTCCCGGTATCAATCGTTTCATGACTTGCATGGATGAACATGAGTTTAGTATGGGTTATTTGGAGACCATGCGGGTGGTCCAAAATTATGGAACTCACTGGGGTATTTTGGGGTCGGATGATAAGGATGGTGGTGAGCAGCAGGGTGATCAACCCACACCACAACCAAGGCCGAGGAGAAGAAATGTGAGAGGACGAGGGGAAAGAGGACAGCCAATTCGCCAATCAGCATCCATGGTAGCATCACACTTTGGGGATGATATGACAGGGTATTTTGACCAGCTTTCCTTGAGCATGAACTGGATTGGTGGGACAATGGAGAATTTGGTGCAACATTTCCATGTGGAGCAGCCTCCTCATTTAGGGTATCATTACCCAATTTTCCCTAGGATGAGCAAGTATCGAGGCCAAGGAGGAGACGGAGTCGGGACTAGCGGAGCGAACGAGGATGATGAGGATGATTAATCGTTTATTTTTAGTTTTATTTCGTTTATTTTAGTTTTGTTTGGTTTGGTTTTATGTTGTTTTTTTTAATTTGTTTGGATTGTAAGACTATTAAGATATTATGTTACTTTTATTTTCTTTTGGTTGTTTGATTACAGCTTGCTAAGGAGTCTTGGGAAGGGAGTAAAGTCGAGTAAAGAGTCGTAATCGTCTAGTCAAGAGTCATTACAAGTCTAGAAGTTAAGAGTCAAGACCCATAATTAAAAATAAGTGTGGGGTGAGTCGAGAGAGAGGATGAGATTAGCAAGGAATCATAGAAATTTTGCATTCAGTAGTGTCTTTGACAATTTAGAAATTGGAATTGGATGCCAAAAGTAATGAGAAGAATGGGCAGTCTCATTTTTCAGTCGCCCAATTTTCACGACGTGAGAATACATTATTCACGTCGTGAGTTGAGTTATTATAGATTTCCGATTCCACATTCCTGCGACCTCACGTCGTGAGCCTATATAACTCACGTCGTGAGTTTTCCATTTTCACTATATTTGGAGTTTTTATGACGCGCATGCTGGCTGTTTCCTCTACTATACAAAGTGGCGTATGCTTTCCCACATTATTCTATACATTTTGAAGACTTGCACCATTCTTATGGGAGTTTGAAGTTTCGATTCATTGCTGTTTTGCTTGTTGGCTCACTTACATCTTTCGCGAGTTCAAGTCCAAGAAGAAGTTCCACATTCGAGATGCGCATTTTGTCCACACTTATGGAGTTCGATCACGCCACTATCCCAGGGGAGTCTGTTCCTTTTTCTCCCTTTTATTGCTTTTAATTTATTTTATGCATACAATGAGGGCATTATATGTAATAAGTGTGAGGTAGGAGGTCGAAAAAGTAAAAAATAAATTGCTAAAAATTTTAGGAAACTTTAAAAAATTTTAGAAATAGATAATAATCTAATATAAGTTCTAGTAATAATTTGAATTTAAGTTGCTAGTGTTGCATTGGGATGATCTGATAAAGGCTCAAATGTTTAGTTGAGCCAATATACGTTATAGTGCATTTGTGGCCTCCCTTATTCTAGTGAAACCATGGGACAAAAACACAACCTCGCTTAGTTTGAGGGATGCGATATGTTTAGCAGCCTAAACCTGAAATGTATCCAGGAAAATTAATATCCTTAACCAATAACGGTTGAAGTAAAGCGCCCTTGCTTAAGCATGTAGGTTTTTGAGTGATATAAAAAAGTGAGTACATGTAAAAAAAGGGAGAGAGAAATTACCAAAAGTAAAGAAATTGAAGAATTTTGGAGCATAAAAGTATCAAAATATGAAGATCAAAGATCAAAAATTTTGAAGTCTCAAAAGTTGAAGATACGAAAGTTACACAAAAAGGTGGTGAATTCAAAGAAATAAAAGATCAAATATCAAAGAAAATAAGAATTCAAGAGCTCCAAGTTGTGGTATCTTCTAAAAGTTGTAATTCTCTAGTTTATGTATGCTTGGGTAGCTTTGCAAAAATACCTTGAGGTTAGTAAGCTTTCTGAGGATGGATTCGGAGGGTTGCATAAAATGAGCGTTGTTTAAAAGAAGTGGGCGAGTGTTTATGAGGATTGTGAGTATTTAGAATTGAGGGGGGGTTACTTAGGAGAAATTTTAGACACAAATGCATGCGTTGAGGTCTTGGCATAATAGCTGAGCTTGAGTTGGATCATTCTATGTGATATTGGTGATGAAGGTTTGATTTAATAATTAGATTTGCTTGAGGGCAAGCAAATAACAAGTGTGGGTATTTTGATACTGTCATATTTATACGCATTTTTAGGCAATATTTATTTATGTTTTTATTAATATTTTGGTTATTTGCATAGAATAATGGTACTTATAAGGATAAATTGTTATTTGCAGCCAAAATAGAAGCATTCTCGAAGATAGGGACTGAAACTGACAATATTTGGAACTTTGGAGGCTTGAAGGGAAGAAGGATGAAAATTTGTGACATCCCCAAATTCACGGCCAGAAAAGACCGGTTTAAATTTATGCTTTTGAAATAATTTCAGAGTAATCATTTGATTAAAAGTGTTGCGGAATTTGTTTCCAGAAAAACATGATAAATATGTTATAAAATCATTTCCGAAGAAATGTATTTTATTCACTTAAACCATTGGGATGTCATTGTCAATACAAAAACATAAGCATAAACAAAACTTACATTCATTTACACTAGTGATCTACTTCTCTTTTAATCTCTCAGTGTAAAGCAACTTCGTATCGATACCTGTGATACAATTAAACTGAGTGGGTCAGGCTTAGGAGCCTGGTGAGCATATAAGGTTTTCAACCCACAATAAATAATAAACTTATTAAGTTCTCAATCAACAATAAATTTATTAATTTCATCAACCGAATAACCCTAATTACCCATTCCCATTATCCTCACTTTACGTCCCTAAAACAACTATCACAAGGGACCTAGCCTAAGGATTTTCACAAGGGGTGACAACATTGCTTTCCTCAGCAATTTATGTCAAACAAGACATCCTAACATAAAACAACCTATAAAGTGACAACATTGCTTCCCTCTGCAATATATGTCAAATAAGACAAACATCGGGGTGACAATATTGCTTTCCTTCAGCAATTTATGTCAAATAGGCACGAAGTCACATCGTCGCCATGTGCTAAGTCCATAGCTCTTATTTATTGACAGTATTTCCCACGGGAGTCCCCCCCCCCCCCCCCACAATACATGTCAGTGGGTTTTCCATGTGCTAAGTCCATGCTCTTATTCATCGACGGTATTTCCCACGGGTGTTCCCCCCGCAATACATGTCAATGGGTTTTTCCATACAGCTGATGAACATACTAAGGGGTTTCCCCAGCCATACATGCCCTAAAGGCACTCATGAGGGGAATAGAGTTCAGCGAATGAACACTCAAGTCCATTAACACCTACAGGTTACGAGCCTGCTAGTGTTCCACATACCGTTTAGAACAGTCCATGGTTGTCATCCATACTCTGCTGAATGACAGGGGTCAACGTTTGGGTAAGGGCTTTTCTCATATTGCACCACTCACGAAGGGGAATAGAGTACAGCGAATGAACACTCAAGTCCATTAACAACTATAGGTTGCGAGCCTGCTAGTGTTCCACAGACCGTCTAGAACAGTCCATGGTTGTCATCCATACTCTGCTGAATGACGGGGGTCAACGTTTGGGTAAGGGCTTTTCTCATATTGCACCACTCACGCCAACGTTTGGGTAAGGGCTTTTCTCATATTTCACCACTCACTCTCAACTCATGATCTATATCACTGATCGTCTCATTTATCCAACTCAACTTTCATCACACACCCACTATTTAACTCATGATCTATATCACTGACTCATGAAGCTCGTCCGATCACTTCATAAAAGAAACAAAGACTCCAAAGCTCTTCAAAATAAAAGTATAGGGAAAATACTGATAAAGTACTCTCGTACGCTCCCGTACCCCGATACGTAATAGTGTCAAAAAGAAGAACTAACAGATTAACACTTAGTTCAAAAACACCTAATGAACATATAGTTCAAGAACACCTTATGAACATATAGTTCAAACATACGTACCGACTACAAGTCTGCTAACGTTCCACTGGACTATCTACAATAGTCTGTGGCCGTTGTCTATACTCTGCTAGATGACTAGATCATCTTAAACATCGATATCTCTCATCACTTTTATTTCATCACACATCATCTAATTTATCTACCCATGTTTTACCCAACATATTTGTGGATAAAAATACATACATAGTTTAAAACTTGTATAAAATATCAAGTCAACAGTCACCTCAAATAAACAATTAATATATTTACACATAGCACGTATTTTAAAGTAAATACTTCATATCTATGTGTAAGATGAAGGTGACTATACACTCACTTGATTTAATGAAAATCGGGCAGCAATTCGTTTCCTAAAACGATCGTTTCTAATAAAACCGGGAGTTTTATTGAGAAACCGGGCTCTGCGAAGGGTCGGGCTTCAAAACCGTAAAGATAAATTTTCCGGCTTCTCGGGCACTTCGGGACGTGTTTCGGGTGCTATAATTGAAACCGGGGCTTCGGGGGATGTGAAAATAGCTAAAATATTGAAAAAGGGGCCAAATTTGCCAATTTTCTAACTTTAGCCGGGAGGGTTCGCACCCTCCTATTTATAGTATGCGAGGGTTCGGATCCGAGGGCTGAGAAGCCTCCACGCGTCAGCAGATCCGGAACGAGGCCATGTAGGTTGCGCGTGTGAAGGGCTCGGTGGCAACCTCTGATTGGACCGAGGTCTAGGTCCGACACTTCGGACGTGGCACCCTCTTCGAGGCTCGGACACGCACCAAAGGGCACGCGTCGGATTCTTAGTGGACCGCGGCTTCGGACTCGGAAGGATTGCGACACGTCTTCGGATGACTCAGCAAATTTCACCACGTGGCTCGCATGACTCACTGATTTCGGACACGTGGCACTCATACAGCGAAGGTGACGTGGCCGAAGCCACCTATGCGAAATTTCTCGGTTTTCGCGCCAAAACTTCTAAAATCCATAACTTTCGCATACGGGCTCCGTTTTTGACATTCTTTATATGCACGCGTAGGTAAAATTACGCTCTACAACTTTCGTTTAGACTTCGTTGGCTAATTTTAACTTTAATTTTTATATTATTATTTTTAACAGACCGGGACAGGAAATCCGTTAAAAATTCATAACTTCTTCATCCGACGTCCGTTTTCGTCAGACTTTTTACCGTTGTGCTATTATTTACGAGACCTTCGATTCTCGTTTAGGTTGTGTCAGCTAAAAATCACTCGATCTAAATTTTGAGTTTTTAGCTGTCTACTGCTAAGCTGAAACTTCGAAAAATCATAACTTCCTCATACGAAGTCAGATTTGGGCGTTCTTTTTATACATAGTCTCAGTTTAACGAGCACTACGAGTTCAGTTTAGATCACTAAGGCTAAAAAGTAGTTTATCAAAAACTCACTTTTTACGACATTCGGCACCGTGCCGGTTTTGTCGCGAAACTTCGACAGGTCATAACTTCTTCGTTATAACTCGGATTTCGTCATTCTTTATATATCCGTAATCCTTGTCACGCCCACTACAAGTTTCTTAATAGATATCGGCTTTATCTAATATTTAATTTTGACGCTCATTTTTATTCTTAATTATTTAAACCCTAATAATTAAGCATAAAACACATAATTTTCATAAAATTCACATAAAATTCACAAATTCCTTTTTATTTCTTCTAAATGAGTTACAAAGGTTAACCTAGACCATTATGTCAATATTAATGCCTAGCCTAGAAACACGGGCGTTACAACTCTCTCCCCCTTAGAATGATTCCGTCCCCGGAATCACACATCAGCAAATAAATACGGGTAGCGACTCATCATGTCACTCTCCGTTTCCCAGTTGAGATTTGGCCCGTTCGTATGTTTCCAATGCACAAGCATTAAATCGACCACTTTGTGTCACAACTTCTTAGTCTTACGGTCAACGATTGCCTCGGGTTCTTCAATCAATCTCTTGTTTTCATCCAACCTTAATTCAGAAATGAGAATTATGTCGGGCACATCTCCCGTGAACTTTCTTAAATAACACACACGAAAGGTGTTATGAATATCCTCTAGTTCTTCCGGTAATTCTAGCTTGTAAGCTTGATTCCCGATCCTCAGAAGAACTTTAAATGGTCCAATAAACCTTGGACTCAACTTTCCCCTTCTACCAAATCTTATAAGTCCCTTCCACGGCGAGACTTTTAAGTAAAACCGAATCTCCAACTTCGAATGATATCGGTTGTATTTTATTGTGAGCATAGCTCTCTTGAGCAGCTAACCTCCTTTCCTTAATCACTTTCAACTTTTCATCAGTATGATGGACTATTTCAAGTCCCATAAACTGCTTTTCCTCAGCTTCCAGTCAACATGACGGCGTTCGACACTTTTCTTCATATAAAGCGTGATAAGGTACCATCTAGATGTTCGAGTGGAAACTATCATTATAGGAAAATTCTACTAGAGGTAAGTGTTTACCCCAGTTACCTTGGAATTCCAGGGTACATGCTCTCAGCATATCCTCCAATGTTTGAATTATTCGTTCGTTCTGACCATCGGTTTGTGGATGGTAAGTTGTATTCAAACACAACTTGGTACCCAATTCCTCTTATAGACTCCTCCAAAACCTTGAGGTAAAACGGCTGTCACGATTGGATACAATCGTTAACGAAACACCGTAAAGCCTCACACTTTCCTTCACGTAAGAATTTGCAAGTTTATTCATAGACCATTTCTCGTTGGGTGCTATGAAATGCGCACTCTTAGTGAAGCGATCAACGACCATCCAAATCATGTCGTGACCGTTCCTTGTTCTGGGCAGTTTAGTCACAAAATCCATAGTGATACCTTCCCATTTACCCATGGGTACAGGTAAAGGTTCTAAACTCCCATACGGTTTCTGATGTTGTGCCTTAACCCTAGCACATGTTACACACTCGGCCACATACTTACCAACATCGAGCTTCATCGTTGGCCATCAGTAATAGGGTTTTAGATCCCTATACATTTTTATACTGCTGGGATGAATCGAGTACATGGTCTTGTGAGCTTCTTCCATCAGAAGATATCTTACTCCTCCCATCTTAGGTACCCAAATCCTACCTTTGAATACCTTCAGTCCTTGACCGTTTGTATCAAACACCAACGTTTTATCCCAAACGTTCCTCCTTTCGGTCATTTTTCTCTAAAGCTTCCTCCTGAGCTTTCTTTATACTTTCCACAATTGTAGAGACAACTTCAATTCTCAATGCTCTTGGCCTCTTCCTTTCAAGATTCACCTTCCGACTGAGAGCATTAGCAACAACATTTGCTTTACCAGGGTGGTAAAGTATCTCACAGTCGTAGTCCTTGAGTAACTCTAGCCAGCGTCGTTGCCTCATGTTCAGTTCCTTCTGATTAAAGAGATATTGAAGACTCTTATGATCAGTGAAAAGTTTGTATTTAGTACCATAAAGATAGTGCCTCCCTATCTTTAAGGCAAATACTACCACTGCCAACTCCAGATCATGAGTGGGGTAGTTCTTTTCATGCTCCTTCAATTGCCTCAATGCATACGCTATCACTTTATCCCTTTGGGTCAGAACACAACCTAACCCAACTTCTTTAACAACGAATGTGATACTTCTATTGATCGCTTTGATCATCCTTTACTTCAATTCGACTTAAGTCAACTACTACATCGAACTTGGTTCTCTGAACCACGTAACAAACTCATCGTAGTCGGACTCAATTTGATATGACCACTAGGGTCGGAATAACAATCATCTTCTTAGTCATTACCGAAACGATGGTAACGACAGACTAGAATAAGACGAAATCAATTACGAGTTCCTTGATAACCTTGTGACTTTCCCTGATCCAAGTGTGAGTCCTGTGCTTCCAGTAGTATAGATCTCTACTACTATTCACACCTACTCATACTCGTCCCAAGTACTGTCTCGCAGTACCCAAGTCCTAAAATCACAAAACAATTTAACACATACGAATGTGTCCAATTAATCATAGAATTTTCCTAGACTATACTAGGACTTCTTCCACGCGTATCTTCAATCATCAATTCTACTTCAACTTGGTTGGTGATGGAAATTCCAGACGATGGGACAACTTCAAGAATTACACCAACCATTCATCATCCTTCCAATCGGAGGTGTACTTCAGACGTACCGTACCCCTCTAAACATTCCGTTATTTTATTAGACATATTCTAAAGGCAAGATACCACTCTTATGATATCTTCTGATAGGTATCATTCACTATCATAAGCTTTTCATTTCCTCCATCTTCTCAATTCTCTACGAGTCTTCACCATAATGTTTTGTACACCCAAGCAGACGTTCGGTATACCGGGCGAGAATTTAAGATAGGAAAGCTTTATTTACGATAGACGTATAAATCTCCTTATCACTTCGAAACGTTTACATGTTAGTTCTAATCTCGTAATCATACGCTTAGAATCCTACACACATAAGGTTTCCAGATCCGGTCGGCAACAGACCATAGATCCGAACAAATAATAGCATCATTATAGCTATAACTCAAAACATTTAGCACATAAAAGCATTTTCGGCATCCTTCCTAAAATAAACTAGTGCTCGTGTCTAAAATATGGTAGACACTCATCTCACAATCATCACTTACATTCTAAGTTTAAGTCTAGAAATCTTACAATTTCTTAGTTCGCTTAAACTAATGCTCTGATACCAATTGTGACATCCCCAAATTCACGGCCAGAAAAGACCGGTTTAAATTTATGCTTTTGAAATAATTTCAGAGTAATCATTTGATTAAAAGTGTTGCGGAATTTGTTCCCATAAAAACATGATAAATATGTTATAAAATCATTTCCGAAGAAATGTATTTTAGTCACTTAAACCATTGGGATGTCATTGTCAATACAAAAACATAAGCATAAACAAAACTTACATTCATTTACACTAGTGATCTACTTCTCCTTTAATCTCTCAGTGTAAAGCAACTTCGTATCGATACCTGTGATACAATTAAACTGAGTGGGTCAGGCTTGGGAGCCTCGTGAGCATATAGGGTTTTCAACCCACAATAAATAATAAACTTATTAAGTTCTCAATCAACAATAAATTTATTAATTTCATCAACCAAATAACCCTAATTACCCATTCCCATTATCCTCACTTTACGTCCCTAAAACAACTATCACAAGGGACCTAGCCTAAGGATTTTCACAAGGGGTGACAGCATTGCTTTCCTCAGCAATTTATGTCAAACAAGACATCCTAACATAAAACAACCTATAAAGTGACAACATTGCTTCCCTCTGCAATATATGTCAAATAAGACAAACATCGGGGTGACAATATTGCTTTCCTTCAGCAATTTATGTCAAATAGGCACGAAGTCACATCGTCGCCATGTGCTAAGTCCATAGCTCTTATTTATTGACAGTATTTCCCACGGGAGTCCCCCCCCCACAATACATGTCAGTGGGTTTTCCATATGCTAAGTCCATGCTCTTATTCATCGACGGTATTTCCCACGGGTGTTCCCCCCGCAATACATGTCAATGGGTTTTTCCATACAGCTGATGAACATACTAAGGGGTTTCCCCAGCCATACATGACCTAAAGGCACTCATGAGGGGAATAGAGTACAGCGAATGAACACTCAAGTCCATTAACACCTACAGGTTACGAGCCTGCTAGTGTTCCACATACCGTTTAGAACAGTCCATGGTTGACATCCATACTCTGCTGAATGACGGGGGTCAACGTTTGGGTAAGGGCTTTTCTCATATTGCACCACTCAGGAAGGGGAATAGAGTACAGCGAATGAACACTCAAGTCCATTAACAACTACAGGTTGCGAGCCTGCTAGTGTTCCACAGACCGTCTAGAACAGTCCATGGTTGTCATCCATACTCTGCTGAATGACGAGGGTCAACGTTTGGGTAAGGGCTTTTCTCATATTGCACCACTCACGCCAACGTTTGGGTAAGGGCTTTTCTCATATTTCACCACTCACTCTCAACTCATGATCTATATCACTGATCGTCTCATTTATCCAACTCAACTTTCATCACACACCCACTATTTAACTCATGATCTATATCACTGACTCATGAAGCTCGTCCGATCACTTCATAAAAGAAACAAAGACTCCAAAGCTCTTCAAAATAAAAGTATAGGGAAAATACTGATAAAGTACTCTCGTACGCTCCCGTACCCCGACACGTAATAGTGTCAAAAAGAAGAACTAACAGATGAACACTTAGTTCAAAAACACCTAATGAACATATAGTTCAAGAACACCTTATGAACATATAGTTCAAACATACGTACCGACTACAAGTCTGCTAACGTTCCACTGGACTATCTAAAATAGTCTGTGGCCGTTGTCTATACTCTGCTAGATGACTAGATCATCTTAAACATCGATATCTCTCATCACTTTTATTTCATCACACATCATCTAATTTATCTACCCATGTTTTACCCAACATATTTGTGGATAAAAATACATACATAGTTTAAAACTTGTATAAAATATCAAGTCAACAGTCACCTCAAATAAACAATTAATATATTTACACATAGCACGTATTTTAAAGTAAATACTTCATATCTATGTGTAAGATGAAGGTGACTATACACTCACTTGATTTAATGAAAATCGGGCAGCAATTCGTTTCCTAAAACGATCGTTTCTAATAAAACCGGGAGTTTTATTGAGAAACCGGGCTCTGCGAAGGGTCGGGCTTCAAAACCGTAAAGATAAATTTTCCGGCTTCTCGGGCACTTCGGGACGTGTTTCGGGTGCTATAATTGAAACCGGGGCTTCGGGGGATGTGAAAATAGCTAAAATATTGAAAAAGGGGCCAAATTTGCCAATTTTCTAACTTTAGCCGGGAGGGTTCGCACCCTCCTATTTATAGTATGCGAGGGTTCGGATCCGAGGGCTGAGAAGCCTCCACGCGTCAGCAGATCCGGAACGAGGCCATGTAGGTTGCGCGTGCGAAGGGCTCGGTGGCAACCTCTGATTGGACCGAGGTCTAGGTCCGACACTTCGGACGTGGCACCCTCTTCGAGGCTCGGACACGCACCAAAGGGCACGCGTCGGATTCTTAGTGGACCGCGGCTTCGGACTCGGAAGGATCGCGACACGTCTTCGGATGACTCAGCAGATTTCACCACGTGGCTCGCATGACTCACTGATTTCGGACACGTGGCACTCATACAGCGAACGTGACGTGGCCGAAGCCACCTATGCGAAATTTCTCGGTTTTCGCGCCAAAACTTCTAAAATCCATAACTTTCACATACGGGCTCCGTTTTTGACGTTCTTTATATGCACGCGTAGGTAAAATTACGCTCTACAACTTTCGTTTAGACTTCGTTGGCTAATTTTAACTTTAATTTTTATATTATTATTTTTAACAGACCGGGACAGGAAATCCGTTAAAAAGTCATAACTTCTTCATCCGACGTCCGTTTTCGTCTGACTTTTTACCGTTGTGCTATTATTTACGAGACCTTCGATTCTCGTTTAGGTTGTGTCAGCTAAAAATCACTCGATCTAAAATTTGAGTTTTTAGCTGTCTACTGCTAAGCTGAAACTTCGAAAAATCATAACTTCCTCATACGAAGTCAGATTTGGGCGTTCTTTTTATACATAGTCTCGGTTTAACGAGCACTACGAGTTCAGTTTAGATCACTAAGGCTAAAAAGTAGTTTATCAAAAACTCACTTTTTACGACATTCGGCACCGTGCCGGTTTTGTCGCGAAACTTCGACAGGTCATAACTTCTTCGTTATAACTCGGATTTCGTCATTCTTTATATATCCGTAATCCTTGTCACGCCCACTACAAGTTTCTTAATAGATATCGGCTTTATCTAATATTTAATTTTGACGCTCATTTTTATTCTTAATTGTTTAAACCCTAATAATTAAGCATAAAACACATAATTTTCATAAAATTCACATAATTCCTTTTTATTTCTTATAAATGAGTTACAAAGGTTAACCTAGACCATTATGTCAATATTAATGCCTAGCCTAGAAACACGGGCGTTACAACTCTCTCCCCCTTAGAATGATTCTGTCCCCGGAATCACACATCAGCAAATAAATACGGGTAGCGACTCATCATGTCACTCTCCGTTTCCCAGTTGAGATTTGGCCCGTTCGTATGTTTCCAATGCACAAGCACTAAATCGACCACTTTGTGTCACAGCTTCTTAGTCTTACGGTCAACGATTGCCTCGGGTTCTTCAATCAATCTCTTGTTTTCATCCAACCTTACTTCAGAAATGGGAATTATGTCGGGCACATCTCCCGTGAACTTTCTTAAATAACACACACGAAAGGTGTTATGAATATCCTCTAGTTCTTCCGGTAATTCTAGCTTGTAAGCTTGATTCCCGATCCTCAGAAGAACTTTAAATGGTCCAATAAACCTTGGACTCAACTTTCCCCTTCTACCAAATCTTATAAGTCCCTTCCACGGCGAGACTTTTAAGTAAAACCGAATCTCCAACTTCGAATGATATCGGTTGTATTTTATTGTGAGCATAGCTCTCTTGAGCAGCTAACCTCATTTCCTTAATCACTTTCAACTTTTCATCAGTATGATGGACTATTTCAAGTCCCATAAACTGCTTTTCCTCAGCTTCCAGTCAACATGACGGCGTTCGACACTTTTCTTCATACAAAGCGTGATAAGGTACCATCTAGATGTTCGAGTGGAAACTATCATTATAGGAAAATTCTACTAGAGGTAAGTGTTTACCCCAGTTACCTTGGAATTCCAGGGTACATGCTCTCAGCATATCCTCCAATGTTTGAATTATTTGTTCGTTCTGACCATCGGTTTGTGGATGGTAAGTTGTATTCAAACACAACTTGGTACCCAATTCCTCTTATAGACTCCTCCAAAACCTTGAGGTAAAACGGCTGTCACGATTGGATACAATCGTTAACGAAACACCGTGAAGCCTCACACTTTCCTTCATGTAAGAATTTGCAAGTTTATTCATAGACCATTTCTCGTTGGGTGCTATGAAATGCACACTCTTAGTGAAGCGATCAACGACCATCCAAATCATGTCGTGACCGTTCCTTGTTCTGGGCAGTTTAGTCACAAAATCCATAGTGATACCTTCCCATTTACCCATGGGTACAGGTAAAGGTTCTAAACTCCCATACGGTTTCTGATGTTGTGCCTTAACCCTAGCACATGTTACACACTCGGCCACATACTTACCAACATCGAGCTTCATCGTTGGCCATCAGTAATAGGGTTTTAGATCCCTATACATTTTTATACTGCTGGGATGAATCGAGTACATGGTCTTGTGAGCTTCTTCCATCAGAAGATATCTTACTCCTCCCATCTTAGGTACCCAAATCCTACCTTTGAATACCTTCAGTCCTTGACCGTTTGTATCAAACACCAACGTTTTATCCCAAACGTTCCTCTTTTCGGTCATTTTTCTCTAAAGCTTCCTCCTGAGCTTTCTTTATACTTTCCACAATTGTAGAGACAACTTCAATTCTCAATGCTCTTGGCCTCTTCCTTTCAAGATTCACCTTCCGACTGAGAGCATTAGCAACAACATTTGCTTTACCAGGGTGGTAAAGTATCTCACAGTCGTAGTCCTTGAGTAACTCTAGCCAGCGTCGTTGCCTCATGTTCAGTTCCTTCTGATTAAAGAGATATTGAAGACTCTTATGATCAGTGAAAAGTTTGTATTTAGTACCATAAAGATAGTGCCTCCCTATCTTTAAGGCAAATACTACCACTGCCAACTCCAGATCATGAGTGGGGTAGTTCTTTTCATGCTCCTTCAATTGCCTCAATGCATACGCTATCACTTTATCCCTTTGGGTCAGAACACAACCTAACCCAACTTCTTTAACAACGAATGTGATACTTCTATTGATCGCTTTGATCATCCTTTACTTCAATTCGACTTAAGTCAACTACTACATCGAACTTGGTTCTCTGAACCACGTAACAAACTCATCGTAGTCGGACTCAATTTGATATGACCACTAGGGTCGGAATAACAATCATCTTCTTAGTCATTACCGAAACGATGGTAACGACAGACTAGAATAAGACGAAATCAATTACGAGTTCCTTGATAACCTTGTGACTTTCCCTGATCCAAGTGTGAGTCCTGTGCTTCCAGTAGTATAGATCTCTACTACTATTCACACCTACTCATACTCGTCCCAAGTACTGTCTCGCAGTACCCAAGTCCTAAAATCACAAAACAATTTAACACATACGAATGTGTCCAATTAATCATAGAATTTTCCTAGACTATACTAGGACTTCTTCCACGCGTATCTTCAATCATCAATTCTACTTCAACTTGGTTGGTGATGGAAATTCCAGACGATGGGACAACTTCAAGAATTACACCAACCATTCATCATCCTTCCAATCGGAGGTGTACTTCAGACGTACCGTACCCCTCTAAATGTTCCGTTATTTTATTAGACATATTCTAAAGGCAAGATACCACTCTTATGATATCTTCTGATAGGTATCATTCACTATCATAAGCTTTTCATTTCCTCCATCTTCTCAATTCTCTACGAGTCTTCACCATAATGTTTTGTACACCCAAGCAGACGTTCGGTATACCGGGCGAGAATTTAAGATAGGAAAGCTTTATTTACGATAGACGTATAAATCTCCTTATCACTTCGAAACGTTTACATGTTAGTTCTAATCTCGTAATCATACGCTTAGAATCCTACACACATAAGGTTTCCAGATCCGGTCGGCAACAGACCATAGATCCGAACAAATAATAGCATCATTATAGCTATAACTCAAAACATTTAGCACATAAAAGCATTTTCGGCATCCTTCCTAAAATAAACTAGTGCTCGTGTCTAAAATATGGTAGACACTCATCTCACAATCATCACTTACATTCTAAGTTTAAGTCTAGAAATCTTACAATTTCTTAGTTCGCTTAAACTAATGCTCTGATACCAATTGTGACATCCCCAAATTCACGGCCAGAAAAGACCGGTTTAAATTTATGCTTTTGAAATAATTTCAGAGTAATCATTTGATTAAAAGTGTTGCGGAATTTGTTCCCATAAAAACATGATAAATATGTTATAAAATCATTTCCGAAGAAATGTATTTTAGTCACTTAAACCATTGGGATGTCATTGTCAATACAAAAACATAAGCATAAACAAAACTTACATTCATTTACACTAGTGATCTACTTCTCTTTTAATCTCTCAGTGTAAAGCAACTTCGTATCGATACCTGTGATACAATTAAACTGAGTGGGTCAGGCTTGGGAGCCTCGTGAGCATATAGGGTTTTCAACCCACAATAAATAATAAACTTATTAAGTTCTCAATCAACAATAAATTTATTAATTTCATCAACCAAATAACCCTAATTACCCATTCCCATTATCCTCACTTTACGTCCCTAAAACAACTATCACAAGGGACCTAGCCTAAGGATTTTCACAAGGGTGACAGCATTGCTTTCCTCAGCAATTTATGTCAAACAAGACATCCTAACATAAAACAACCTATAAAGTGACAACATTGCTTCCCTCTGCAATATATGTCAAATAAGACAAACATCGGGGTGACAATATTGCTTTCCTTCAGCAATTTATGTCAAATAGGCACGAAGTCACATCGTCGCCATGTGCTAAGTCCATAGCTCTTATTTATTGACAGTATTTCCCACGGGAGTCCCCCCCCCCCCCCACAATACATGTCAGTGGGTTTTCCATAAGCTAAGTCCATGCTCTTATTCAACGAAGGTATTTCCCACGGGTGTTCCCCCCGCAATACATGTCAATGGGTTTTTCCATACAGCTGATGAACATACTAAGGGGTTTCCCCAGCCATACATGACCTAAAGGCACTCATGAGGGGAATAGAGTACATCGAATGAACACTCAAGTCCATTAACACCTACAGGTTACGAGCCTGCTAGTGTTCCACATACCGTTTAGAACAGTCCATGGTTGTCATCCATACTCTGCTGAATGACGGGGGTCAACGTTTGGGTAAGGGCTTTTCTCATATTGCACCACTCAGGAAGGGGAATAGAGTACAGCGAATGAACACTCAAGTCCATTAACAACTACAGGTTGCGAGCCTGCTAGTGTTCCACAGACCGTCTAGAACAGTCCATGGTTGTCATCCATACTCTGCTGAATGACGAGGGTCAACGTTTGGGTAAGGGCTTTTCTCATATTGCACCACTCACGCCAACGTTTGGGTAAGGGCTTTTCTCATATTTCACCACTCACTCTTAACTCATGATCTATATCACTGATCGTCTCATTTATCCAACTCAACTTTCATCACACACCCACTATTTAACTCATGATCTATATCACTGACTCATGAAGCTCGTCCGATCACTTCATAAAAGAAACAAAGACTCCAAAGCTCTTCAAAATAAAAGTATAGGGAAAATACTGATAAAGTACTCTCGTACGCTCCCGTACCCCGACACGTAATAGTGTCAAAAAGAAGAACTAACAGATGAACACTTAGTTCAAAAACACCTAATGAACATATAGTTCAAGAACACCTTATGAACATATAGTTCAAACATACGTACCGACTACAAGTCTGCTAACGTTCCACTGGACTATCTAAAATAGTCTGTGGCCGTTGTCTATACTCTGCTAGATGACTAGATCATCTTAAACATCGATATCTCTCATCACTTTTATTTCATCACACATCATCTAATTTATCTACCCATGTTTTACCCAACATATTTGTGGATAAAAATACATACATAGTTTAAAACTTGTATAAAATATCAAGTCAACAGTCACCTCAAATAAACAATTAATATATTTACACATAGCACGTATTTTAAAGTAAATACTTCATATCTATGCGTAAGATGAAGGTGACTATACACTCACTTGATTTAATGAAAATCGGGCAGCAATTCGTTTCCTAAAACGATCGTTTCTAATAAAACCGGGAGTTTTATTGAGAAACCGGGCTCTGCGAAGGGTCGGGCTTCAAAACCGTAAAGATAAATTTTCCGGCTTCTCGGGCACTTCGGGACGTGTTTCGGGTGCTATAATTGAAACCGGGGCTTCGGGGGATGTGAAAATAGCTAAAATATTGAAAAAGAGGCCAAATTTGCCAATTTTCTAACTTTAGCCGGGAGGGTTCGCACCCTCCTATTTATAGTATGCGAGGGTTCGGATCCGAGGGCTGAGAAGCCTCCACGCGTCAGCAGATCCGGAACGAGGCCATGTAGGTTGCGCGTGCGAAGGGCTCGGTGGCAGCCTCTGATTGGACCGAGGTCTAGGTCCGAGACTTCGGACGTGGCACCCTCTGCGAGGCTCGGACACGCACCAAAGGGCACGCGTCGGATTCTTAGTGGACCGCGGCTTCGGACTCAGAAGGATCGCGACACGTCTTCGGATGACTCAGCAGATTTCGCCACGTGGCTCGCATGACTCACTGATTTCGGACACGTGGCACTCATACAGCGAAGGTGACGTGGCCGAAGCCCCCTATGCGAAATTTCTCGGTTTTCGCGCCAAAACTTCTAAAATCCATAACTTTCGCATACGGGCTCCGTTTTTGACGTTCTTTATATGCACGCGTAGGTAAAATTACGCTCTACAACTTTTTTTTAGACTTCGTCGGCTAATTTGGACTTTAATTTTTAAATTATTATTTTTAACAAACCGGGACAGGAAATCTGTTAAAAAGTCATAACTTCTTCATCTGACGTCCGTTTTCGTCAAACTTTTTACCGTTGTGTTACTAATGACGAGACCATCGATTCTCGTTTAGGTCGTGTCGGCTAAAAATCTCTCGATCTAAAATTCGAGTTTTTAGATGTCTACTGCTAAGCTGAAACTTCGAAAAATCATAACTTCCTCATACGAAGTCAGATTTGGGCGTTCTTTTTATACCTACTCTCGGTTTAACGAACACTACGAGTTTCGTTTAGATCACTAAGGCTAAAAAGTAGTTTATCAAAAACTCACTTTTTACGACATTCGGCACCGTGCCGGTTTTGTCGTGAAACTTCGACAGGTCATAACTTCTTCGTTATAACTCGGATTTCGGCATTCTTTATATATCTGTAATCCTTGTCACGCCCACTACAAGTTTCTTAATAGATATCGGTTTTATCTAATATTTAATTTTGACGCTCATTTTTATTCTTAATTATTTAAACCCTAATAATTAAGCATAAAACACATAATTTTCATAAAATTCACATAAAAAATTATGTGTGAATACACATAATCATTAAGAATTATGTGGATTATGTGAATATTATGTGAAAAAATTATGTGTTTTATGCTTAATTATTAGGTTTAAATAATTAAGAATAAAAATGAGCGTCGAAAATAAATATTAGATAAAGCCGATATCTATTAAGAAACTTGCAATGGACGTGACAAGGATTACGGATATATAAGGAATACCGAAATCCGAGTTCTAACGAAGAAGTTATGACCTGTCGAAGTTTCACGACAAAACCGGCACGGTGCCGAATGTCGTAAAAAGTGAGTTTTTGATAAACTACTTTTTAGCCTTAGTGATCTAAACGAAACTCGTAGTGCTCGTTAAACCGAGAGTATGTATAAAAAGAACACCCAAATCTGACTTCGTATGAGGAAGTTATGATTTTTCGAAGGTCTCGTAAATAATAGCACAACGGTAAAAAGTCTGACGAAAACGGACGTCAGCTGAAGAAGTTATGAATTTTTAACGGATTTCCTGTCCCGGTCTGTTAAAAATAGTAATATAAAAATTAAAGTCAAAATTAGCCGACAAAGTCTAAACGAAAGTTGTAGAGCGTAATTTTACCTACGCGTGCATATAAAGAACGTTATGGATTTTAGAAGTTTTTGCACAAAAACCGAGAAAAGGCACAAAAACCGAGGAATTTCGCATGGCCCAACTTCGGCCACGTCACCCTCGTTACGAGGTGGCCACGTATCCGAAGCAGCTGCATGGCGCATCCGAGAAGCGACATGTGTCGCACAGGTGTCCGATCTGATGCGTCGTCCGAAGCCAGCTGCCAACGGGTGTCACCTGCTGATTCGACCGAAGGTGCGGCCCAGTAAGAAGATGACACGCCTCGCATCGGTGGCAGGTCCGAAGAGAGCCACGTGCCTCGCCTTCGCATCCGACGCGTGTAGCCTTCGCAAGTCCGACGCGTGGTCCTCCTTTCCTTCGGCCGAAGTCTTCTCGCAGCCTATAAATAGGAGGGTGCGAACCCTCCCAGGTAGGATTGGAAAATTGGCAATTTTGGCCCCTTTTTCAGTATTTTAGCCATTTTCACATCCCCCGATGCCCCGAGATCATTTCCAACGCCCGGAACACGTCCCGGAGTGCCTGAGAAGCCCGGGAAATTTATTTTTTCGGTTTTGAAGCCCGACCCTCGCAGAGCCCGGTTTCTCAATAAAACTCCCGGTTTTATTAGAAACGATCGTTTTAGGCAACGAAGTGCTGCCCGGTTATCGTTAAATCATGTGAGTGTATAGTTACTTTCACCTTACACATAGATATGAAGTATTTACCTTGAAATACGTGCTATGTGTAAATATATTAATTGTTTATTTGAGGTGACTGTTGAGTTGATGTTGTATACAAGTTTTAAACTGTATATGTATTTTTATCTACAAATATGTTGGGTAAAACATGGGTAGATGAATTAGATGACGTGTGATGAAATAAAAGTGATGAGAGGTACCGATGTTTAAGATGATCTAGTCATCTAGCAGAGTATAGACAACGGCCACAGTCTATTTTAGATAGTCCAGTAGAACGTTAGCAGATTTGTAATCGGTAGATATGTTTGAACTATATGTTCATAAGGTGTTCTCGAACTATATGTTCATTAGGTGTTTTTGAACTATGTGTTCATCCGTTAGTTCTTCTTTTTGACACTATTACGTGTCGGGGTACGGAAGCGTGCGGGAGTAATTTATTAGTATTTTCCCTATGCTTTTATTTTGAAGAGCTTTGGAGTCTTCGTTTCTTTTGTGAAGTGTTCGGACAAGCTTCATGAGTCTGGGGGTTCAGACCACAGCCTAGGCATTAGTCAGTGTTTTCATTTCCAATGTTGGATAGGGGTGAGTCTGGGGGTTCAGACCACAGCCTAGGCATTAGTCAGTGTTTTCATTTCCAATGCTGGATAGGGGTGAGTCTGGGGGTTCAGACCACAGCCTAGGCATTAGTCAGTGTTTTCATTTCCAATGCTAGATAAGGGTGAGTCTGGGGGTTCAGACCACAGCCTAGGCATTAGTCAGTATTTTCATTTCCAATGCTGGATAGGGGTGAGTCTGGGGGTTCAGACCACATCCTAGGCATTAGTCAGTGTTTTCATTTCCAATGTTGGATAGGGGTGAGTCTGGGGGTTCAGACCACAACCTAGGCATTAGTCAGTGTTTCTGTTTCCAATGCTGGATAGGGGTGAGTATGGGGGTTCAGACCACAGCCTAGGCTTTAGTCAGCGTTTCCATTGCCGGATAGGGTGCGTCTGGGGGTTATATACCTCACGATATTCAGACCACAGCCTAGGCAAAGTTCGATGTTGGATAGGGTGCGTCTGGGGGCTACATACCTCACGATATTCAGACCACAGCCTAGGCATTGATAACTACCCCTGACTTAATTGTCTTGTGGTTCTTTCTTTTACGAACAAAGGTTCGTGGTTAAACTTATTCCATTTATTCGATATCTTTATCGATCCTTGTTTGCTGCTACGGGATTTCCGAAGCAGTTTCGTTAGTTGGTTGTTCATATCGATCCTTTAGGCTAGATCTAGTAAGATCACTGTATAGGATCAGTATGTGGGGATCGACGTTGTTAATGCTTGTAGTATAAACCTTGGGCAGCGATGGACTTTGTGCCTATTCCTTAGGATGAATCCTTAGGAATGAGTGATAGTTGATTCTTAGGGTAGATCCTTAAGAAATAAATAAGACAATGGGGATTAGGTAATTGGGTTGATTGTTTGATGTTTAAGCATAATAAATTATTTATTATGGGTTGAAAACCTGAATATCAGTGTATGAATGTTTTTGTATCAACAAGATTTTATAGGTGTTCCATAAAATTATGTTGGAGAGGATCTCTCTGTGAGCCGTTTTAACCATACTTGATTATGACGAATTCGCCCGTCGTGGCGTTCTTAGGCGCCGACTTGATTTAAGGTAAGGTTTGTCACCCTAGACTGGCCTAGTCTAACTGTAGCGAACAGCTCAGGTGTGGGGTGTCACCCCGTATAGATCTATACACAAACTCTCACTCTCCCTCCAGAAGACTCTGGTTATAACTACATGCTACGATTGTACACTCGAGAGGTGTCAACCGACATGTCTCACTAGAATCCTTGACTGAGTTTACGCGAATATTGTATTATGTTATATAATGTTTACTTGTATGTTTTATGTTTGAAAAGTCCAACG
This sequence comes from Lactuca virosa, assembly GCF_052849685.1. NCBI lineage: Eukaryota > Viridiplantae > Streptophyta > Magnoliopsida > Asterales > Asteraceae > Lactuca > Lactuca virosa. Next base: position 27,211,137 of record NC_136426.1, on the reverse strand, counting down.
AGTATGTATATGAATGTACGAGGCCCAACAGACATGTAGAAGGACCACTAAGGCCCAGTAAACATGTAATGTATAGTTTAGGTCCAATAAGCATGGATATGGGCCTCTAAGGCCCAATAAACATGTAATGTATAATCCAGGCCCAATAAGCATGTAAATGGGCCACTGAGGCCCAATAAACATGTAATGTATTGATATTGCCATATTTATACGCATTTTTAGGCAATATTTATTTATGTTTTTATTAATATTTTGGTTATTTGCATAGAATAATGGTACTTATAAGGATAAATTGTTATTTGTAGCCAAAATAGAAGCATTCTCGAAGATAGGGACTGAAACTGATAATATTTGGAACTTTGGAGGCTTGAAGGGAAGAAGGATGAAAATTCACGACGTGAATTGTTCATGATTCACGATGTGAGCAGAGTATTCTAGAAGATATGCATCCGGGTGGAAGAGTCCTTGTCGAATACGAAAAGATCGCATTCACGACGTGAATCCTTATTGTTCACGACGTGAACTCGGGAAATCATAAAACTATAAATTCCCTTGCCCATTACGACTTGGGGAGTTTTTTAGCTGATTGGAAGGTTACCCGAAGACGATTTTGAGCAGAAGAAGAGTTCTGGAAAAGGCCTTCAACATCAAAAGGAGTAAAGGTTCATAATCAGTTAATTAGTTTGATAGTTATGAACATGTTTGATAATTTGATTTGCTTTTGCTTACTCGTTACTATGAGTAGCTGAATCTAGCAGCTCTTGTCTAGCTAGATGAAGCTTCTGAATTATGTTTTAGCTTAATGAATATTGAATTTGATTAGTTGGTAAATTGCTTGTGTTTGATTATCATTACCTAGCATGTTATTTTAGTTTCTTAGTTGCTTAAATTCATGTTCTGTGTAGCTTAGTGATCATTAAATTACATGAACTTGAACCCTAGTGATTTAGTCAACATTGAATTGCTAGAGCTAGGATCGACCAAAATCTTAGATAAGTGATAAAAGTAACTAATTTAGCTGTGCTAGAGGACATAATTTATGACCATAATTGTGTTTGCTTAGATAAATCTTACATAGCTCACCTATAATTAATAACTAATTCTGTGTTTTACTTATGTGTGACCATACAAGGTAGTCCATGAATTGGTAAAAAGATTAGTAAATTTGGACTTGAATTGCTAATTACATAATAATTGGTGACCAACTTTGATAATCCATAATTATTAGCTAAACATAAATAAAGAAGTGGATTCAAACTACACAGGAGTGTTTTTAATTAATTGATTGAATTTTGTGATTTAAGTTCGTCTGGTCTTGCAAAATCAGATAAAATCCCCTCTTTGCTCTAAAATTAGGTCAATTTAATAGTAGATAAATTAAGTAGTCAAAACCGTTCCCTGAGATCGACACCCGACTTACCCAACTATTCTATAATTTTGACTAGGTACACTGCCTAGGTGCAATTAGTTGGTTAAGGTAGTTAGGTTATAAATAATAAAATTAGGTGTAGCTATTTGCACGCATCATGTATAATCCAGGCCTAGTAAGCATATAAATGGGTCACTGAGGCCCAATAAACATGTAATGTATAATCCAGGCCTAGTAAGCATGTAAATGGGCCACTAGAGCCCATTAACATGGATTATACATGTTAGGCCCAATAAACATGAAATTTTACATCTTTAGTCCAATTGTATGTAAGTTGACATTTTTGGCCCAAGTAAATATAAATTGGTGTTTTCGGCCCATTAATATAAAATTTACATTTTCGGCCTATATATATAATTTACATTTCCAGTCCCTTTTTAGATAAAATGACATTTTCGGCCCAACTTTTGTAAAAATAACATTTTCGACCCAAATTCAAATAAAGTGATGTTTTCAGCCCATAAAATCGTAAATTTACATTTTTGGCTCAAGTTTGTATTAAATGACCATTTAATCCATAAAAATCTTAAATTTACAAATTTGGCCCAACAAAACCGTGAATGCCCACTTTCAGGCCCATAATACGAAATTTAACACTTTTAGCCCTTTTAAAACTATGTTTATCATAAAGAACCATTTTTATGTATATTTGACCCTTTTAGTCCATGTAAAACTGTAAGTTTCATAAAACCACCTTCTTTTTGTTTATTTGTCAAAAATAGACCCTTTACAAGATTTTGTTTAGTTTTTCCAACATTCTTTACATGTTTAACACTTTTATCTTGGTGGTAAGTTGTATAAAGTGTTTTAGTTCACATATATTGTCGAGATCTATGAAGTTTTTCACAAAGTCACACATATAACTTAAAGAACACACATAAACATGCACAAATACATAGATCTAGCACATATCAACTTGTATCCTCCCCCAAAACATAGTAAAACCGAAAATCAAGGGGTATGAACTCACTTTGAGGTTTGGATTCGGTTTGTGGTGAAGATGTGAGAAGATCTCGGCCCTAGCAAGCTCCTTGAGATGGTTTTCGAACTCTATGAAGTTCAAGAGTATAGATCATGAAATGATATGGGATAAGAAGAGATTTTTGATGAAATCTAGAAGTTAAACCATAGATTTAAGTAAGAACTTACCAAGGATGATGATCTTGACGAAAAACCTCTTGAAAATACACACAAAATCTCGAAAACTTAGAGGAGGAAGGAGGAGTTTTTGAGAGAGTTCTTGAGAGATTTTTTGAAAGAAAGTGGAGATGGTGAGGGGTGAGGGTTCGGCCGAGAGTAGAAGAAGAGGGAAGGACAGAGGATTGAGGTGATATGTGCATGGAAATTCACCATGCAAAAGTGATGTGTCAAGTGCTAGTAAATTCCCCTTTTTTCTTTTTTTTATATACATATTGGGCCGAGAATGGGCTAAGAGGAATGAAGAGAAATGGTTTTTGTCACACCCCGAAACCGATGGCGGAAACGTTCCGGGGCGGAGGACGTCATGTGTAGCATCACAACCAATGAATAATAGCAATCACAACAACACAACCAGTACAGCGAATACTAAAATAAAAATGTTTACATCAGTTTGAAACGTTGTTTGAATTACATTCAATAGCTTTGTATAGTATAAACTTAAAACTCTTATTGCTCCAATTCCTCGAAAATCCAGCAAGTACCTGTCTACTGATTTCCTGAGAATACAAGCAGTTTGAAAGAGTATCAGCATAAAGCTGGTGATTCATAAGCGGTGATTTGTAGTGAAAATCGTTGATGAGTTCGTAAAATATTTGTATAATTCCAAGAAAATCCGATATTTTCTTTAGTGGGAAAGTAGTGATTTCAATTCTGTATAAAACCATGAATGTTTGTCACTGAAAACTGTAGTGATATGCGAAATTATTACTTCATGTGACTAGCTAATGCTAATCATGATGTAATAGCATTTCATGCGTGAAAACATTGTATGCTCGTTTCTGTTTGGAAAAGCCTGAAAGTTCTCCAGTTGTGGTGTGTATTAGTTCTATTTAATGTAAATAAAACTGTTGAAGAGTGTTAAGTTGTAAACTAAAGGTGATTTATATATATTGTGAGTCGTATAACCATGCTTGATATGACTAGAGACCTTTCCAACGTTCTTCAGACGTCGAGTTAAATGACATTTGTACATCTCAGGCGTGCCCGCCTAACTGTAGCTAGCAGTCCAGATGTCGGATTGTCAGTCCCGAATAGATCTATTCACAAATCTCACGTTCTCCCTCCAGGAGACTCTGGTTATACTATGATAGGATTTATCCCTGTACACCTAAGGGTACAGTAGTGAAGCAGCGCCTCACAGTATCGTACAATCTAGTTTACATGTAGTGTAGTAGCGTTCTACCGTAGTGAAAATCCGTATGTATACCGTATATAGTGATAATTACAGTTATGAATACCATGATAAAGTAGTGATGTAAACTGTAAACTGTTTCTGTCTTAGTGCATATGTTTAGTAGTGAAAGTTTCTATACTTGATATATTTTAGAAAAAATCCCAAACTATACCGATTATAGTTTGCATGAGTTTTTGAAAACATTTATGTTTAGCTTGTATTCCTCCCTGAAAACATTAAAAATATGGAAAATGTAGGGGTATGAACTCACAGTTGTTGTGGGAAAGCGTTGACTGAAATGAAGATCCTCGAGTTGTTGCACGTGACACTTAACGAAATCCTATTATCAAATAAATACATATATGTATCTAAATTAGTGATTTCGTTAGATAAAGTGTTAGAGGAACACTTGTATTCGGTTGAGGAATGTTACCGGGACTTGATCGAATCGATGAAAGTGGGTTTTCAGTCAAAAGCACCACTTAAAAGGTGTTTACGGCCGTGAACAAGGGTTTACGGTCGACTGATAGTTTACGGTTTTTGAAGGCTTGATGAGTTTACGGCCGTAAACTCAAGAACAAAGTTTACGGTCTTTGAAGGCTTGGACCGTAAACTCAAGAACAGGGTTTACGGTCTTTGAAGATGGACCGTAAACTCAAGAATGATGGTGCTGATTTCGAAGAGATAAGCGTTTCCAGATGTTCCGAAGTGACTCCAAACGGTGTTTCTCGATGTTTCCCGAAATTTGAAGGTGTTTTTAGGTGTTTACGGTCAAGGTTCTTAGAGAGAGAAGGAGAGATTTTTTGGCCAGAAATGTTCAAATGAAGGTGGAGGTCTCGTATTTATAGGGGTTTTGTGGTCGGTGGTGGGGTCCACTCTTTACTGGCCGTAAACGGGTTTACGGCCGTAAACGAGTTTACGGTCGTAACCTCACTTAGACCGGAAATGTTTGGTTTTTCGAGATATTCGGGTTCCCGCACGATTTTTGGTTCCGACTCGTAAATAATTTAATTATATATAACTAGATTATTTTCTAAACCAAGAAGTTTGATGGAAAAGTTAATGAATTCGAATTTTTATTAACGGAAATCGCGTAACGGAAACGGTCGAAGTTTCGGGTTGTCACATCATCCCCCCGTTAGAGGGAATTTCGTCCCGAAATTCGAACATAGAATACAAATCATGGATTAGGAAAGAGATGCGGATATTTCTGTTTCATCTGATCTTCGCGCTCCCAAGTGAATTCAGGTCCCCGCTTGGCATTCCAGCGAACCTTCACTATCGGGATGCGACTTTGTTTCGTTCGTTTGATCTCTCTGTCCATGATTTCGACCGGTTCTTCCACGAAGTTGAGGTTCTCGTTGATTTCAATCTCATCGAGAGGAATCACAAGTGGCTCATCGGACAGACACTTCTTTAGGTTTGATACGTGGAAAAAAGGGTGGATGTTGCTGAGCTCTCGCGGTAATTGGAGTTTGTATGCTACGAGACCGATCCTAGCAAGGATCTTAAACGGTCCAATGTACCTTGGGTTTAGCTTTCCACGCTTCCCAAAGCGTATCATGCCTTTCCAGGGTGAGACCTTCAGAAGGACGCGGTCACCAACCTGGAACTCCAAGGGTTTTCGTCGCTTATCGGCGTAGCTCTTTTGTCTATCTCGTGAGGCTTTCAGTCGTTCTCGGATTTGCACAATCTTTTCAGTTGTCTCTCGGATGATCTCAGGACCAGTGAGAGTACTGTTGGGAACTTCACCCCTGGCTAGCTGCGTGTCACCCACCTCAGCCCAGCACAGAGGGGATCTGCACTTACGGCCATAGAGGGCTTCAAACGGCGCAGCCTTGATGCTGGTATGGTAGCTGTTGTTGTAGGAAAATTCAACCAAAGGAAGTTAAGTGTCCCATGATGCGCCGAAATCGATGACGCAGGCTCTCAACATGTCTTCCAATGTCTGAATTGTTCTCTCACTCTGTCCATCAGTCTGCGGATGATAAGCCGTGCTCATATCCAATTTAGTTCCAAGAGCTTTCTGTAGTGACTGCCAGAACCTCATGTAAACCTGCTATCTCGATCGGAGATAATGGATGCAGGTACACCATGAAGGCGAACTATCTCTTGAAGGTAGATCTGTGTGAGTCTCTCCATCTTGAAGCTTTCTTTGATTGGCAGGAAGTGGGTGGACTTCGTCAACCGATCGACAATTACCCATATGGCATCGTGCCCACTAGGAGATCTGGGTAACTTGGTGATAAAATCCATGGTTATCCCTTCCCACTTCCACTCAGGTATTTCCGGCTGCTGAAGTAGACCTGAGGGCTTCTGATATTCGACCTTCACCTTGGCGCAAGTCAGGCACTTGCCCACGAAGGTAGCAATCTCTACTTTCATGTTTGGCCACCAATAGAGCTGTTTGAGATCCAAGTACATCTTATCCGACCCTGGGTAAACGGAGTATTTCGTCCTGTGAGATTCGTTCATTACAACCTCTCTGTAACCACCGAACTTTGGGGTCCAGATCCGGTCCATGAAATAATAGACTCCGTCTCCCTTGATCTCTAGGTTCTTTTCCATTCCTCTCAATGCTTCACCCGGCATGTTCTCTGGTTTTAAGGCTTCCAGCTGAGCCTCCTTGATTTGCGCGGATAAATGGGAGTGGATAGTCATGGTCAGTGCCTTCACCTTACGCCCTGAATACTCCTTTCGACTGAGGGCATCCGCTACCACATTGGCCTTGTCGGGATGATAACAAAGTTCGCACTCGTAGTCACTGAGTAGCTCTACCCATCGCCGTTGTCTCATGTTTAACTCCTTTTGATCAAGAATATGATGTAAGCTCTTATGGTCGGTGAAGATAGTGCACTTGGTTCCATAGAGATAGTGTCTCCAGATCTTTAACGCAAAGACCACTGCTCCCAATTATAAATTGTGAGTTGTGTAATTGACTTCGTGTGTTTTCAACTGCCTCGAGGCATAGGCGATGACCTTTCCTCTCTGCATGAGCACACACCCTAGGCCCTGATTGGATGCATCACAATAGACTACGAAGTCTTCCGTCCCTTCGGGCAGGGACAAGATAGGTGCGCTGCACAGGGCCCGCTTCAATGTTTGAAATGCAGTGTCTTGCTTGGCTTCCCAACTGAAGGTTACACCCTTCTGTGTCAGGGTAGTTAAAGGCTTAGCGATTCTGGAGAAGTTCTGGATGAACCTGCGATAATAGCCCGCGAGACCCAAGAATTGTCGGATTTTTATGGGTGTCTTTGGTGCAGACCAATTCTCAATCGCTTTGATCTTGGAAGGGTCCACGTGTATTCCTTCCTTGCTAATCACGTGTCCTAGGAAATTTACCTTCCTGATCCAGAATTCGCACTTCGAGAATTTCGCGTATAGTTTTTCTGCCCTTAATGTTTCCAACACCTGCCTTAAGTGCTGTTTATGGTCATTCTCACTCCGCGAATAGACAAGTATATCGTCGATGAACACAATCACAAACTTGTCTAAGAAAGGGCGGCACACCCGATTCATCAGGTCCATGAATACTGTCGGTGCGTTGGTTAGACCAAAGGGCATTACTACAAACTCGTAGTGTCCATAGCGAGTTCGGAATGCTGTTTTGGGTACATCATTCTCATGAACTCGCAACTGATGGTACCCTGATCTTAGATCTATCTTTGAGAAATAACTGACTCCCTGAAGTTGGTCGAAGAGATCGTCGATTCTGGGTAAGGGATATCGGTTCTTGATGGTAAGCTTATTCAGCTCTCGGTAGTCAATGCACATCCGAAAGGATCCATCTTTCTTTTTCACGAATAAGATCGGAGCTCCCCATGGTGAGGAACTCGACCTTATGAATCCTTTGCTGATCAGCTCATTGAGCTGACTGGATAATTCTTGCATTTCCGCTGGCGCTAAACGGTAAGGAGATTTAGCTACAGGAGTAGCTCCGGGGATCAAGTCGATACGAAACTCGACTTGGCGCTCGGGAGGGGTTCCTGGGAGATCTTCGGGGAAAACGTCAGGAAAGTTACAGACATTGTGGATGCTCTCGAGGTCTCTAACTTTTTGCGTTTTGTCGACAACATGAGCTAGGAATGCATGACACTCCTTCCGCAGATACTTCTGAGCTTTGATGCACGAAATGATACGGAGGTTCGAGCTAGACTTATCTCCGTAAATCATGAGGGTTTCGCCAGAGGGAAGATTGAGACGGATAGCCTTCTCGAAGCAAAGAATATCAGCATGATTGGAGCTTAACCAGTCCATGCCGATAATGACGTCGAAACTCTTGATGGACACAGGCATAAGGTCGATGGGAAACGAATAATTGTCTAGAGTAAGAGTACAACCTATGAATATGTCGTTAGTGCTCTCCTTCTTTCCGTTAGCCATCTCGACGGTAAATGTTTCGGTTAGAGGTTGGGATTTACATTTGATTAGATGTTTGAATGTATGACTAACAAAACTCCTCTCCGCACCAGAATCGAAGAGAATGCATGCATAAGAGTTGTCAAGGAGGAACGTACCCGTAACAACGGTAGGATTAGCAACTGCTTCCTCCTGGCCCATCACCAGAACTCTCCCTGTATTGCCACCAGTTGTTGCCTTGGGGCAGTTTCTCCTGAAGTGCCCAGCCTCTCCACATCCATAACAAGATTGACCAGCGCCCGCTCCCGGAGCCTGGTTGGTTGGTTGGGTTGGCACCTTGCAGTATCGAGCTGTGTGTCGTTTCTTTCCACAGCTGTTGCAACTTAACTCACGGCAGGGTCCGTGATGATGGAAGTTACACTTGTTGCACAGGGGTAGTTTTCCAGCATAACCACCGGTAGGAGATTGGGTGGTTGGAACAACAGTGGGAGCAGCAGCAGGAGCAGTAACAGCATGAACTGCCACTGTTTGTTGTTTCTTGGAGGGCTCCTGCGAAGACTGACCCTTTCGTTTGTTACCAAACTTCTTCTTCTTCCCACCGCTTTCCTTTTGTGGCTCGGAGACAGTTGACACCTCATCCAGATCGATTCCATGATCGATCAGAGTCTGTGCCAGATCCTTGGCGCTTTCAAAAGTAATCGGTCCAGCAGACAAGACATTCCCCTTTGTTGGTTGTGTCAGTCCCCAAATGTACCTTTCGATTTTCTTGCTTTCCGGGGTGACCATTCCCGGACAGAGGAGAGCCAGATCACAAAATCTCACGGTGTAGGCAGCGATGTCGGAACCCTTCATCTTCGTGTTCCAACTTTTTCACTTCGCCCCTCGGGCAGTACTCCGCGAGCATGAGCTCCTTCAGTCTTTCCCAACCCATGGCGTTAGCCACTGGCAGGGTTAGGGTTTTGACTCGACCATTCCACCAGGTCAAGGCTCTGTCGGTGAAGGTGCAGGCGGCGAACTTCACCTTGTTTGCTTCAGAACAAACGCAAATTTCGAAGATGGATTCGATCTTCTCGAACCATCGAGTCAGGGTGATGACACCTCCATTTCCGTCGAAGGACTTGGGTTTTGCAGTCATGAAGTCCTTGTAGGAACATTCTTTTTGATGTCCCTGACTTCCACCTGATCTCTGTGGGTCGGTTCCACCTCCAGCCCCACCAGCATTCACTTGTGCCATTGCTGCAGTCACGGCGGCGTTAACTGCTGCCTGGAACATGACAGGGTCGAACTGAGGAGGTGGTGGTGGTGGCGGAGTGTCGTCGTTCCTTCTGATGGGTCTTGGTCGAGGAGGCATCTCGTTCTAGAAAACAGTCAGGAAGAAGAGGACGGTAAGTCCTCGAGATATATATAAAACAAAATATATCTCATCCTGATAATAAAAGTATACTACCGAGCGGTAAGCACAGAAAGGTTACTAACGCAAGTAAGTTATCGCTTAAGGGAGAAGAGGTAGCAACACTTAGAGTGAATCTGTATACTGAGTTTGGCTCTAGCGAAGATACTCCTATAGTATTTTATGTGGGATGATTTTGGTAAGTTTTAGGCCTGCTGTAACACCACAGTCACTCCCAAGCACATGTTGGTCATGTCTCGACTGAATATAGTTGATCAGGCTATATTCACCCTAGACATGATTACATAACTGCCCAGGTTTAACCGCAGCGTTCCAACATCCAAATACTTTTTGTTTTGTTCTACTAGAGACACAAACTTTGTTATGTATGCATGCTCGTATACTTTTATAAAAATACTTATATTTTTGAAAGTATACTTTTAGCGTAGAGCACTTAGGCCCCTTAGTGTTTATAGTTGTATACCACATAAGGTTCGGTATACTAGTTCGCTATAAACAAGGGCTCTGATACCAATCTGTCACACCCCGAAACCGATGGCGGAAACGTTTCGGGGCGGAGGACGTCATGTGTAGCATCACAACCAATGAATAATAGCAATCATAGAAACACAACCAGTACAGTGAATACTAAAATAAAAATGTTTACATCAGTTTGAAACGTTGTTTGAATTACATTCAATAGCTTTGTATAGTATAAACTTAAAACTCTTATTGCTCCAATTCCTCGAAAATCCAACAAGTACCTGTCTACTGATTTCCTGAGAATACAAGCAGTTTGAAAGAGTATCAGCATAAAGCTGGTGAGTTCATAAGCGATGATTTGTAGTGAAAATCGTTGATGAGTTCGTAAAATATTTGTATAATTCCAAGAAAATCCGATATTTTCTTTAGTGGGAAAGTAGTGATTTCAATTCTGTATAAAACCATGAATGTTTGTCACTGAAAACTGTAGTGATATGCGAAATTATTACTTCATGTGACTAGCTAATGCTAATCGTGATGTAATAGCATTTCGTGCGTGAAAACATTGTATGCTCGTTTCTGTTTGGAAAAGACTGAAAGTTCTCCAGTTGTAGTGTGTATTAGTTCTATTTAATGTAAATAAAACTGTTGAAGAGTGTTAAGTTGTAAACTAAAGGTGATTTATACATATTGTGAGTCGTATAACCATGCTTGATATGACTAGAGACCTTTCCAACGTTCTTCAGGCGTTGAGTTAAATGACATTTGTACATCTCAGGCGTGCCCGCCTAACTGTAGCTAGCAGTCCAGATGTGGGATTGTCAGTCCCGAATAGATCTATTCACAAATCTCACGTTCTCCCTCCAGGAGACTCTGGTTATACTATGATAGGATTTATCCCTGTACACCTAAGGGTACAGTAGTGAAGCAGCGCCTCACAGTATCGTACAATCTAGTTTACATGTAGTGTAGTAGCGTTCTACCGTAGTGAAAATCCGTATGTATACCGTATATAGTGATAATTACAGTTATGAATACCATGATAAAGTAGTGATGTAAACTGTAAACGGTTTCTGTCTTAGTGCATATGTTTAGTAGTGAAAGTTTCTATACTTGATATATTTTAGAAAAATCCCAAACTATACCGATTATAGTTTGCATGAGTTTTTGAAAACATTTATGTTTAGCTTGTATTCACCCCTGAAAACATTAAAAATATGGAAAATGTAGGGGTATGAACTCACAGTTGTTGTGGGAAAGCGTTGACTGAAATGAAGATCCTCGAGTTGTTGCACGTGACACTTAACGAAATCCTATTATCAAATAAATACATATATGTATCTAAATTAGTGATTTCGTTAGATAAAGTGTTAGAGGAACACTTGTATTCGGTTGAGGAATGTTACCGGGACTTGATCGAATCGATGAAAGTGGGTTTTCAGTCAAAAGCACCACTTAAAAGGTGTTTACGGCCGTGAACAAGGGTTTACGGTCGACTGATAGTTTACGGTTTTTGAAGGCTTGATGAGTTTACGGCCGTAAACTCAAGAACAGAGTTTACGGTCTTTGAAGGCTTGGACCGTAAACTCAAGAACAGGGTTTACGGTCTTTGAAGATGGACCGTAAACTCAAGAACGATGGTGCTGATTTCGAAGAGATAAGCGTTTCCAGACGTTCCGAAGTGACTCCAAACGGTGTTTCTCGATGTTTCCCGAAATTTGAAGGTGTTTTTAGGTGTTTACGGTCAAGGTTCTTAGAGAGAGAAGGAGAGAGTTTTTGGCCAGAAATGTTCAAATGAAGGTGGAGGTCTCGTATTTATAGGGGCTTTGTGGTCGGTGGTGGGGTCCATTGTTTACTGGCCGTAAACGGGTTTACGGTCGTAAACCAGTTTACGGTCGTAACCTCACTTAGACCGGAAATGTTTGGTTTTTCGAGATATTCGGGTTCCCGCGCGATTTTTGGTTCCGACTCGTAAATAATTTAATTATATATAACTAGATTATTTTCTAAACCAAGAAGTTTGACGGAAAAGTTAATGAATTCGAATTTTTATTAACGGAAATCGCGTAACGGAAACGGTCGAAGTTTCGGGTTGTCACAGTTTTGGGCCCATTCTTGGCTTTATTCGAATTTTATGAAGCCCAATAATATTTTTCGGCCCATTGGGCCCTTAGGAGAGTTCACGGCCCAAAAAAAAGTCCAATAGGTAGTTTACGACCCATTAGAGCTAATGGAATTAGTTGTGGCCCAAAATAGTCAAGTTAAAGGTTTATTGGTCCATTAGGCCCAATAAGAGAATCCTAGTCCATAATAAACTTGAACCGGGATTTTTAGGGCTTTCAACCCATAGTTGACTATGTGAGATGTATTGTATTAGGTTATGGGCTTATTGGGTAAATTTTGATTCAAATGCTTGATTTTGATTGAGCTTAGAGTATTATGATCACTTAGAGTACATGCCTTACAATAGCTGAATGTTTACATGAGAATATGATTTCCTAGCTAAAATGCTAGTTGTGACACCTATTCCAAAATCAAACTTCACACAATGAAGATTAAAAAAATAAGCTTAACCCTAATAGATAGACGATAGTCTAATCAAGAAAGAAGAATCATCAATGGAGTTTGATTTTTAAATTGATAGAGAATCAGAGAATCGGAGAGGAAGAACAATACCGTTTAAACAATCAAGATTCAAGAATCGATTTTTTGAACAATCAAGATTCAAGAATCGATTTTTTGATTTTTGAACAATCCAAATGATCACACTTCATAGAGAGCAGTCAGGAAGAAGAAGAATGGAGAAGATGAGATCACGACTTCACGAGAAGAAGAACAATCGTTTGGCAGAAGGGTATCTCAGTTTCAATCGTGCATTCGTGTGTGACTGTGTAGGGTGAGAGAATCCGAAATCAACACCAAAATTAATTAATTGACTTTTGGGTTAAGGGTCCCCTTAAAAATGGGGCCCTAAGACCTTGCTTACTTTGTATACATGTAAAGTCGGGCCTGGTGGCGCTTCAAATACAAGAAGAGTCACACACAAAGGATTTGTGAATACTGATTTAATTGCATATACATTAAATAATATTATATTAATTCAATTTATACATAAATGCATTGCAAAGTAAGTACGAAGAAAATGTGTATTTGAACTAAATTTCATGAGTTCAACTTTTACCAACTATTTTTCTTTATTATTACAAATTGTTAACCCATGTTAGGCTATAAAACTTTTATATAAAATAAGATATTTACCCAATTTATCTATATAAAAGCTATATATTTTATATATTTATCAAAAATAAAATGTTAATAGTAGCCTATTTTAGATTTCTTATTACCATTTTAACCCAAGTAAAATATTATCTTTTTGACCCAAGTAAAATGTTAATATGACAAAAAAAATGTAATAAATGTATTTTGTATGTTGTATTATAATCTCTCCTTGGCTATATATTGATAGGAATGAAAATTGCAACACTTGATTTCATGTCTTATATCAAAAGCATCATTTATATGTTATTATCAAATAAAACACTTCTAAGCTAAAATGATCCACTTTGTATGTTTAGTCATCTAAAAAGGCGACCTATGTTTGTCTTTTGATCCCGACTCAATTACTTTGAACTCTTTTGCAATTGCAATAAAACAAATGGTTGTAAATCGTTGCAGTTGGTTGAGTCACTGTAACCTTAAACTATTTGTAAAAAAAAGTTCATTAGTTCTTATTCATTAAACCAATTTATTTTCTTTCGTTAAACCAATTCATTTTCTTTTCTCTATGAATTCATGTCCAATATTAGGATGCACACAAAAAAAGAGTCAAGAGGACTTGGTTGAGTCACACGTGTTTAGCGATCATAATTTTTTTCACAAGCAGATACATGGTTCAAAGCACAATTTCTAATTCTAGCAACCCTTCGTCCTCCATCATCTACTCCGAAAATGAAGATTTCCTTCATAAGTTTGATTTTCAGACTATTGCTGATCTCCAACAAGCACATGAGGTTTATATACGTAACTTTCATTTATAAACTATATATATATATTATGTGAAATAGTTCTTGCATTATTTTTATCCTAATCTTTCATTTTACTTTTTTTATCATATAATTTAAGCTTACATAAATATTTTTCTGGAAAAAATTGATTGTTGTCGATACGATGAAGCATGTATGTACTGATGTGGAATGATACTATTTCGCTTGTACTAGATGTCAGGAGAAAGTCATAAAATTTGTTTTAATGCATGACAATCAACAGCAAGAGAAGTTTTTTATTGTTACACTTCAACTTGCATTAACAAAGACATATATGTTGTTCAAAGGTTTTCAATAGTTCTTTTATACATATTATTATAAGGTTCGGTTAAATTTTATAATTTTATATTACTGAATCTGTTTATATCAATGCTTTTAGTTTCAAAATCACTATTAGAGTTCAAGACTTTATCGGTTTGGTGTCACTTACGTTATTTGATCACGACGCACATAAGCTTTGGAAAAAACAACACAAGACTTGCTTCAAAAGTTTAGTGAGGTTATCAATATTAACTTCATTTACATAAATGAATACAATTTTTGTATAGAAATACTAAACTTACAGAAAAATTGTAGCTCACATTATGGATATTTTCATCAAAACTCATTTTCACAAAATAAACTTCATTGAGGACTTTTCACAAACACTTCATGTGCAACTCCACATGTTAAATTCCGGCAACATTAAATTGTGGTACAAAAGACTGAATGTACACTTTTCTTAAGCAATAAACAGATAAAATCAACAAATTAAAAAAAAACAAAAAGAACACCTAATGCATAACCATAAATGTAAGAACTTGGCGTTTGCAAAAATCGGTGGTGGTTGAAGGGAGGAAGTGATCCTGTTTCAGTCTTGTCTCCATTTCATTATTTGCATTCGTTACATCTTGATTATTCAGTAGAAATGATTCCCCAACAAATATATCTCCCCGCCCTTTTTTGGTTAGGTAGTTGCCTTCATCACAACCATTCTGGGATCCTTCCTCCGCAACATCTATGCTAAACAACATAGATCTAGTGAAAAACGGAGGGGCCATGGCCTCCCCTGGCCCCTTAAAGGATTCATCACTGTATATGTAGATGTTTCTTAACTAACAAGTGAAAAAAGGCTTGAAGGTATTCATATGTGACGAGGAAGGTCGTCCAACCAATAAAACAAAAAAAAGGTTGTGTACAAAGAGGTTATTCAACAATTATAGATAATAAGACATTTCTTTTTATATTTTTACACACTATAATAATCAATAAAATGAAATCTCTTTATGTTACTTTATCGTCTTTTTTTATGCGTAATGCGAGTCATAATCTAGTTGATTAATAAAAATAAATAAAGATACACATAATGGCATATGAAATTAGCAAAAGCTTTATGCGACAAGTGATTCTAAATTAATCAAATTTTACACAAATTTATGAGAATCTTGCATGATACTAAAAAATGTTATTTTTAATTGATAAATAAAGTATGGTGGCAAGAAAATTGTTTGGGCTAGGGGTGTTCACGGTCCGGTTTTTTCAGTTTTTAGGTCAAACCGAAGCCAAACCGTTAGTTATGGTTTTTGTCAAGCGAAAACCAAAGCCGAACCGTTCAAAAATTAAAACCGAACAAAACCAAACCGTTACTAACGGTTTGGCTCCGGCTTGGTTTCACGGTTTGGGCTTTTTAGACCCATTTTAGTATCACATTAAGTTTTTACTATTCTTAATCACATTAAGTTTCTCACTCATCAAAATCTGAATTCAAAATAAAACACCACCATCCATTATGAACCAAACAAATTACAACACATAAAGTTGTATACAACGAGATTAGGAATGAAAATGGACAAACTCCAATCGAAGACTTTACACTTGGGCTTCAAAATTCACAAAACAAAGTAACAAACTAATTGGGGTGTGTAATTAAATGAGTTATCAGTTTTAAATTTTATTATTTATATATAAAAATTAATATATAAATATATATAATAATTACATATATAAAAAATTAATTAATATATATTACAAACCCTATGGTCCGGTCCGGTTTTTATACGGTTTGAAAAATTAGAAACCATAAGCCAAAACGTTCATTACGATTTGAAAAATTAGAAACCGTAAGTCAAACCATAAACAAAAATACAAACAGAAAAACCAAACCGTTGACCGGTTTGACCGGTTTCATGGTTTCAAACCGTACCGCGAACACCCTGGGCGAGTAATATCTACGGTTTATAATTGAAACAACTGAACTAAAGAGATATCAAGTTGTGTTTTAGGGGAAGCAACCCTGTGATGGAATCTGAGCAAGAACGACTCTGAATCTCTGATGCGTTTGTGTGTGTTGTCTGTATGTGACAGTTTGAATCCCTCGATACTTGGGCATCGCTTCAAAATCTTCTCAACCTCTCTCTGCCGTAGATTTTCTAATCCCCACGGAGGTCAACGGCGGCGGCTATTCTCTTTCCTCCACCATTTTCTCCCTCTGAGACGTCTTTATTTCCCTAATAGCTATCGTAAGTGCGTAAATCTCTAACTTATAGCTTTAAATCAAACCCTACTTGAATTTCACCGGATAATTCATTCTCTCTCCTTCTGTCATACACAATTACAGAGTAATTTGAGTTATGAAGTTCCTGAAATGGTACTTTTGAATTCCTGTTATGAGACTTTTCCGAATTGGTATTTGGTGATGTGGTAATTTGGAAATTGATACCTGTTGTTGAACTCATGAAGTTTAGTTTGGTAATTAGTAATTACGTAATGTAGTTGGGTAGAATTCCTGCTTTCATCGCTTTTCTTCTGCTTTTTTTGTAAACTCATCCGAAAAGCACTTTAATTGTGTAGTTGGAAGAGTGGCATCCATGAATTAGAAGGACATTTAGGGTAAGATGCAGAAAACAAATGTGAACCATAAAAGCTTAGAGTTGAATTTAGTTTAATTTCATGAATAGGAGTTCTCTTAGATAGATGTTAACACTAATTTGGTAGACAATGTGCACCTATGATATACAACTTCTTTCAATTTTCAGTGTCGTTTTGAACATTTTGATTTTACATTTTGATGCTCCTAATGCATTTGCAGATGGAAAGAAGCATGGAGGTTTATGGCCCACCTGTTAAAAGGAGAAGGGTATCACATCCACACCGAGTGAACCATTCTGAATCTAACAAAGAGCCTAATCTGCTCCCCCCAAATGGGAGCACAGATACTAGTATGGCTTGCATAGATGAAGCACCTGCAACTGTTTCTCCAGCAGACATGCCAAATGTAGAAATGGTAGTCAAACAGGATGACACATTCAATAATGGGAAAGAAAGTTTAACTGAGGGCTCCCAGATTGACTGTTTTGCCCTTGAGCAAGAAAGCGAAAAGAAGAAGGATAAGATTGTGATGGAAGGATCGGAATCATCTACCAGTGAAGATAGGAGTCATCCCAGTGATAAAAACACAGAATTGAAGATGGATGTGGTTAATTCAATAACTAAATTGGATGCAATTAAAGAAAATTCTAGTAAAGTTAGGAATGAAGATAGTTGTCATTCACATCCTAGAAAAAAGCTTCTTGTCCTTGATGTGAATGGGTTGATTGTTGATATTGTAGCAGATCCAGATGAAGTCTATAGAGCCGACACAGTAATAGGGTCAAAATCAGGTTGGGATTTGGTTTTAAGTGTAAAGATTTAAAATTTATTCCTCTATGTCTATGCTACTCAACTAATTTCTAACTTAATTGTTCTTTGCTGTTGTAGTTTATAAGAGACCATATTGTGATGAATTTTTAAATTTTTGCTTTGAGAGATTCAGTGTAGGTGTCTGGACATCAAGAACAAGGTACTCTAATTTTTCAGCTTACAACTACTTTATTCTGTCTTCCATTGGTTCCCTCATTCCATCAAATTGAACATTTTTATCACTTGTATGGAATGTATTTCATCATATTAATTACTTACTCTATTTTATTTTTTCTTATCCATGTTTATGAACTTCCTCCAGAAGAAACATAGAACGTGTTCTTGACTTTCTCATCAAAGACACTCAGCATCAATTGCTTTTCTGTTGGGTAAGTCGTATATTATAGTATGTATATATAATATAGGGTTATATTATATGCAAGAAATAGCTACAAACTTCTGTTGATTTGTTAATGATAGCATCCTAGTTTCATTTCTTATTACAGCATTGTACTTTGAAAAATTGAAGCTATGCCATCTAAAATGTGCAAATTAATGAAAGTACATTGCTATCTCTTGCATTTAGTCCTATATCAGTATTAATATGATAAAGATTGGTTTTTGACACAGGATCAATCTCACTGTACTGAGACCGGTTTCAATACTATTGAGAACAGTGACAAACCATTAGTTTTAAAAGAACTTAAAAAGTTATGGGAAAAACAAGATCCTAATCTTCCCTGGGATAAAGGAGTCTATGATGAATCAAACACTTTTCTTTTGGATGATTCTCCATATAAAGCACTTCGCAACCCTGTAATCTCTTCTTTTTCTTTCAATTTCTTTATTTCTTATCACCAACTAAAGGTACTAATTGGCTTCACAATTCACAATTCTTATTTTCAGCCGAATACTGCAATCTTTCCCTATACTTACAGTTATCGAAATACCCAAGATAATGGTTTAGGTGAGTGAGAGTCATTGTGTTTGTGTCCCATTTATTTCTGTTTATATTCATTAAAGATTGAACCATAAATAGTTTGCATGTGCCAGCTGTCATATTCTTGATTTTCCATTACAGGACCTAAAGGTGACCTTCGAAATTATCTTGAAAAGTTGGCAGCATCTGATAATGTCCAAAAGTTTATACAGCAAAACCCATTTGGCCAACAACCTATTTCTTACAACAATGAATCATGGAAATTTTACCTTAAGGTTATTGGTGACAGTGCCACCTGTCCACAACAAGAAGCTGATGCTTCTAAATCTTGTTTTAGAAAGAAACTTTTAGTTATTGATGTGAGTGGGTTGCTTGCTGATGTTGTGTTACTCCCACGTGAAAGATATAAAGCAGACTCAATACTGCAATATAAAGCAGACACGATACTACCAGGGTCAAGGGCAGGTATGGAAAAAATATATATATACGGGTGATAATTGGGGGTTGATACTTCTTTAAGAAATTGTTGGATTTGATTGGTGTTTGGTTTTGCAGTGTTTAAAAGACCTTATTGTGATGAGTTTTTGCAATTTTGCTTTGATAGATTCAAAGTAGGTATGTGGGCATCAACATCAAGGTATTGTAATGTAGTGATTGGTAGGAGGGAATCAGTGAAGGAATGGAATAGTCATTACTTCATTCCTTTGGAATGAAATATATATATATATATATATATATATATATATATATATATATATATATGTATATGTTGGTTTTGTCCAATGGAATGTAATGACCCATTCCATTCCTTTATCATTCGATTCCATGGAACCAAACATACCCTATACTTCTGTTCTTTATTATTGTATCTTTTCATATGATTTTTTATGCTCATACATGTTTACAAACTTAATACAGATTTCATACAGAACGGGTTCTTGACTTTCTTATGAGAGACACTCAACACAAATTGCTCTTCTCTTGGGTAAGCCCCATTTATTCTTCACTTGTATTACGTTGTTTATTCCATATTATTATGCACTAATTTGTATTTTTTTGCAGGATCTATCTGATTGTACAGACACAGGTTTTCGTACTGTTGAGAACATGAACAGACCCTTAGTTTTAAAGCAACTTAAAAAATTATGGGAAAAGAAAGATCCAAATCTTCCATGGGATATTGGAGACTATGATGAATCAAATACACTTCTTTTGGATACTTATCCATCCAAGGCTCTGCTAAATCCCGTTAGTAGTCTCTACCATTTTCATATATTTCTACTTGAATTTTTTTTTTTTTTTATTTGGTTTCTTTATATTTCAGTTTCTTCTTTCCATTTCAGCCATACACAGCAATCTTTCCTTATACTTACTGCTACTGGAAGACAGAAGATAATTCCTTAGGTAAATAAATCATCCTAGTCATTTTTTGTTTATAGTATTGCTTTTTTTTATAAATATTTTTTGTCCCATGACAGGGTCTGATGGGGACCTGCGAATATATCTGGAAAAGTTAGCAGCATCTGAGAATGTTCAAAAATTTGTGGAGCAAAATCCATTTGGCCATCGTCCCATTACAAGCAAAAATCTTTCATGGGGATTTTACCAAAAGGTTATTCGTGTCTTTACGTCAAAATCAGAAACAGACAACATTACTGCTTCCGCTCTTCCAACCAAATCGGAACAAGAAGCCGACACTGCTATGGTTTCTGCTCTTCCAATTAAATTGGAACCAGAAGCTGACACTATGACTGATTCCATTCTTCCAATCAAGTTGGAACAGCAAACCAACACTGTTACTGATTCCGCTCTTCCACCACAAGCCGACACTATTACTGATTCTGTTCTTCCAACGAAATTGGAACCAGAAACCGAGACCATTACTGATTCCGCTCTTCCAACCAAATTGGAACCAAAAGCCGGCGCTATTACTGATTCCATTCTTCCAATCAAGTTGGAAAAGGAGGCCAACACTATTACTGATTCCGCCCTTCCAAACAAATTGGAGCCAGAATCCGGCGCTATTACTGATTCCATTCGTCCAATCAAGTTGGAACATGAGGCCAACACTGTTACTGATTCCGCTCTTCCAACCAAATTGGAACCAGAAGCCGGCGGTATTACTGATTCTGCTCTTCCCACAAAATCGGAACGGGAATCCAACACCAGTCCTGCTTCCCTTGCTGAAACCTTAAAGGAGCCAGAAACCGAAACTAATCCTGATTCGGCTGCTGAAACCCTACCCTAATAGGTTTGTCACACTCACACTAACATTAAACCTGAGAATAATGGAACCTAAAATGAAGTGAGGCCATTTTGATACATGTTGTACTATGTGTTCATATTTATAATTAGATTAGATGATCTAGGCCTAGATAGTTTCAACTTTGAACCTAGCAGTTAGCACATATCACATTCACATATGCATTCTTTGATTGTTGGTTTTTGCATCCTGTTCCTGT
>NC_136426.1:26940000-27185000 GCF_052849685.1 Lactuca virosa | reverse complement strand
ATTTCGTTTCTGATGTATGAGAATTTTGGTTGAGATCACAGGAATTAGAATGGTGGATCACATTTGAAATGATTGCAAATTTTTGAGATTGAAAAGAGATAGTAAAATGGGAATTTGTGCTTGATATCTCTCCTTGCCTTCCAAGTGTTTGATATTTTGTTTGAGAGAAAAAAAGAGAAAAGTTGACTAGATTGATTAACCTATAACATTAACTAATGGTCAATGGATAATGTTCAAGTCTTCAAGATCCATTTTGCATTTAAAAAGACTCCACCTACAATCAAAAGTCAAAAGTTGAATCTAAGGGTTGTGAAGGGGAAGAACAGTATGATGAGAGGGTGAGCGCTCAAATGGCTGCAAAGTATTTGCATTCACTGGCAGATGAAAATCCAGATCTGAGGAAGCAAATAGGATGCATGACAGGTGTCTTTCACATCTTTAATCGCAACCAGATTGTTTCCAGAAGCCTTCCTCATGGTAATTCTTAACTTCTTTATGATAGTTTCTCTTGGTTATCATTTTCTCTTGTTAATATATGCAAAAAAAGTAAATGTTATTGTTGATTATTTTCACTAAATTTTCATGCAGGTGGTTTGCTTTTTAACAACGGGACGCCTGAAAGAGAGTCGAGTGTAATTTCCCAGAGAAGCCCGAATCTGGTATGTGTAGTTAAAGTTGAAATGTTTTTTTGTAACTTTTTTTTTAAAGTTTGTAGAGACAACAAGGTAGATAATAGAGCAATAAGTTGTAGAGATATAATTCTCATTCGTAATTTACTCTGATTTTACACATTTTTTTTTCAGGAAAAACATTCAAAAAAGCACTATATGGAAAAACACAGGGTATCCACAGAATCATATAAAGAATCTATATCCTCATGGTCTCCTCCATCTCCCTTTTCTTATGCGAATAGAAGATCAAATCCAGAAACTGATAAATCAAGTGCCTCTGGACATCAGAATCTTGACCTTAGAGATGTAGTCAAAGACTCAATGTATAGAGAAGCTCGTGGGTTATCACATAATGTTCTTGTTGAACTTCAAGAACCCGATTGGTATTGTAATGAATTTTCAAGATCAAACTCTAGCCAATTTAAAGATGGGTTTTCTAAAATTTATCCAAGATTTTCATATGATGGACATACAACAACCCCAAAGCAACTGAAAGAAGTTCCAAGACTTTCTTTAGATAGTAAAGAGAGATCCATACGTACTCTTAACTCTATTTCACTTGTACCCTTTAAACCATATGATTCAAAATCTAACCTAAATTCAAGAAACCCTAATGAAAAATCCCTGATTCAGACCAAACCACCCAGTGTTGTAGCCAAGTTAATGGGATTGGAAACTTATCCCCATTCCACATCAACCAGCAACAAGGATCTTGATTTGTTGTCAAAATCTTTAAAAATCCCTAATTCCACAAAAGAACCAGCATTTGAATGTTGGAAAAATCCCGACATGAAACCGATTTCTAGGGTTCCAATTGAAGCAGCACCATGGAAGTATCCACATGGTGGTCAAAATCCTCAAAAACAATCTTCCCGTGTTACTAAATCCACTTCTGTTTACAGTGAAGTGGATAAAAGATTAAAGAATCTTGAATTTTTAGAATCTGGAAAGGATCTCAGAGCTCTTAAACAGATATTAGAGGGAATGCAAGCTGTGGAAGCAAGAAAGGGCGAAAGAGACAATACAGTTGTTCATCAAAGGCCACCATCTGAGAATGTTTCAAGGGGTCGAGAATCCCATATTGTAATCATGAAACCAGGAAAGATTTTTGAAAAGGGTTTTATAAATAATAATAAAAAGTTTAAAGATCCAAATACTGAAATTACAGATTCTTGTAAACCAAGAAAGCAATCAGAGTCTAGGTCTCCTAATAGGAGGAGGCAGAGTTCTAGCTCAACACAAGAGGTATGTTCTTGTATTTTTATATTACTTCCACTGAATTTCAGTCTCTTTATATTTTTATTAATATTATTTCCAGAAATCAACATTGATTGTGAAAGTGGATGAATCCGAATATCCAAGTCCAGTTTCTGTTCTTGATGATTCAGTCTATATGGATAATTCACCTTCACCTGTGAAGAAACATACACCAAATACCCAAAAAGGTACATTTCTATTTCTTACCCATAATAATTTTATTCATATATCTAAAGTTAGTTTTTGATTAACAGATTATTCTAAACAAAAGCGTGAAAAACTTAAGAAAATTGAAGATTTGGTTGAAAAACTTAAGAGACTAAACTCCAGCCACAATGAAGCTCACACAGATTACATTGCATCACTATGTGAAAACACAAACCCTAACGACAGATACATTTCAGAAATCCTGTTAGCTTCTGGACTCCTTCTTCGAGACCTTGAATCTTTTGAGTTTCATTCCTCTGGTCACCCGATTAACCCGGAGCTGTTCTTGGTGTTGGAACGAACCAAATTTGGTAATTTACAGAAAGAGAAGTTTCACAGGAAGCTAATCTTTGATGCTGTTAATGAAATTCTTGTGGAGAAGTTAAATTCGGTTTCATTGATTGTTCAGAATCCTCGAGAGCTTTTGAGGGAGGTGTGTTTGGAGATAGAAGAGATGCAGGTGGAGAAGAAAGGTGAAAGGTGTGATGTTGGGGAGGAGGAGGAGGAGGGGGATGAGTTTAAGAGGATTTTGAGGGAGGATGTGGTGAGGCGGCCGGAAAATTGGAGGGGGTTTTATGGTGGATGTCCGGTGGTGGTTATGGAGGTCGAGTGGTTGATTTTTAGGGATTTGGTTAATGAATTGGTTGTGATGGAAAGTGAATTGTTAACTTGTTATTGAAGTGACCACCTGTGACTTTTTCCGGCGGGCATTTGATGATCGCGGAAAGGCGAAGGTGTGATCGTACACCTCCTATTGTTTATGATTTGATTCTGGGATGTTTTGACACTGAACTATTTTGGAAACAAGTTTTGTAATAATAAATGGTTTTGGAATGATTTAAAAAGTTTAAATTTGGCATGATTTTTTTATGGATGTTACAAGTTGGTACCAGAGGCTTGGTTTGAGTGAATTGGAGAAACACTCGTGTGAATCCAGTCTCAAACTAACGACAAGATTTTCAAAATGATTTTTCAAATGGTTTTCAAAATAACAAAGAAGGACGCAGAGTGTACGATCAGGCGGATCCAGTAAGTAGACCCCAAAATACCTTACGGATTATTTGATTTATGTGATATGATAGAACAGCATGCTAGTACTAGGCTAGGGATATTTAGGAATTGCATGATAGAATTGCATGATTATATGATGCCTGATAGCCTAGGGTTTTTCCTTATATGAAATTGACATCATTACTGTAGTTGTTTAGTGTATGCATTACGGTCGTACATAATTAAGATCTTATAGCCTGAAAATATTTGGTTTGGCCTTATTTCCTGTTCTTGTTTGATGAAGGGCTTAGGGTAGGATCAGGTATTCGAAAGTCTATAGGGTCCAGCGTTATGTATGGCTAGCATACACGAGTGTTGCAGGGTTGGTGGAAGTTTCAGGGATGGGTTGTTTGGGATGAGTTCGATAGTTATGAGATAGTTAGCCTTCCTCTAGGAGTGAGGGTTGAGCGATCACCATGCATATGTATGTTGTTAGGGCGTTGTGATGATACTTGAGACAAATATGGGTAGGTGTGGAAGGTAGTATGGGCCCGTACTACTGAAAGCACAGGACCCATACGCGTAACAAGGAAGTCACAATCCCTAGGGTTTAGTTGGGAGTTAGTTCCCTGTTATTTATGCGGATTATCTGATATATTCCTGGTATATTTTCAGTATGCTGGTTACGAGGCGTTTTGTGACTGGATCCGGATAGGGATCAGGGCAGGGCGATCAGGATTCCCCGACAACGCTCAAGATTATCGGCCAGGGTGGGCCAGTGTTGACAGAGGATCGTGTCAGGGAGATCATCCGCGAGGAGGTGGTCGAGATTGTCTGGGGTCAGTTCCGGAGATGTTTGGGTCTATTAAGACCGCCATGATAGAGTATTTCGATGACAGATATGCAACCCTTGCTGAGACGGCTGCCGCAGCAGCTACAGCGGCTGTAACAACGGCAGGGGGAGGAGCCAGTCAGGCTTTTCAGTATTGGGACTTCGACAACACGAATCCCCCTTCTTTTGATGGGACTCAGGACCCCATCAAAGCCATGAGGTGGCTATCTGACGTGGAGGGGTGTTTCTTCACGTGTTCATGTCCTACTGACCAGAAAATCAGATGTGCCCTGAACCTGCTGAGGTCTGGGGAAAAGGACTAGTGGAGATTGATGACTGGATCGTATTCTGATGACCAGAGGGCTGCTGTTACTTAGGAGCAGTTCAGGGATATGTTCCGCGCTCACTACATCCCACGGGTTGAGCGGGAGCGGCTAGCTCAGGAGTTTCTGGGTTTGAGACGTGATGGTGAGACAGTGGCGGAAATCACCTGCATGTTTACTGAGAGGGCGATGTTCTGCCCGGAGTTTGCTTATGAGCAGGCTCAGATGACACGTTATCTAAGCATGCTCAAGACTGATATTCGACAGTTTGTGGCGACCCAACATTGTGATACGCTTCTGGATTTACAGGAGGCCGCTAGACGGCGCGAGTTAGAGATTGAGCCGCAATTGAGGGAGCAGCGGCAGGCCCCGACACAGTCACAGCCGGCGCCAAAGTGGTCCAAGACCGCTGATACTAGGACTGGAGGACAGTCAGGCCGCACTTGTGGGAAGTGCAGGAAGGCTCATTCGGGGGTTTGCCGATCGGGGAGCGGGTGCCACAAATGTAGCAAGCAGGGCCACATTGCTAGGGATTGTAGGCAGCAGACTCCAGCTCCTAGGGTCAGATTATGTTATCATTGTGAGCAGATGGCCATATGAAGGCTCAGTGTCCCCTACTAGCCGCTAAGCCGGCGCAGGCTCCTGCACCGGCTGCACTGAGGATTTCTGACGGGAGTCAGGGTCGAGCAGCGCCCCCGAGGGCCCAGGGACGCGACTTCCAGCTTACAGCAGAGGAGGCCAGGGCAACACCCGACGTGGTTGTTGGTATGTTTCTATCCATTATCTTACTGATTATATATGTTTTATGCTTATATGTTTGTACCAATGATTAGGTACGTTTTTAGTGAACTCCTTACCTACTTTGGTATTATTTGACTCGGGGGCGAGTCGGTTTGTTTCTCAGTCTTTCAGTAGGGAGTTCGGGTTGTCAGTGGGAGAGCTAGAGTGTCCGTTGCGAGTCTCTATCGCCAACGAACATGGGATTTCCTCTTCTTCGGTCTATCGAGGTTGCGTATTGGAGATTTTCGGAGTATCCTTCCCGATAGACCTGATTCCGATTCTCATGGGGGATGTATGTGTGATTGTGGGTATGGATTGGCTTACTCGTTTTGGTGCCATGATTGACTGCGAGGGTCAGCGGGTAGTAGTTCGAACCCCAAGTGGGGGAGAACTGATTTTTTACGGACCAGACGGCATCTTGTAATATCATCACAATTGTATATAATTGAAACAAGACAACATCATCATCATGCATATCAAATACAACCAGCATTGTTTACATCAAGTACAATATCATAAATTACATGTTCAAAATATTTAATGTATGTTGATAACAAAATATAACAAATTCCACCATTTCCTGCTGACCTTTCTTCTTAACGATTCCCTGAGAATACAATTTATTTTGAAAAACGTCAACATATATAATGTTGGTGAGTTCATCAGCATATTTGAATGAAAAGTTTTGAATTGTTTGTCAATACCAGAAAATCCGATATTTTCTGAAAATGGTTTGAACGTGATGTATCAAAATCAAATATTAATGCATGTGTGTTTTCTATATTTGGAATGTATAAAAATGTAATCCAGATAAAAAGGGAGGTGATACTTCCACATAACTTTTTGATACATCCACTGAATTTAAAATGGAAATGACAATTTTGCCAATCATTTATATTTAGAGTACAATTAATTATTCAAAGGCAGGGATTTGTAGCTTGAACCACAATCTGTCACAAATCTTCAATTTTTTTACGACAATCTTCACCCTGAACCTCCTTCCTCATCTATTCAATTTGTTGGTCATCCCCTTGAACCACAATCTCCGATAGAATCCTGTCTTCGGCCAACATTATTTTCACTTTAAACTTCTCTTTTCGTGATCCCCTCTTCACATAACACGCTCCACTATTAATATGTTCCAATTCTCCATTTCCAAATCATTTGTTCACAAAAAGGAGATAGATATGAAGAGGGAAAGAGAGACTTACTCGAATGAGCTGAAAACAATGAGGGCGAACTAGTGGTTGCGCAGGTATGTGACAGTGATGGTAAGCACCACGGCCACAATCTAATACAGGTGCAAAACGTGAGCAACGTCGTTGCCCTATGCTCAAAACAATCGTGCCAATTCGAAACCATTGCAAATTGCCTCAAATCGAAAAATACAATAAAAGGAAAATCACCATACACTCAAAGGAATTCCCGTCCTTTGGTCCTCGCGAGTGAAGAAGAAAATAATTTCTCTGGCAATCTACTTAGGCGTTTTCTTCTTTCCTTCATTTTCTTCCTCAATGAATGTCTTTTGCACCACCTGAAAGAATTTCTCCGACGATTGTTGCAGCTTCGTGAACCGGCGTAATAGCTGCCGACGTCGTCCGCGATCATAAACAACAATTGTTACATCCTCGTGAGTAGATCTCATGCGGATGTCGTTGCTTCTTTAAACCCCGTGGCTAATTAGATAGAGAGGGGGGATTCTTGGTGATTTCAAAAACCGAAGAAAAGAATTTTACGTCATTTTCCTTTGAAGCAATATCCGGTTAACAAGAAATAAGAGACCTTCTAATTAACTCTTTTTTAATAATTGATTATCTTCTAAAGGGCATCATTGTCATTTCCGCTTAAATATCCGTGGATGAATTAAAAAGTATCTTGGAATTATCAGCTCCCAGATAAAAACCCTGTATTTTCTGTAGTACGTAAAAGATATTGTTTAACAGTTACCCCAGAAAATCCGATATTTTCTGTTTATAAAAGTGTTGTGGTCTCAACCCCAAGACCGAATAACAGTATATGTATGTTTTTGTATCCACGAGATTTTATAGGTATTCTATAAAATTATGTTGGAGAAGATTTCTAAGTGAGCCGTTTAACCATACTTGATTTTTGACGAGTTCGTCTGTCGTGGCGTTCTTAGGCGCCGGTTTGATTTACGGTAAGGTTTGTCACCCTAGACTGGCCTAGTCTAGCTGTAGCGAACAGCTTAGGTGTGGGGAGTCACCCCGTATAGATCTATACACAAACTCTCGCTCTCCCTCCAGGAGACTCTGGTTATAACTACAGGCTACGATCATACACTCTAGAGGTGTCAACCGACAAGTCTCACTAGATCATTTATTGTTTTCACATGAGTATTGAATTACGCTATGTATAATGTTTTCGTATATATAGTTAAGATTTGCAAAGCCCAGAAAATAGGTATATGAATGTATAAGGCCCAACAGACATGTAAGGGAGCAGCTATGGCCCACTAAGCATGTGATGTATAGACTGGGCCCATTAAGCATGTTAATAGGTCACAAAGGCCCAAATTAACATGTGGTAAACATATTAGGCCCAACAAACATGTGAACGAGCCACAAAGGCCCAAATGGACATGTAATAGATATATTAGACCCAATATCACGAGATTTACTTTTATGGCCCCAAATATATATTAAATATTATTTCTGGCCCATTTCTATAGAAATTGACATTTTGGCCCAAATATATATAAAATATTAATTTTGGCCCATTTTTACCAAAATTTACATTTTCAGCCCATTTTTGATAAAAATGGCATTTTCAGTCCAAGTTTTGGAAAATTTTGCATTTTTAGCCCAAATCCAAATAATGTGGCATTTTCAACCCATAAAATCGTAAGTTTTACATTTTAGCCTCAAACTTGTGTAAAATAGCAATTTAATCCATGAAAATCGGAGTTTTTACAACTTTGGCCCACTAAAACCGAAAAGCCAATTTTTAAGGCCCATTATGCAAAAATTTACGTTTTTAGCCCCTTTATCACCAAAATATCGTAAAAACCCATTTCTTTTAGAAAAATGACTCCTTTAGTCCTTGTAAAACCGTAAATGCCAAGAAAGTCTCATCTTTTTGGTTATTTGTCAAAAATGGCCCTATTTCAAGATTTTGTTTCATTTTTCCAACAATCATCACATATGTACACTTTCATTTCCATGTTATGGTGTGTAAAGTGTTATAGTTTGTAAATTTCACATTCTTTTGTTGTAGATTTCGAGATCTATCATATTTCATCACATAATCACAACACAAACCAAGAAAATCACACATAACATGCACTAATACATAGATCTACACATATGTACTTGTATTCTCCCCCCAAAACAAAGTAAAACCGAAATCAAGGGGGTATGAACTCACTTTGCTTTGATGTTTTCGGTTCTTGGTGGTAAAATGAGTAGATCTCGGCCCTAGGAAGTTTCTTGAGAAGGATTTCGAACTTGGATGGTTCTAAGAAACATGATCCACAAAAACATGGGTGTAAGAGGAGTGATTTAAGTGTAAAGATGTAGTATTTCAACTTAGGTTGGTAAGATCTTACCTAGGATGATGATCTTGATGAAAAATCCTCTTGAAGACACTCATAAAATCTCGAAAATTAAGAGGAGGAAGGAGGTGTTCTTGAGAGATTGCTTGAGAGGTTTTTGAAAGAAATAGGATGGTGAGGGAGGAGAGTTCGGCCGATAATAAGAGAAGAGAGAGAGAGAGATGGTGAGGTGATGTTTGCATGGAAGACCACCATGCAAACATGAGGTGTCTAATGCACAAAATTCCTTATTTTTCCTTTTTTTTTGTCTAATAAGCACAATGGGCCGAGAATTGGGCTTAAGAGAGATGAGGATGAAATGATTTGGCCCATTATTGGTCTTGTTCGAATTTATGAAGCCCAACAATTATTTTTCGGCCTATTGGGCCCTTATGAGGGTTCACGACCCATTAGAAATAAGAAGGTTCATTCTAGGCCCACATGGGCCATAATTCTAACACTCCTATGGTGTGCATGCAACCCTAGAAACCTTGGATCTATGTTTTCTCTATTATACATGCAAACTTTGATTTTTCCAAGGTTTCATCCTAACTAGCATATCATGGGGTATATGTAATACAAAATTCTAGTAGAATGACATACCTTTCTTGTAGCTTTGATTCCTTAAGACTTTGTGATCGTAGCACCCCAAATGTGATGCCTCAAATGCTTCACACAACACCACCAACAATTGGAATAACTTGAGAGAAGATTTATTGCACCAAAATCGGCTAGCCCTCACTTGTGTATCTTAAGTGTCGATTTTGCTAGTGTGAGGCTTCTTTATATAGTGTGCACATTAGGGTTACACCATGTAACCCATGCCTTTCCACATTCCCCATGATCCATGAATTTTAACCTCCATGGAGTATCCATGGGTCACCACATGGGTTTAGCCCAACATGAAGAACTATGGATCATAAGCCCACTATATAAGAATGAATGATTTACCAAATAAATCCCCATTTATTTAATTAGTCTCTTTTTTATCACAAAATTAATTCCAAACTAATTGTTGATCAATACTAATTAAATAATTCATATTAATATATTAGAACTTATAATATATTAATAAATCATAAATATCCTCTTCTCACAAAAGTCTATCCAAATTGTTCTGATGCCATGCAACCCAAATGGATCATGCCAAGTCGGGTCAAGTACATACCAAATATAGTTACGGACTTAGACACCTTATCCAACAGTCTCCCACTTGGATAAGTCTAATAACTATAGTTGTAAGTACGACTTCAGGATCCAATCAGCAATCGTAGCTCTTAAAAGTCTCGTGGAACTAAGTTGTGCCATTTTAGATAAGTGATCATAAAATCCTCTGTTCTCAAGATATCAGTCAGACAAATACATGGAACAACGTCGTACTTATTGTCCAGCAGTTTGTTTCCCGATTTCTGATTTGTTTGACATAGAACTTAATCGAACACATCAATTCAGTTCTGACTGGGCCCGGCACATAAGTCAAAACAAAATCATCGAGGGCCCAAGATATCACTTTTAATCCTCCAAGGACTAAAAGGAACAGATAAACTTCGACTCATATGCTTGTACTAACAAATCATCAAATTGTACACAACAGCACGTTTTATAACATCAAGTTTCTGATGCGTTTTCGTACTATCAATGTACAACCAACTCTTAGTCAACAACTCATATCTTTTGGTTTGAAGACTTATATGATATTACCGTCTCACGGTCACTCGAGATAAATTTCATGAAGTGATACAAGTGAGTGTGGGTTGAATCCAATACTCATAACTTATGAGCACCCATGAATGTTGCAGTAACAATTGTTATGTCTAATAGAATTCCGACAAATCTACAAACCCAATTCACGACAGTCTTATTTCAATACCTACTTCCAAAGTATGATCGACTGTGGATAGTTTGAATAATATAATTATTCTGGAAGTCAAAACATGCAAAATGAAACAATAGTAAATGATTGACACAAGACAGTACCATACTAGTAAATAAAAACACCTTTTATTTGAACATCAAATGTCAACTACATTTCAACTATTACAAGTTTTGAAAGCTATCTAATTACTAAAACTAATATCATCCTTCAGTCCAATGTGCCTCGCATGTTGTAAATGCTTAACCCTACACAGTCCCTTCGTGAGGGGATCTGTTGGGTTCTCATCCGATGATACTCTCTTTTCCACGAGGAGTCCTTCTTCTATTCGATGTCTAATGAAGTGGTATTTCCTGTCGATGTGCCTGGATCTGCTGTGATCCCTTGGTTCCTTGGCTAAGTCAACTGCACTCTCGTTATCACAGAAAATCTCCAAAGGATCCTTAATAGTTGGTACAACTCCAAGGTCTCCAATGAAGTTCTTCAGCCATATTGCCTCCTTCACCGCCTCGCTTGCTGCTATGTACTCTGATTCGCAAGTTGAATCAGCTACTGTCTCTTGCTTGGAACTTTTCCAAGTAATTTCTCCTCCATTTAGGGTAAAGACCCAGCCCGACTGAGAGCAAAAATTATCCCTGTCTGTCTGAAAGCTGGCATCATTATACCCCACTACTCTCAAGTCATCACTCCCACCAAGGGTAAGAACCCAGCCCTTAGTCCTCCGCAGGTACTTGAGAATGTTCTTCACCGCAGTCCAGTGAACCTTTCCGGGATTCCCTTGATATCTGTTGACCATGCTCAAAGCAAAGGCCACATCAGGGCAAGTACAAGTCATAGCATACATGATCGAGCCTACAGCGGAAGCATATGGTACTCGACTCATCTCAGCTATCTCAGCCTCTATACTCGGGCGTTGAGTCTTACTCAGTTTGGCGTTACTCTGGATCGGTAAGTCACCTTTCTTGGAATCCTGCATGCTGAATCTTTTCAGCACCTTATCTAAGTAGGTACTTTGACTAAGTCCAATTAGTCTCTTACTCCTGTCTCTCAATATCCTTATCCCTAGGATATAGGCAGCTTCTCCAAGGTCCTTCATAGCGAAACACTTCCCAAGCCAGGACTTAACCTCCTGCAAGGTTGGGATGTCATTTCATATGAGTAGTATGTCATCCACATACAATACCAAAAAACTAACTATACTCCCACTAGACTTAACATATACACAGGACTCAACCTCGCTCCTCGAAAAGCCAAACTCTTTGACTTTCTCATCGAAACAAAGATTCCATCTGCGAGATGCTTGTTTTAATCCATAGATGGATTTTTCAAGCTTACACACTCTATTAGGGTACTTTGCATCGACAAAACCCTCTGGCTGACTCATGTAAACATCCTCAGCCAACTTTTCATTAAGGAAAGCGGTTTTGACATCCATTTGCCATATTTCATAATCATGAAATGCAGCAATGGCTATCATAACCCTAATAGACTTAATCTTCACTACTGGTTAGAAGGTCTCATCATACTCAACTCCCGGAGTTTTAGTAAAGCCCTTCGCAACCAGTCGCGCCTTATAAGTGTGTACCTCCTCGTCCATGTCGGTCTTCTTCTTGAAGATCCATTTTCACCCGACTGTCTTACGACCCGGTACATTGTCAACCAAGTTCCAAACTTGATTGTCATACATGGACTGAATCTCGCTGTCCATAGCCTCCTTCCATTTGGCAGATTCAGGGCCTGCCATGGCTTTCTTGAAGTTGTTAGGTTCATCCAAATTTATCAGTGTACTATCACCGATAAATGCATCACCTTCTGTAGTAATATGGAAACCATAATAAAAATCAGGTGTGCTCCTAACTCTCGTGGAACGCCTCAGAGGTACGAACTCATCAATCGGCTCAACATGAGTTTCCTCCTCAGGTTGATTGCTAGTGTTTGAGGTTCCTTCACCGCTTGACTCTTGAAGTTCTTCAAGGTCAATTTGCCTCCCAATGTTTCTTTGGCTTATGAATTCTCTCTCACGAAAGACTACACTCCTCGCCACGAAGACAACATTGTCACTCGGTGTCACACCCCCAAACCAGAACGATGGAAACGTTCGGGGGCGGAGGACGTAATGTTTAGTATCACAAGACATGCATCATAGTAATCAAAGTAACAAACAACCATTGTATTAAATATTAAAGTGTTTACAAAGTAGTGATTTACAAAAGATTGAAGCCAAAAGTAAATAACAAAACAAGACATGAGCTACTATGCTCCATCTTCTGAATCCCAGTGCGCGTACCTGTCTACTAGTTACCTGAGAATACAAGTTATTTTGAAAGCATAGATCAGCATTTAAGCTAGTGAGTTCATAATTATTTTAGTGATGTATTAGTAAGTTGAAAGTTCTTTTAGAAAAGTTCGCCTGTTCCTCCAGAAGATCCTATATCTTCTGATATGATGAAAGATAAGTAAAAATGACTCTACAATCCTTTCTATGAATGCTAAATGGATACAAGTTATGTAGAATCCAGATCAAACAAACAATCGATTGTGTGAATCTGCCCTAAGCCCACAACCAAACAAGGAACAGGGAATGAGGCGGAAGTCACACATCCCATTGTTTGTTAGATCTTTACTGTATATAACACTGGTGTATTCATTTGGTACTCACGGAGTTAACTGTAATAGTTCCTTTATGCTTGAAGAAAACATTCTTTAAGAAAAACCCTTATTTCCTTTAGTAAAAATGGTAACCACAATAGTTCCCTCTATAATCACTTAGTTTATACAAGCTATATATAATCTAACATCAAATGGATAGTTAATTGTGTGAATCTGCCCTAAGCCCACAACCAAACAAGGAACAGGAAGTAAAGCGGAAATCACACATCCAACTACCTATCAGATATTAATTATATATAACCCTGATGTATAAACTAAGATTTTATAGAATTAACCACTTAAGGTCCTTTAACTTGTACTAGTTTAATAAAATGGATTAAACCTCTCAGTAATAAGTTTCTAGTTTAGTTTACTCAATGTTCTATCTGAAAGTATGTTTTTGTACAAGAAAACGGTGTATTGAATTTGTATACTATGATTTGACCCATACCTGGTACTCCTTATGATTACTTGGTGTATACGGAATATATATATATATATATATATATATATATATATATATATATATATATATAGTTAAGATCGAATACATAGTAGACTGGGTGCATCTGCTCTAAGCCAACAACCAAACAAGGAACAGGAAATGGAGCGGAAGGCACACATCCTACTATCTGTTGGACTCGATTAATATATATCCCTGATGTATCCACCGAGGAAGCATAAAGTTAGCATTATAGGCCTTCTTCTAACTGAATGTTCATTTTACGAGTAAGTTATGTGGCTTTATTCTAATATTTGGACAAGTACTAGAAGTAATGAAATCATGTACTATTAACGCCTCAGTCGATACTGTTGTGAGTTTTGTATATATTTATGTGTTTTATTTATATTTGTCTGGTACTTTGTAGATGTACCATTTATAAATAACTCTGGTATGATATATAGTTACCTCGTGTTTGTTAACCCTGGTATGTTGTATTTGTACCTTTGTTAGTGCAAACCCGGTATGATGTGTTATTACCTCGTGTTTGCTAACCCTGGTACGTGGTATTCGTACCTTTGTTAGTGCAAACCCGGTATGATGTGTTATTACCTCGTGTTTGCTAACCCTGGTACGTTGTATTTGTACCTTTGTTAGTGCAAACCTGGTATGATGTGTTATTACCATAATTTGTTATAAACAATGAGTTAAAGATACAATTTCTTCCTAGGATACTAGGAATATATAGTATAAGTGTGTAATTCATGATTTGTTCTTCTGTTATAGTTATAGTATGTTCCTCCCTGTACTAGTTATAGTATGATTCTCCCTGTACTAGTTAGAGTATGCTTCTCCCTGTACTAGTTATAGTATGCTTCTCCCTGTACTAGTTATAGTATGCTCCTCCCTGTATTAGTTATAGTATGAACTGAATCCCTAAACTATACCTATTATAGTTTACTAGTATATTTGTTTGAACTGTTACTACCTTGAAATAAAGACTCATTTATCTACTAAGTTATGATTGTACTTTAAAAACGGAGTTTTATAAACCATAAAGTAACATAACTATAAAAGAGTTTTTGCAATGATTTGATCACTTATAAACACATAAGCAATCCTTAAAAATGATGTTTATCACAAAACATTTACACAATTATCATTGTGTTCAACTTGTATCGCCCCCCCCCCCCCTATTTAAAAGCATTTAAAACATTTAAAAGATTGATTATAGGGGTATGAACTCACCTTATGTGGGTGATTCAATTGCAGATTCGCGTAAGGATGAGAAGTTCCACGAATGAATTCCCGATACACAAACGAGTCATAAATGACATATAAAGGCATATATAGGCATGTAATTAGTGTTTAACACAACTAACATGCAAGGAAACAACCTTAGGGCCTAGGAAACACTTGTAATGAAGTGTGACAATCACATGTGATTGTCTAAAGGGAGTTTATGGCCAAAGGGAAGTATGTTCACAGCCACACTTGAGTTTACGGCCATGGAAGGATGAGTTTACGGCCAAAGGAGGTTAGTTTACAGCCATGGGAGATTGTATGGCTGTAAACACTCCAAAATGTTGCACTTTGGTTCTTGATTCAAGCTTAAAGGGTGTTGGTCTTATGAGGATACAAGAGCTTCTAGTAATTAACAAGATGGTAGAAGAAATACTCACTTTTGGGAGGCTTTATGGAGTTCACGACCACCAAGAACAAGTAGGTGTTCTTGGTGTTCTTGGTGAAAAGATGAAGACTTGAAGATCTTGAAGAAAAGTGATGAATCAATATGGAAATCAAAGAGCTTTCAAGTGTACACAAGTGAAGGATGAAACACTTACGATTCTAGAGTGAAATGAGAGCTTTTCTTGGATGATACTTGAGAGAGAATGGGTAGTTTGCGGCCAATACTTGGAGAAATGAAGAAAAATGAAGAAAACTATCATATATAGGGGGTAGTTCACGGCTAGAGGGTGTTTACGGCCGTACATAGAGTTTACGGCCATAAACCCCATGTGTTGGGTTTTCTGGCTCGTTTTCATTCCTCCAATACTAAGCTAACACTTCATGACACTCAATCCTTATGTGCACTAGGCTTAGAACCCATTAGAATGACCCTTAACAAGACTAGAAGGCTTTGGAAATAAGTCTGACTCTTGGTTGATTGGATGGACTTTTAAGATAAAAAAATTTGGGTTGTCACACTCAGTCTGTAGAAGAGATAACCAAAAGATTTATGTGGGTAGCCGATGAAAATACACCGCTCACTTCGAGGTTCGAGCTTGTCGTGAGACTCGCGCCTCACGAAAGCCTCGAAACCCCAAATCTTTATGTGGTCTAAAGTGGGAACTTTCCGAGTCTACATCTCGTGAGGTGTTTTGGCAACCTTCTTGGTAGGGACTAGATTAAGGATATGGGCGGCAGTCTCTAATCCATACCCCCAGAATGAGATTGGTAACGAAGCTCGACTCATCATGGAATGAACCATGTCCAACAAGGTTCGATTGCGCCTCTCAGCCACACCATTCAACTGTGGTGTCCTAGGAGGTGTCAATTGTGAAACAATTCCACATTCCTTAAGATAGTCAAGGAACTCGATACTAAGATACTCACCACCTCGATCGGATCGTAGCATCTTTATCTTCCTGCCCAACTGATTCTCCACTTCCTGTTTAAACTCTTTAAATATCTTAAAGGTTTCTGACTTATGCTTGATTAAGTAGACATAGCCATATCTACTATAATCATCAGTAAAACTCACATAGAAGCGGTTAGCATCCCTTGTGGCGGTTCTGAAGGGTCCACACACATCAGTGTGTATGAGGTCCAACAAACCTTCACCCCTAGCACAAGTACCAGTGAAGGGTGACTTAGTCATTTTTCCAAGTAAACAAGATTCGCAACTATCATCTGACTTTAAGTCAAATAACTCCAAGACTCCAGCCTTTTGGAGTTGGCATATGTGCTTCTTGTTGACATGTACAAGACGACAATGCCACATGGATGCCTTATCCAAAGTAGTGGAAGAATCAATATGCAATACATTGTTTCCTAAGTTGTCTACAATTGACACAGTTTCATATACACCATCACAAGGTAATGCTTTAAAATAAAAAACACCATTATAAAAAGCATTAATGCCACCACTTTCATTATCAAATGAAAAAGTAAATCCTTGTTTGTACAAACCATGAAAGGAAATAATATTTCTCGCCATTTCAGACGAGTAAGAACATTTATTCAAATCTATTATTAACCCACTACTAAGCAATAAAGAATAAACTCCAATCTTGGTGACAGGTGAAGCTTTCCTATTCCCCATGATCAAGTTTATCTTCCCATGCTCCACATCCTCACTTCTTTTTAGGCCCTACAAATCAGAACAAATGTGAATTCCACACCATGTATCAAGGACCCAAGAATTAGTATGTGGTGAGTTATTAGACAATATAGTGTAAATACCTGCATGGGTGGGTTTCACTTTCCCATCCTTAACATCCTGCAAGTACTTGGAGCAGCTTCGCTTCCAGTGCCCTTTTTCCTGACAGTAGAAGCATTGTGAATCCTTCAGGTTGGAAGAGGGAGTGGCAGAACCTCCTTTGGTTCCACTCGAAGAGGAGCCGTCAAGAGACTTTCCCTTGGTACCCTTCGAAGGGGTCTTCCTCTTTTTCCCTTTACCTTGCCCGATTGCCAGAACAGGGGCGGTGGTAGGAGTGGTAACAACATTCTTACCTTTGGGACTACTTTCAGCAGTCCTCAAAAGTCCTTGAAGTTTGCTAAGTGTGACCTCCTCCTTGTTCATATGATAGGTCATGCGGAACTGATCATAACAGGAGGGTAAGGAGCGTAGAATGATATCTATTGCTAACTCCTCATCAAAGTTCACATTTAACTTTAGCAAATGGTCCACAAATCTTTGAATTTTTTGTAGGTGGCCCGTGATAGACTCTCCATCCTTCATTTTTGTTGTTATCATGGAGGTGATGATTTCATACCTTTCCTGACGAGCACTCTGATGGTATCTTTCCATCAGGTCCTGGTGCATCTCATAAGGGTAGAAATATTCATATGATTTCTGGAGTTCTGTTATCATGGTAGCCATCATGATACAAGACACCTTAGTGGCATCCTTCTCATGGGTAGTGTACTCAGCAATCTCCTCTGGAGTAGCAGAAGACTCATCAATAACCTTTAGCTCCTTATCAAGGACATACTCATTGTCTTAATAGAGAGTGACCATCCTTATGTTCCTAATCCAATCATTGAAATTAGTCCCATCAAAGATGACTCTCCCACAAAGATTCATGAGAGAAAAGGAGCCAGTAGGATTTGAGCCAAAAGCATTGTTGGAAGACATCTGAAAGGAGGAAAGACAAGTTTAGATTAGATAAAGAGTCCTTAATAAGACACCCAAATGAAATATTAAGGCTAGGACCCAACACAATATTTTATAACTTGGAAGATGGATGTCGTAATCCAAGCTACAAAATATTTGAAGGTAGGTAAATGACGATTTATCAATTTCCACCATGAAAAACGAAACAGATTATTAGGTTTTAATTGGATTGAAACTCCTAGATCTTTTGAGATTCATTGAACAATTCAATGGAATGTTTAAATCTCGATTATGCCCTTCAAGTTTGTGACTGGGATACCGAGGATCACAAACAAGGTGTGAATAACCATGGAAATTAACTTGGTACTTTTAATTTTATCACCTAATCGATGTGCCGGTTAACCACACACGCTCCACCGATCTACGATAAACCTTAAGCCACCCTTTGCCACCCTTGTTAGTCCAAGTTAGTGTGCCGGTTAACCACACATGCTCCACTAACGACTTAGCAAGGTGTAGAGTGTAATTTCATGGGTTAGCATCAATTTCACATTTTCCTAAAGTAACTAAGATTGAGAATTCATAAAAGGTTTAGTTACATTATATTTATCATTATACTTTTAATGAGAATTATAGTCCTTGTCCTACCCGTTCGGCTAACGACCCTCCACCAGTCAAGGAAGCGGTGGGTGAGAGTGGACACCCATTAAGCTGTCGTTTTATAGGCAACAACCTTATACCCCCCTTATAGACCGGCTTCGTGAATGAGGCCTACTAACGGTAAGACTGACTTGTTCTTATACATACATATATATATATATATATATATATATATATATATATATATATATATATATATTATTAACTTATAATACTATAAAGTATAAGGGTTGAATTTTAAACTTTTAAAATTCTAGGGTTTGGAATTAAAGTTTTCTAAAGTGACTTTACAAATTCCAAAACTTAAGGGCAAGTTTTGAAACTATTCAAAATCTATCATTTCTATAACTTATGAGTTTTAATGATTTTTAATGGAAAAGACT
Organism: Lactuca virosa; assembly: GCF_052849685.1. NCBI lineage: Eukaryota > Viridiplantae > Streptophyta > Magnoliopsida > Asterales > Asteraceae > Lactuca > Lactuca virosa. Next base: position 27,166,044 of record NC_136426.1, on the reverse strand, counting down.
CTTGGAATTCCATAACTTGAGGACAAGTTATGGAGTCCATTAAAAAGCATTTAGATCAATAATTAAACTAACAAGCATGTCAAATAATTTTTATGCTCTAACAAAACTCATAAGCATGCATAATTCATATCAACAATTATCAAGAATCATATGAACTTAATATAAAACTTGAAACTTTGACAATTATCTTTGAAATTGGATAAGCACAATCATTACCACATCAAAAACAGGTTTAGCAATCTAAAAACAGTTTAGGGTAATGATCCTAGTCCAATTCCAACATTAAAACTCGAAATTCTGCACTCAGGGCCTCCAAATCGTCGAGTGCATGAACCAACTCGACGAGTTGGATGAATTTTAACATGGACTCGTTGAGTCCCCCCAATGGACTCGGCGAGTTCACCGAACAGTGAGCAGAAAATCGATTTTTTTAGCAAGTAGCATCAAGTATAATTGAAAACAAGCCTAGGCTCTGATACCGCTGTTGGTTTTTGAGCATTCTAACACTCTTATGGTGTGCATGCAACCCTAGAAACCTTGGATCTATGTTTTCTCTATTATACATGCAAACTTTGATTTTTCCAAGGTTTCATCCTAACTAGCATATCATGGGATATATGTAATACACAATTCTAGTAGAATGACATACCTTTCTTGTAGCTTTGATTCCTTAAGACTTTGTGATCCTAGCACCCCAAATGTGATGCCTCAAATTCTTCACACAACACCACCAACAATTGGAACAACTTGAGAGAAGATTATATTGCACCAAAATCGGCTAGCCCTCACTTGTGTATCTTAAGTGCCGATTTTGCTAGTGTGAGGCTTCTTTATATAGTGTGCACATAAGGGTTACACCATGTAACTCATGCCTTTCCACATTCCTCATGATCCATGGGTTTTAACCTCCATGGGGTATCCATGGCTCATTACATTGGTTTAGACCAACATGAAGAACTATGGATCATAAGCCCACTATATAAGAATGAATGATTTACCAAATCAATCCCCATTTATTTAATTAGTCTCTTTTGATCACAAAATTAATTCCAAACTAATTCTTGATCAATACTAATTAAATAATATGATTTCATATCAATATATTAGAACTTATAATATATTATTAAATCATAAATATCCTTTTCTCACAAAAGTCTATCCAAATTGTTCCGATGTCATGCAACCCAAATGGATCATGCTAAATCGGGTCAAGTACATACCAAATATAGTTATGGACTTAGACACCTTATCCAACAAGTTCCCTCATCATACCACATACCATACAACATACATATTGTCGGGCAATTCTGGGGTGCCCGACCTACCCTGCCAGGCATTTCTGGGGTTCCCTGCCTACCCATGTCAAGCAGTTCTGGGGTGCTTGACCTACCCTGTCAGGCAATTCTGGGGTGCCCGACCTACCCTCAGGTCCTTACGACCGTGTCACGGGGACTATTCCCCCTACTGATACTATCACATATCATCATATCATGCTAACACATAAAATATATCAAGTAGTAGCAAACCTAGATAATTATCACAAACACAATCATCTAATCAAACAACTCCTACTAGTGGGCCGACATTGTGGTCGGAGACTCACCGCTACTGGATGGTAAGTCACCTCGTAGAGCTGAGTGTCGAATCTCACAGGAATTAATCTCTAACAGCTGCTCCGATGACTCCCGGCTATCATAATCATAATAACACTCAATCAGAATCTATAACACTACTTAGGGTAAAACGACCATTTTACCCCCTTGACCTAACTTGAACCATTCCTAAGGCCCAATTCTAACTTATTATACCCAGTGCACCCATGGCCCATCAAAGGCTCCCTAAGGCCCACAAATGGCCCAATTTTCTAAATTGGGCCCAACACTTCAAATGGGCCTTTCCACAAGTCCAATAAATCCTTAGCCCAAAATGAATAATCTCGAGTGGCCCAATTGGCCCAAAAGGCCCAATACTTCTAATTCCAAATTCCCAGGCCTTAACCGCAAACGGGAAGTTGACCCAATACGCACAGCGTACCAGGGTGTACGCTTAGCGTACTGGCCAGCTTCCTGGGGACTTCATTTGTGACTTAATCCATTAAGTCTTCACGTCCAAAATATAGATCCATGTCCTTTAAGATCTCCTAATCCATAAAGTCACAAACTTTATGTGCTTGCATGCATGGTTGAGGGTCAAAACATGATTTTGGTCCTTTAACAAGCTTTAAGACCATCAAACACTTGCATGGTTGTGGCTTAACCAACAAGGTCCGATTTTTATGACTCTAAATGCCTCTAAGAGCTCAAAAGGACAGCTCATTTGGTCTGAAACTAACAGTATGCAAGCAACCTCAACAATGGAGTCCAAAAGTGACATAAAACATCCCAAAATCAATTCTAATCATGCAATGGTCAAGTTTGGAACTTGATACCTCAAAAGACTTAGAAATGATGCGAATCTCCTGGATCTACAAGCTCCTCTTGAATCCTTTCCTCTTCCTCAACCTCCTTTTCTTCTAAGAACACCAAAATCACACAAAGAAGCTCTCAAATGGCAAAAATACACAAGAGTGGGTTAGGGTTTTCGAGGTGGCTGCTTATTGGTGATAGGGAGGCTGGTCCAAAGACATAAGGTCCGTTAAATAGGGATCAAACCCTAAAAGTTAGGGTTTTAGAATCTGCGCATGTACGTTGTGCGTACCCTTTGGTACGCTAGGCGTACGTGCATGGCTTCCGCGTTCAAATCTTTTGAGTACGATGAGCATACATGGCATGGTACGCCCCGCGTAATGCCCTTCTCGGCCCAATTTTTGAAGCCCAACTATCCTGGCCCAAACCAAAACAACCCATTATTCAATAAGATAATTAATAATAATACCTGGTAAATCTCGGATGTTACAGCAGTACCCCTCACTCGTCTGAAAAGGACGGGGGTGGATTTTCGGTGGGGCCCTGAGCAGCAGAAGGCGTTTGAGACCCTCAGACAGCGACTATGCGAGGCTCCAGTCTTGACTCTTCCGGTGGGAGTTGAGGATTTTGTGGTGTTCTGTGATGCATCCATCACGGGACTGGGAGCGGTCCTCATGCAGAGAGGACGGGTGATAGCCTATGCATCGCGACAGTTGAAGTTGCATGAGACGAGATACCCTACTCATGATCTGGAGTTGGGAGCGGTGGTATTCGCTCTCAATATTTGGAGACATTACCTCTATGGGATCCGTTGTACCATATACACAGACCACAAGAGCCTGAGACACATCATGGATCAGCCGAACTTGAACATGAGACAGCGCAAATGGCTGGATGTGGTCAAGGACTATGACTGTGAGATCCTTTACCACCCAGGTAAAGCGAACGTGGTTGCGGATGCTCTGAGCCGTAAGTCAGATGGATCATCCACTCCGGTGACGTGCATGAGGATTTTAGTGGATTCCCCACTTGTGGGCTTGATCAGGGAAGCCCAGGCAAAGGGTATGCGTCAGGAGAACTAGAAGCTTGAGAGGATTAGGGGTGATAACACCCTGTTTGTTCAGGATAGCCGGAGATTATTGACTCGTTGCGGTCGGGTCTGGGTTCCGATGTCTGGTGGGGTCAGACTGACTATATTGGAGGAGGCTCATAGATCTCGCTTCTCTATTCACCCGATGGCCACCAAGATGTACAGGGACTTGCAATTAAGTTGTTGGTGGTCGTGCATGAAGCGAGAAATCTCTTGGTATGTTGAGAGGTACTTGAGTTGCAGGATGGTCAAGGCTGAGCACCAGAGGCCGCATGGCAAGCTGCAACCTCTAGAGATTCCCATGTGGCAATGGGAGCAGATCACGATGGACTTCATCACCAAACTGCCGAGAACGGCGAAGGGGTTCGACGCTATTTGGGTCATCGTGGTTCGATTGACCAAGAGTGCTCATTTTCTACCCATTCGGAAGAGCTCATCAGCCGAGAAGTTGGCCGATGTGTATATACGCAAGATTGTCGCCCGTCATGGGGTTCCGGTCTCTATCGTCTCAGACCGTGATGTTCGGTTTACCTCCCGATTTTGGCAGAAGTTCCACGAGGAACTGGGCACATGGCTGCACTTCAGTACAACCTATCATCCGCAGACGGACGGCCAGAGTGAGCGGACCATATAAACTCTTGAGGATATGTTGAGAGCCTGTGTTATTGACTTCGATGGGAGTTGGGACTCCTACCTACCCCTTGTAGAGTTATCCTATAACAATAACTTTCACTCCAGCATTGGTGCTCCACCCTATGAGTTGTTGTATGGACGGAGATGTCGCACCCCAGTCTGTTGGGGCGAGGTTGGTCACAGGGTGATGGGTCGGACTGAGGTAGTCCTACAGACTACCGAGATGATTCAGCATATTAGGCAGCGACTGCAGACCACACGGAGTCAGCAGAAGAGCTATGTCGACCGGCGCCGATCTGAGTTAGAGTTCCAGGTCGGTGACATGGTACTCCGGAAGGTCTCCCCCTGGAAGGGTGTGATCCGCTTCAGGAAGAGGGGGAAATTGGGTCCCCAATACATTGGACCTTTCAGGATCATTTCCAGGGTTGGCAAGGTGGCATATAGACTAGAGCTACCATAGGAGCTTAGTCAGATCCACAGTACCTTCCATGTTTCACAGTTGCGGAAGTGCGTACTGGACGAGGAGGCAGTAGTGTCATTAGATGATATTCAAGTCGATGAGCGCCTAAATTACGTGGAGAGGCTGGTGGCTGTTCTGGAGAGGAGGGTGAAGGTTCTACGGAACAAGGAAGTGCCTTTAGTAAAGTTACAATGGGAGCACCGGAGGGTATATGAGTGGACTTGGGAGCCGGAGGCTGAGATGCGGGAGCATTACCCAGAGTTGTTCACCGCAGCGGACTTCGAGGTCGAAGTCTAGTTCAAGTGGGGGAGAACTGTAACACCCCGACTCTCAGGTATGAACCTTATAGCTTTATTTCCATTTTGAAAGGTCTACTCGACGAGTTGGATGCCCTGACTCGTCGAGTAGGAACGAATTTGGCCGCGTGTCTTAAGTCACCAACTCGACGAGTTGGAGCTGGAGGAGGAAACCCTAATTTCCAGGGTTTTGCACCCTATTTAAAGGATCATTAGCCTCCTTTAGTCTCCCTTACAGCCCCCCTTGAGCTCAAAAAACCTAAATCGTGTTTACTCTCCATATTTGTGTGTTTTAAGCTTGGAAAGTGGATCTTGGTGAGAAGAGCTTGAAGTTCAAGAAGCTTGGAACAAGGAGAAGTTGTAGATCCAAACTCTACTCCATCTTAACATCACATTGAAGGTAACAAGTAGTTACCATGGCTCTCCATTAGCTAGATCTCTTCATTCATGGGTTTAGAACCCTTTTTGGTGTATTGTTGTGGTATTTCCGGTTTTGGGGCAAGATCTGAGGTTGCAACTTCAGATCTGGACTCCTTCAGTCCCTTGTTATCATAAAATTTCAGTCTTTGTCAAGCTATGGCCTTCTCCTTACCTTAAGCTTTTTCCTTAGCCTAGTTTTGGCTCTTAAGACCTTGCATGCACGTAAAGTTTGCAACTTTACGTGATAACTAGGCCCTAGGAGGCTAGATCTACCAATTGGAGCGTTGGAGTAGCTCAAAATCATCTGGACAAGAAATGGACTGTATGAACTCGACGATTCGGATAAGCCGACTCGACGAGTTGGGAAGGGTTTTCCCGTTGCTTGGTTTCTGCATGGACTTGGCGAGTCAGTAAGAGGACTCGACGAGTCAATAGGGGTTTTCCCCGACTTCTGGACATGCATGGACTCAACGAGTTTGTTGGAAACTCGGCGAGTCAGTTAAGGTTTCATGACTTTCTGAGTTCTTAAGGAACTCGACGAGTTGCTAGCTGCACTCGACGAGTTGGGTCAACATGGACTGTTGACTTTGATAGTTGACTTTGACCAAGGGTTGATCAGTTGGACTTTGAGGGTATTTTGGTAATTGGGATTCTGATGGACTTGGTCCTATGGTGATGATAGGTGGTTGAGTTCGTGGCTGCGATTCGAGAGTCTTGCATTATCACTACAGTTCGACATTTGTGAGGTGAGTTTCCTCACTATACTCAATGGTCTAAGGCACCAAGGCCGACCCTTTTGGATTGTTATCCTGATAAGTTATGCTAGTATGAGCTGTTAGATTAGTATCCTGGTAGATAGGATGGTATTATGCTGTTATGATCTGTTAGATCAGTATACTGATAGAAAGGATGATGTTATGCTAGTATGATCGGTTAGATCGATTTGTTTGTCTATAGATTGTTATGTGATTATCTGATATATGTGCACATGTTTGATTGGTGGTTGAGGCTCATCTGCTTTGTGCGAGAGCCAACAGACCTAGGCATTCTAACCTGATGGTTGTGGGCCGTGAGTATTCCGTCCCGAGGATGATTGGACTCGTAGTACGAGGGCATTCCAACCCGAGGATGACTGGCCTATAGTATGTTGGCATTCCAACCCGATGGTTGAGGGCCTGGGGTATTCCAACCCGATGGTTGATTAGACCCATAGTATGTTGTTTGTGTTTATGTATATGTTGATGTGTGTATGGGTATTTTGGGGGAACTCACTAATCTTCAGGCTTATAGTTGTTGATTTTGTTTCCGGTACATCTGATGATCGCGGAAAGGCGAATGCGTGATCGTATACCTCCTATTGTTTATGATTTGATTCTGAGATGTTTTGACGCTGAACTATTTTGGAAACAAGTTTTGTAATAATCAATGGTTTTTGGAATGTTTTAAAAAGTTTAAATTCGGCATGATTTTTTATGGATATTACAAGTAGTATGAAAAAATAAATACTACAACTTTTGACGATTTTATAGAACGTTTTAAGTCGTGGAAATTATATATAAAATGTATGCCGATTTATATATAAAACAAATAACAAATAGTATGGAAAAACACTATAGCTTTTAATAAAATAAAAACTACAGCGTCTACTATAACATTTACATCAAACAAAACTTATTAAACACTTATAAATCCTTCAAAATGAATATTTAGAAATCAACGTACATTTGATATATAGAAACATTGTTATAAAAAATCTGTGTTGAAATAACCATTGACGAGACAAAACTTATTTTTTTCAACTCTTTCATTTTGAATCACAAATCTTTTCAAACATATGATTTTTTTAATCAAAATTTACTTATATACTACTAATATAGCTACAATGTGTATAATAAATAAGTGGAAAATAAAAAGGCATTGCACATTAATAACTATAAGTTTAAAAAACTTTTGAATGTAATGAAAAATATAGAGGCATGGCTAATTACATTAAATTTGAAATCATAACTACATTTAAATTAAAAAACTATTGAGTTGTGCCCAATAATGTAATATAAGTATTAACAATTATATATTATAAAAACAATATTATAAGCATTTATGATTGAAATAATAATTTGTATACTAAGTTTTCACTAATATTATAATAATTTGAAGTATACGATAAGAAATATATAAAAAGTTGTGTTTAAATCAAATTGAATTAAGTTTTTGATTTAAAATTATTTTAAACTATAGGTATTTTTAACTAATTTATAAATAATTTATTTGAATATTTTGTATTATTATTATTATCATTATTATTATTATTATTATTATTATTATTATTTCAAATAACAATAATTTTTTAATATAATATAATCTATTTTTTAGTTTTACGTTATTTTAAACAGTTATTTGTTTTTACTTAATTTAAAACTATTTATTGAAAAAAATTCATTATTATATTAAAAAAAACTACATCTGTATTGTACTTTCATTTTTGTCCTTAAAGCTATGAAATATTGGAAGAGAATGAACGGTCCAAATAAAATGGTGATTTGAACTTCAAAACTATAGTAATCATTCTATATTGCGACCAATCTTAAAAAATAAAATATGTTAAGAGTGGGTTACGGGAGAAGGAGTGTTACACTTGAGGTATATTTTTATCACTTCTATTTTCTTATGAAAATATTAATATTTTATTTATTTTACTTTTCCTTTACGATAAAAAACGAATAAGGAAAAAGAAAATTGACAAATGTAATAAGACAATAATTTATTTTTATTACTACAAAAACATTTAAAATTGGTACATCCATATAAGTTTTGGTAGAACATAAAGAATTCATTTTTATAACACATAATCATTGGTTCAACAATAAAGTCGTATCATATTAAAAGTCATTCGTTCTAATTCGTCATTATCACCAACAATTTGGAATAATAATTGTAAACTTCTTTCATCAATTATAAAAAACTGCATCGATGTTATTTACAACAAAATAAGTGATAAAAACTAACATAGTATATAACTTATAATAGCATAAAATACATGTTAAATAATATTCTCTTGCACATAAAGTATATTTTCTTAACATAAAAAAGAGAGACAACATAAAGATACATACATGCTAACAAAGTTAATTGCTCTAACTGGTAAATAGCTTGAAGATTGATTTACCAAAAGTTTATGAGAAATAATCATCAGTACCACTTCATCATCCTGTGATTATAGAAAGATGCATAACAAGTAAACTTAAAAAAGGATCTCAAGTATACCTTTACAAACATACCTAAATTTGAACCTTGGTTAATATCTAAAACTTTACATGCACCCAATTTGAGTTTACATGAATTTATATCTGGAAAAGTTGCAATTGTTTTCTTATATCCATGGAACCACTCACATAACTCCTTAAACCCTACAAATATAATCTATCATTTTGTGTTGACATACATGCAATATGTAATCTACAAATTTCTTATATAAGCTAAATATTTCGTTTATCTCGTCAATTAAATAGCCTGATTTGAAGAGTTTTGGGAGTTACAAATCATAATATTTCAATTAATTATAAATTAATTTGTATAAGTTGAATAGTCTTAGGAGTTTCAAATGCATGAGGTTCAAGGAAAATGCTTGCTTTATAAGATATATAGATTAGCTTTTCCAGTTTCAACATTAGGTTTTTAGCTTTACCAGTTATATTCAGCTATAATTGTAACATCCGTTTTTCAGAATTGATCAGTTGGTGACCTGAGGGAGTCAAAGGTACGGTTTTTGGGGAAAACCATATGCCACGACGTGGTGCGTTGGTGACCACGACGTGGCATGAAGCTTAAATGATTGTTTGTCCAGATGGACGTCACGATGTGGCAAGAAGGATGCCATGACGTGGAGAGCGTTGCAGCCCAAGCCTGCGATTTTTAGGATTCTCTCTATATTTAAAGACATTAACTCTAAGGTTAGGTCATTTCCCTCAATCTCCACCATCATATCTCGAACCCTAGTCTCTTCTTTTGTTTTTGAGTTCCTTGTTGGTGTTTTGGCCATTTGAAGGTTGAAGGAATGCCTTGTTGGGTAAAGAATCAGCTAGCATCTTGTCTTCGTCTCTTGGTGCATCTTCTAGACTTGTATAAGTCCCCAAGTTTTCACCTTTATGGTTCATCTCTTATAGATCTAGGTTTTGAACTTATTTTCTTTCATGATATGTTGGCATGAACGGTTGGTTTTGATAAAGTTGTCAACTTTATCATTTCTTGGGGTCCCTTTGACATCATATGTTCCAGATCTCGACTTTCATGTTGTTTGGTGCAACGCATGGAGTTTTAATTCCATTTATTATCCCTTTTGACCTAGTTTGGGAGAGACATGCATTGGACATGCATTTCCATAAAGTAGGGATTTTTATGGTTCATTTGAGGGCAAGGAAGCCTTATGGAAAGTTGGAGCAAAAGACTTAATGGATTAAGTCCAAATGAAGAACAAATCTCATATCTTCAAGCTCCAAGCACCACTCCAAATGGTTGACTTCTTCTTCTCCTTCACAAAGCACCAACAATCACACTTTAAGGCTCAAACTCTCAAGATCTCACTTAGGGTTCGGACAAGAGGGGATGGAGGTTGTCTAAACATGACCTAGTGAGGCTATCACAAGGTTTAAATAGGGTGAAACACTCTAAAATTAAGGTTTCATATCGGCTCACGTACGCCTAACATATATGGATGAGCTTCGCGACCAAACCTCAACTAGTACGCTAAGCATACATTATGGTACGCCCCGGTACTAGCCAAAAGGGACCAAAATGCCATTCTTTTTAATACGAAGGTCTAAACATGAAACTTACGAATCTAAGTGTTACACACCGATTGCGATTCTCGACAGAAAAACAAAGACCATGCGCAACAAAGTGGTGAACCCGGTGAAGGTACAATGGTCGCACCGGAGTCTGGAGGGGTTCTGAGTGGACGTGGGAGCCGAAGGACAAGATGAGAGATCATTACCATGAGTTGTTTGTGGTGACGAACTTTGAAGACGAAGTCTGATTCGAGTGTCGGAGAGTTGTAATGCCCAGATCCTGAGGTACTTCATCTTTTAATTTTTGGCATTTTAGGGTTGCCACGGCATGGTGGAGGCACCACTATGACATGGAGAGTCAAGTTTGAAACAGGTGTCTCATTTAATACACCACGGCGTGGCAGCTGTCTGATGAAAAACCCTATTTTCCGGGTTTGCTCCTTGTTTAAAGGAATGAGGAGGCTAGGGTTTGCTCACCCTCAACCTCCTAAAGATCTGAAGAAATCATATTATCCTTCCTTCATTTTTGAATCCCTTTTTAGTGTTCTTGGAAGTTCTTGAAGGAAGAAGGAAGAAGAAGTGAGCTAAGATTCAGCAAGCAAGTCTCCATTCTTCGCCCTGGCTCTCTTCTGGACCTTTGTAAGTATCCAACACTCGATTTTTATCATGCTAGATTGCTAGATATTGAGTTTGATCCCTTAATCTTCATGTTCTTGTTAGTTAGAGTGGTGAAATCTCATAAAGTTTGCAACTTTATGAATATTAGGAGCATTTGGTATGATTGGTGGTTCGGATATGAAGTATAGTTGTGTTTTTGAGCCATGCATGTGATTTTTATCAAAAACCCTTATTTTGACTCATTATGGATTCAATACATGCATTGGACATTGATATGTGCATAATTAATCATATGTTTAACATATATTTCTATTCATTTTTGGCTAATTATATGCATAATATGGACAAAAGGTACTTAATAATGCTTATATTGTGTTTTCAGTCCAAAAGACATGCTTGGAAGCAGAAAGGAAAAAGGAGAAGCAATTAGAGACCAAAGAATGAAGAAAAAGGGAAAACTACACACCTACTCGGCGAGTCCACGCATGTACTCGGCGAGTTCATTAGAATGTTCCCGAAAGAAAAGTCAAGATTCCTTACCGAACACGGATTTCACACTAGTACTCGGCGAGTCCACGACCTACTCGCCGAGTAGCCCCTGTTTTGTGATAATTATAAATAGCGGGTCTTAATCCGATGGAAGGACTTCTGGAACCTTTGGGGAGAAGCAAGCTGCGATTGAAGAGCCAGAAGAACCCTAGAGAACGAAGATACAACCTAGAATCCAATTCCGAAGAAGATTTGAGGCACATTCTCATCATTCTACTTAATCTATTGTTTCTTCATTATGGTTAGACAATTAGAATTCGTTTTATTGCTGTTAATTACCTCAATCATGAGCTAAAACTCTTAAACTTCTGTTTGGGGATACAAAATTGATATTATGGTTTGATTAATGGTAGGATTAATTAAATATTGGTGATTTTGTTAATTTTAGCTTGTTAAAGAACCTTGTGTGTGAATGATAACTAATTTTCTGTTAATAGGAAGATAATTAAATAGTATGAACATCTTTTAATTATCAACCCCATATGTTTATGTGACCACTTTATCATATGTCTAGGACTAACGAACGTGAAACTAGAATTAATAAGAAAAATTAGGTAAATTCATGTGTGAGCTTGTTTGATGACCATCAGCAAGAGGTTAACTAAAGGACCAATTTAGTTAGCTATTACAAGTCTAAATTAACCCGAATAAATAATCTAGTGAATTAAATTAAATTAGACAATTGATCACTGTTTGAGTTAGTTTGTTTTCTAAGGATTATCGTAGCGAACGCAAGGCTAATCACTTGAATCGGTAGCCAATAGAAGAATTAATCCATTGCACTATTACCATAATATCAACCATAGGATCAATTGAGTTGAACTAAACAGAAGTCCCTTCTATTATTAAATTCAGTTAAATCTTTGTTTTTCTAGTTCTTAGCCTAAGTAGTATTAGTAAGTTTCTAGTCTTGTAAAACTAGAGAAAACCCATATTTACTATTTAATTTAGATAAAATTAGTCTTTAGTTTTAATTTACCGTTCCCTGAGTTCGACACTCTACTTACCCAACTATACCACTAAAAGACAGGTTCACTGCCTTTGTGTGCTTAATTTATAACTCAAAAGTAGGATTAAAACCAGTGCATTTCACACACATCAAGTTTTTGGCGCCGTTGCCGGGGAACGGTTCAAATAGTTAATTTTATTTGCTAATTGTTATCGTTTTTATTTTATTGATTAGTTTTTTTTATTTTAATTTTTATTTATTATGTATTTTCCAAATTTCGATGCTTTTGATGCTTTTCTTGAGGAAGTAGTACAGGAAATTGAGCAAGAAGATGAGGAGTATGACTCAGATGATGATTTGAAGGAATTTGGAAGATGGTTAGATAACATCTTGCCTAATGAACAAGAGAAATCTGAGTTACAAGAGCTAGAGTTAAAAGATGAAGATTTTAATCCAGAAAAAGATTTGGAGGAGCTGGAAAGATTGCTAGCAGAGAGGTCAGATGAAGAACAAGAAAAACCTGAGTTGCAGGAACCAAGTCGTGGTTTGACCATTACCACGACATGGTCCCCTGTTCTTCCGATTTGTGTTTCGAAGCATGGGGTGACGATTCCAACTTTGGAGAAAGTTCTAAATCACGATCCATTTATGATTAGTACCCGACCGGTCCCAACCCTTATCATGATTCTTGGGTTTTATATATTGAAGCTCGTTTGGCCAATTTTTGAAGCAAAGAGTCGAATTTTACAAATTGGTCCAAAGAAAATATTTAATGCAATGGATGGATGGGCATCGAATTTATTAGAAGTTTATTAAGTTGGGAGTCCAGCTAAAGACTCGCACAAAAAGAAGCGCTTGCGGGAGGCAACCCGTCATTAGAGTTTGCTTTTCTTTTTCTTTTTAAACTTCTAGTTTATTAGGGTAATTTAGGAATTTAATTTAGATGTTTGTTTTCCTTTTTCTATTACTTGTGTGTTGTTTTGATCTTTTCAGTTTGAAGCTTAGGATTGCATGTGAGGGTCTAGAGTCAAGGCTGACGAAGCGAGAAATCGAGTCTAGGCGAAAGAGGAAACGAAGTTTTGAGTCAAGCTATGAGTCCAATTGATAGAAGGGTTAAAGAGTGTTTATTCCCTGAAGAAAAATGAGGGAAATTATTGGTTTATATAACCCCATACATCAGAAACGGACTTGGGCAGAATAAAAATTTTGTCACACAGCGGTCTACTCGCCGAGTGCATCTTATGGACTCGCCGAGTCCATGTGAAAATTCACGATTCTTCTGCCATTTACGCTTCAACTCGGCGAGTGTACATACTTACTCGACGAGTCGCTCATTCTTCTTACTTTTGAGCTGAAGATTTGATGACATTTGATATGGGCATTGGTTCTATTCTTTGAAGATCATTTTCCGAGCATTTCCAAGAGTTTTTCTCTTATATTTGGAGCTTTTATAAAGACTGTACCACACGAGATTTTGACACCCAAGACATGGATGAGCTGTTCCCATGTCTAAAGTCAATTGAAGATGGAGCTGAAGAGAAGAGATATCAACCTCGCCACTACTATCCCAGGGGAGTTTGTTCCAATTCTCTCCTTATTTTTATTGTTCTTTATCATGCATAATATGCAATGGGGACATTGCATAAATTAAGTGTGGGGTAGGGGGTTGGTTACATTAGTTAAAAAATTTACAATAGTTAAAATTTTAGTTAAATTTTGAAATTTTTGAAATTTTTGCGTTAAAATTGCTAGGGATAATTTAGAAAATTTTGGTAAAGCAATTAGGGATCATGCTAGTATTATATTTGATGATTGTATGAAGACCCAAATGTTTAGTTGAGCCTATATACGTTATAGTGCATTTGTGGCCCCCTTATTCTAGTGAAATCATGGGACAAAAACACAACCTCGCTTAGCCCGAAGGATGCAATATGTTTAGTATCGTGTACTTGAAATGTATCCAGGAAAATTGTTATCATTAATCAATAAAGGTTGAAGTTGAGTGCCCCTGCTTAAGCATGTAGGTATTGAGTGAAGAAAAAAGTGAGTTACATGAAAAAAAAAGAGAATTACAAAAGAAAAGTTGTAAGAATTTTTGGAGCATCAAAGTCAAATATGAAATTAGAAGATCAAAAATTCCAAGAAATTCAAAAAGTTGAAGATACCAAAAACCAAACAACAAAGTGGTGAATTCAAAGAGATCAAAGATCAAATGCCAAAGAAATGAAGAATTCCAAAGAGCTCCAATGTGGTATCATAAATTGTAATTATCTAGATTATGTATGCTTGGGTTACTCAACCAAAAACACATTGAGGTTAAGAGGTTTTCTGAGGATGGATTCGGAGGGATGCATAAAATGAGCATAGTTCGGGGTGAGTGGGCGAATGTTTATGAGGATTGTGAGTATTTAGAGTATGGGGGGTTATTAGGAATTTTAGACACAAATGTGCGCGTTGCGGTCTTGGCATAATGGCTGGGTTCGACTTGAGTTGTCCTATGTGATTCTAATGTGTTAAAATTCAGTTTTGCTTGGGGGCAAGCAAAAGTCAAGTGTGGCGTATTTTGATATGTGCATAATTAATCATATGTTTAACATATATTTCTATTCATTTTTGGCTAATTATATGCATAATATGGACAAAAGGTACTTAATAATGCTTATATTGTGTTTTCAGTCCAAAAGACATGCTTGGAAGCAGAAAGGAAAAAGGAGAAGCAATTAGAGACCAAAGAATGAAGAAAAAGGGAAAACTACACACCTACTCGGCGAGTCCACGCATGTACTCGGCGAGTTCATTAGAATGTTCCCGAAAGAAAAGTCAAGATTCCTTACCGAACACGGATTTCACACTAGTACTCGGCGAGTCCACGACCTACTCGCCGAGTAGCCCCTGTTTTGTGATAATTATAAATAGCGGGTCTTAATCCGATGGAAGGACTTCTGGAACCTTTGGGGAGAAGCAAGCTGCGATTGAAGAGCCAGAAGAACCCTAGAGAACGAAGATACAACCTAGAATCCAATTCCGAAGAAGATTTGAGGCACATTCTCATCATTCTACTTAATCTATTGTTTCTTCATTATGGTTAGACAATTAGAATTCATTTTATTGTTGTTAATTACCTCAATCATGAGCTAAAACTCTTAAACTTCTGTTTGGGGATACAAAATTGATATTATGGTTTGATTAATGGTAGGATTAATTAAATATTGGTGATTTTGTTAATTTTAGCTTGTTAAAGAACCTTGTGTGTGAATGATAACTAATTTTCTGTTAATAGGAAGATAATTAAATAGTATGAACATCTTTTAATTATCAACCTCATATGTTTATGTGACCACTTTATCATATGTCTAGGACTAACGAACGTGAAACTAGAATTAATAAGAAAAATTAGGTAAATTCATGTGTGAGCTTGTTTGATGACCATCAGCAAGAGGTTAACTAAAGGACCAATTTAGTTAGCTATTACAAGTCTAAATTAACCCGAATAAATAATCTAGTGAATTAAATTAAATTAGACAACTGATCACTGTTTGAGTTAGTTTGTTTTCTAAGGATTATCGTAGCGAACGCAAGGCTAATCACTTGAATCGGTAGCCAATAGAAGAATTAATCCATTGCACTATTACCATAATATCAACCATAGGATCAATTGAGTTGAACTAAACAGAAGTCCCTTCTATTATTAAATTCAGTTAAATCTTTGTTTTTCTAGTTCTTAGCCTAAGTAGTATTAGTAAGTTTCTAGTCTTGTAAAACTAGAGAAAACCCATATTTACTATTTAATTTAGATAAAATTAGTCTTTAGTTTTAATTTACCGTTCCCTGAGTTCGACACTCTACTTACCCAACTATACCACTAAAAGACAGGTTCACTGCCTTTGTGTGCTTAATTTATAACTCAAAAGTAGGATTAAAACCAGTGCATTTCACACACATTAGACATGCATGTCTATAAAGCACCAACTTTTATGTTAGTTTTGGTGTTTGAAACCCTTCTGGAGTTAATGAGCTAAGGACTTTTTGGAATAAGTGTTTATTGGGTGAATCCATGTATTTTTTAGCCTTTTTAGAACCTAAGGTTTGAAGTTTTGACCTTTTGGGTGGTCTTAATGGATAAAGTTGGAAACTTTATCCTTATAGACCATGTTTCGGACTAGATCTGAACTTTGGAGCTCTTGCAATCGAAGAGGACAATTTAACCCGTTAAGTTGTTGGAAACCCAGCGCCCACGGCGTGGCCTTAGGTCACCACGACGTGGCGACTGGGAAATGCCCGACTGTATGGTTATATATGAGGGCCACAATGTGGCGACTGATTAAAGTCAACATTGACCGTTAACTGTGATAGTTGACTTTTCTACTTGAGTTGACTTTTGGTCAAACTCCTAGTTTTGGAAAGATAACTAATGGTTATCTTGTGTGGCTGTATAGGTGGTGTATAGCATCTATCTTCTCGACAGGTAGAGCGATAACAGTCGATCATCGTCTGATAGGTGAGACTTATCACTGTACTTGTGGGTCGAAGGCATCAATGTCGGCCCACTGGATTGTGTTATGTAGAACGCTAGTTATCTTCGTAATACTTGCATGGAAGACCTCAGGGGTAGTCGTGGCACTTGTATGAAAGACCATGGGGCTATCCCATGGCAATTGCATGAAAGACCATGGGGGTAGCTCATGGCATTCCAGGAAAAGACCATGGGGGTAGCACATGGCAACTGTATGTATGGCATGTGGTATTTTGGAGAACTCACTAAGCTTTGTGTTTATGGTTTTGTGGTTTAACATTTTCAGGTACTTCCAGATCGAAAGGGAAGGGCCCGACATGATCGCACAGCATCCCCCTTCATGTTTCCGCATTTATGACCATTTGTACTCTAATGATTTGATAAATTGTATTGTGGTTAATTTTGAGACATCTGATTTATGGAATTAATGATTTTTAAAATGAAAAATTTTATCACTGTTTAGGGATGATACATTTTCAAACAACTGTTTATTGGAACAAATGAGTTTTCTTAACTTGGGTTTTATGTAAATGGTGTTTTTACCTTATATAACAATGAAAATTTTGTTTGTGAAAATGGGACGTTACAAGTTTGTTAAATTATCATTTTATGGTGAGCTAATTAAAAGCTAGTAAAAGAGGGTAAAGTGAAATTATCTTTAATTTGAATTATAAGATCATTACTCGATAATGATCCCGTTTATTTAGGGATAATAGAGTTCAAAATAAGATAAGGTTTTAAAATCTTTAAACCATAATTGAAAGCAACATATAATTGGTCACCCACTCCCTCTTATCTCCTTTATCTCTAGGCCTTCATGCACACTCTATCTAGGTTTTATTTTTGGTCAAAGAAAAAGGAAGATCTTGAAGTATTTTGCTATCATCCATCTTGGTTGCAATCATATTATAAAGGTGTTGGCTTGGACCTTCAAATGATCCAAGGAAACAAGATCATCAAAGTATAAAAGGTGTTGTTTTGATCTTATTTTTTATGTGTTATGTTACTAAAAGTTTGCTAGAACAAGTCCTTAGTGTTTTATAATGGTTCAATTTTTGTTTTACTTCCGCTGCGATTTTTGTGAAAAATCAGCATAATCCAACAATTGTGTTTGACACATATCCAAATATATGTTGGACACATCACATTTGAAACGTATCCATGATATAGTCGAAGTTTTTTGGCTCCACGCGTCGTGTATAGCAACTTGGATGCGTCATGTTTTGGTCTTTAGCTCTTTGGTCTTTAGCTCTTAATTTTGCTCTGTGTTCCAGCTTTGGTTTTCAACTCCTTTTCAATCCATTAGTGTCTTTTAGCTACAAAACAATATTCTAAACATAAACATTGCCATAAAAACCCCCAAATTTTCAAAAAATGTTCGGTTATGTCCTAAGTCCATTTTTTTGTCCATAGAAACCGCACATTTACGTAAAAATTGCCATAATTACCCTCTTTTCCGATTTTACCCTTCTATCACATAGGGTATGTTTGGTTCTAACCTCACCATCACTACCTATCCAATCAATTCCCCTTCCCTCACACAATGACACCAGATGTCGGCGCTACCAACATCTACAACACCACCGTCGGAATCCTCCACGCAAACCATCCATGGTTCGACGACTTCCTCTATTCCTTTACTCTCCCTACTCATCTTCATCTTAACCCTAATTCTTCTCCCAATCGCTGCAATCATGTTCCTGTTCACCATCATCGGTTGGATCTTCCTCTTCTTCGTCAGATACGAAGGTTAATCGTTTTCGATTTCGAGTTCGACCATCTTTTGGTTATGATTTAGTTGATTGTGATTACGATCGTTGCGGTTACTGTCACCGGAGTTTGGTGGAACCTCTTTAGCTCGATTCTAAATGCGGCTCCTCTGTTGATCTTACGTGCGATATTGAGGACTCCTGATGATTCTGAATCGCCATATGGAGCTTTGCTTTCAGGTGTTGATGAAGATGAAGATTCACGAGGAGCCTACATACAGGTTTGATGAATTTTTGAAGAACAAATTTGATTTGATTCTAACAATACTTTTGCTTGTACGATTTTTATATACATGTAAAACGATTGATGATTATGTCACTATGTTGTTTCAATGGCTATTTTTGTTTCATATGACCTCATATTTTTTGCTAGTGGAATGTGAATTGTGATCCAATTTGTGTTCTTGTTGGCAATTACTGCATTCACATAACACTGAAACTCAAAATTAAAATCAAAATCAAAATCGGTTATCTATTGAATCGAGTTTAGGTTCTCTCATGTTGGATTTTTATTTGTATCAAACATGCGACCTTCGGGAAAAATTGCAACATGTTATATACCAAGCAAACCAAACACACTTTAATCCTAGAACCAAACATCCCCTAATGCCATAGAAGGGTAAAATCGGAAAAAATGGCAATTATGACAATTTTTGCACAAAGGTGCGGCTTCTGTGGACACAAAAATGGACTTAGGACATAACCGAACATTTCTTGAAAGTTTGGGGGCTTTTATGGCATTAGCCCATCTTAATTTGTATCGGTATATAACTTAAAACATCTTATGTGCAAAATTTATGTATATACTAAGCGATATCAATATCTGCATATTTTATTTATGTACTTTACTATGCATGGACTTAAATGGTTGAAAATTCCATAACTTTATTAAAATAATTTTCTATAAATTATTAATATACAATTAATACATTTAAAACTGACATTCTGGGTTCTGGATTCAATTTCGGATAAAAGGAAAAAAGAATTTCACAGTTCTGAAATCCGAAATTCGAAATATTATTTTATACTTTAATATAATCTAATAAAAAATATTAAAAAAACATAACACATAAAAAATAGATACAATACATAGGCTTAATAAACATGTTTTTGTGTAAATACCGTACATGGGCTTAAATGATGAAAAAAACTATAACTTCAAAAAAAATTATTCTTTTTTTAAAACTTTTGTATCTTTTATTTATGTAATTTCTAATTCTGAATTTTAAGTTAACATAATACTTAAATTTTATGTATTATGACGGCTCGGCATGACGGCTCGGCAGAAAGCGGTTTTTCAGTGCTTACATGCACCACATGCTCAAGATTTTCTTCTGGCTATCCCTATAGATGGGCTTGGCCAACACATGTCTCCCGTGGAGTATCGTACTATTCTCAAATATCGACTCATGATTCCCATATTCCCAGCTGACGAGATATATCATGTGTGTCGCAAGGCATGTTTGGACTCTTTTGGAGAGCATGCAGTTCACTGTAAAGAACTCCCGGGGTTCAAATACAGACACGATATGGTTAGGGATGTTTTGTTTGACATATTTAAGTGTGTCGGGGTTTCCGCTAAGAAAGAGGCACCTGTTAATTTCTTAACTGACCCGACAGAAGGAAGGTCAACCCTCAGACCGGCTGACATTTTGATTTTTTGATGGGTCGGAGGGAAACACGCATGTGTGGATCTTACAGGGGTATCCCCTCTCGTGGGCCTGAGGGCTGGGGTTTCACGGCGGGACATGCTGCTTTAAAAGCAGCTACAAGCAAAGTCACCAAACATAAGAAATCGTGCATGGAGAATCAACACGTGTTCATACCATTTGCATTTGATACGTTTGATTTCCTAGCACCAGATGCG
This sequence comes from Lactuca virosa, assembly GCF_052849685.1. NCBI lineage: Eukaryota > Viridiplantae > Streptophyta > Magnoliopsida > Asterales > Asteraceae > Lactuca > Lactuca virosa. The sequence continues at coordinate 27,145,691 of NC_136426.1, read as the reverse complement.
GTAGAGCTTCTTAAAAGAGTACAACGAATCATGCATAGTAATGTTATATCCCCTAGATCTTCGGATGTAGTCTTTAAAAGAATTAGTTTTACCATTCAAAAAGGCTTAGCGGCGCAGCTTGTTGCCCGTTTGCCATCTCACTCATTGTACGATGACAATTAAAATATATGATTAAACAATAAAATGATTAAAAATATGATATAATTATAAAAATATGATGTTAATTTGATAATCCATTAAATTTTGTGTATAGTTTAAATTATGGATGTCTTTGCTCAATATTTTCACTTTTGAAAAAAAAAAAAAATTCTCAAATAAAAATAACAATAATAATAATGAAAAATCATGTGTCAAAACTCAAAACCTTCGGAGTCGACACCTTACAAAAATAAGTAAATATTATTGATAGATTCTTCGATACATAAACCTAGTCCTTGCTGCTACTTTTACGCTCATCAGAAAAACCCCCAACTCCAAAACCCTAATCTATCTCTCTTTCTCTCTCACGCACCTTTTCGGGGTTTACAATGGCCGACGCTGTGATCTCTTTGGAAAAGGTTAAAGCCTTCTGGAGATCTCAAGTTCAAGATGAAGATAATTGGGCACTTAACACGGTAACAACCCTTCGAATTCATATGAATGTCTATAAATCATCAAATTATATCTACGTTTAAAACATTCACCTATGCAGATTTGTTAAATACTAGTTTTATTTCTTAATATACTGATCTTCGCATCTGGATTTGGATGTTGCGGAATTGGTCATAGGAACTTAGGGTTAGTGTTAGTTACGTTGTGATTGTCGCTCGTTTAGGGGGTTTTCATTATATGTATAATCTGTTCTTGCTTATCCATGTGACAGAACTGATTAGGGTTTTTAATCACGAGATTTCTTCATTTAATACCTGTTTTGTTGCAGAAATTACTCCGTGCTGTAGGACTGTTTGCTGGTTCGATTGTTTTGATGCGGAATTTTGGTGACCTCATGGCTATTTGAAGATCAATCATGGATTTCTATCTAGTGATTATATCATATGTGATGCTTAGCAAAGTTTTTTGCTTTTTGAGACACTCTGTTTCTAATCTATGGATGCTTTTGTAGAGACCAAAAGAAATGCAATTTTCTTACAATAATTTTGTTTCAATAATGGTTGTTGCACTTTACTATTTTTCCATGCTATTGTTTATATGTGCATTATACTTGTTAGAATGAGTTGAATTGAGTCTAGTTGTTGAGAATTAGGAGCTCAAATAGGTTTTAGAATGTTTGGATTCACTTAACCATCTCCTAATCCCATGTCATTCTTTTGATTTTTCATCATAAATATATCCATCCATCTCCCCTACTTAAACACACCCTGGATCCTTACTCAAAATAACAAACATGGCCACCGGTGCACCCGATCATACTGCAAAAGTCGAACACATAGCCCGAAAGCCACGTGGCCGACCCGCAGGCTCAAAAAACAAGCCCAAACCACCCATCATCATCACCCAAGACAGTGCCAACACCCTTCAGGCTCATGCCATGGAGGTCACCACTGGGTGCGATGTGGGTGAGAGCCTAGCCACATTCGCTAGAAGAAAACAATGTGGAGTTTGCGTTCTAAGTGCCGCAGGCCACGTCACCAATGTCACTTTACGGCAACCCGCCACGTTATCAGGAACCGGCCCGATCGTCACGCTCCATGGCCATTTTGAAATCTTATCGCTAGTTGGCTCAGTTCTGCCACCACCGGCCCCGCCTGGTGTCTCAGGCTTAGACATATATCTAGCTGGCCCGCAGGGCCAAGTTGTAGGTGGAGCCATCACTGGCCCGCTTATTGCAAGTGGGCCGGTTATCATCATGGCCGCCACTTTTATGAATGCAACTTTTGACAGGTTGCCAATTGAGAAAGATGAACCACCACTGGCTATCAGTCCAATAGCAGCACGCAATCAACACATGATTAGTGTTTCGGATATATGCGGGATCCCACAAAACTTGCTTTCAAACACGAATGAGATGTACACTTGGGCTACAACTCGACCACTGTCGAAAACTTAACACCACCATTTTTTAGTACATGATTTTTACCCAAAGTCATTCAGAACTATGTGTTTTTAGTAGAAATATTGCAAAACTTGCAATTTAAAGAACATAAAGATGTTAAACACCATCATGTTGATTTAATTGATTTATACCCAAAATCATACTCAACTGTGTTGCTAGTAGAAATATTGTAATTTGTAAACCTTGCAATTATATATATAATCCAATTGTCACCCATATCTTACTTTTCAACCCAAGGTTTTCCTAACTTGAGCCAACCAATCGTTGCTCATGATTAGTTTTGCTATCCTATGACCTCATTTGTTGAATTGTCTAAATCCATTAATCCAAATTACCAAAATGGCCTCTACATTTTTCTATATGTTCACAAACAATCCAAGTTACAGAAATGGTGCTGGATTTTTTATTTTTTTATTTTTACTTTTTTGACAAACCAACACTCATTTTCTTTAAATTTTCGATGTTTTGTGGGTTATAATCATGCACAAATTTCCTATTCATATATGGGATTTTCTATCTTGTGTTGTCTTATAGTGTAATAATTATTAATAGCAGTTGAAGGTTGGGGGTTCAAACCAACAAACTCCAAATCTCCATCTTTTTTTCTTTTAATTATGAGTCACGTAAACATGTCTTAAATCTATTTTTTTTAGTCTCATCCAAATGTGAACCTTCTTTTTTTCAAAATACTCTCTTTTTTTATAATTTTAATCCAAATTAAAAAAATTCTATGGGCTTTTTCCAAACGGTTAACAAAAAAATATTAAATCCTAATGTTTTTCAAAAATAAGTTTTAATTCTGTTTTATTTTTTTACCACCCAAAGTTGCCCCATATCCATTTGGTTTTCTTTAATACAATTTATTTTAAGAAAAGTCTATTGTTCTTGTGGTAGAAGTATTGAAAAACTTGCGATTTAAAGAAGAATATAAAGACGATAAACTTGATACTTTCATTAAATCAGTTGTTAAAATTCGATAGATACATACTTGAAAGGACACCCAAGGATTGGAATTAAACTTCAAAAGAAAATGAAACCACAAAAAAAACCCTAGAATGTCTTCAAGCTTTTATGGAAGAAATCTCCTCCAACAAGAACTTGGATTCAGCTGCAAAATCAACCGGAGCAACAGATCGAACAGTGATCCTTTGTCGTTTTTCATTATTATACTCTCGAGGTTGAACGCTCACTCGGAAAAGTAATGGCACCCACGTCGCCTTCTTCAATTGTAGCTGGTAATCACTTCCATCACCCTGAAAACATCGACAAAGAAAAAATGAGAAACGAGCTCTACAGTTAACAAAAGTTTAAGATTTATGTATCAAATTTACCTGCGACTTCAAGCTATCAAGCTCATCAGCGGAGCACCCGATAATCTTCTCAGCTTCATCGTTAAAAACAGAAAACCAAGCTCCGCCACTTACATCGGAAAACTTTGCCGCCAAAATGTACTTCAAACTGCAGTTGTCTTCATTCTTCTGGCATCCTTCACACCAAAAACCAGATCCAATTGCTTCAGTAACTTTCTTTTTGCAGGTCTTGCATGCTCTATACCACATCGTCTGATCAGGTTTGATCAAACTCATACTCGCTCGTGTGCTGTAAAACACCGGCTGCCGGAAAAATCAAAAAAGCTTATTAGGGTTTTTTCTTAGGTTTTGCATTATGTAATTGTAATGTTTATAAATCTTTTATGAATAGCGAGATTATCGTACCTTCTCCTCACCCAAAGATGGGTTACTGGTGATTTGGTCAAGTGTGACCCGGTCAGAGTACAGTGATCGGCCACCGGTTTTCATGGAGGGGCTTAAACTGGAGCCCACAGCTTCCATGGATGTTTCTTTTCCTTCTGTAGAATACCATGATTTTAACTTTTGAGAATCTGGGGTTTCTGGGTTTATTTCAATGATGCTTTTGCTCACTGTCGATAAAGATACACCTAAAAGAAAGAATAAATTATTACAACGGGTATGATACGAAATGGAATATTATATTAGTATCATATATTCATTCTGCATCAATTCATAATATGAAATAACTACCTTGAAAATCAGATACACGTAGAGATTTGATTGCAACTACAGGCGATTCATCTGCCATGTCTAATAGTTTTTGGCCAAGATCGGTGGCAAGATCACTCCACAAAGAGATGACAACAGTCTTCTTTCTGAAAGAAAAAATGAATTGTTCCACTTCAAGATATGCAACAAAAATGGATCATAAATAAGTGTAAAAGACAAGAGAAGAAATGATTACGTGTCATCTGCAATGACAATGTCACGCTTTGCGACTGATTCATTATCAATTTTCCTGCGAATGCTCATTGTTGGCGATACACTTTGTACAACACCAATAACATCTGTAATTCATGGTCTTGTTAGATTCATATTGAAAATAATCAGTTATGAGAATTTGTACAAAAGGTTTGAAATTAGGGTTTATACCTACAAGCTCCTTCTGATTGACATAAGGTCCCAATTGATCAATTGGGACAAAAGAGAACTTTGTTTCAGGGATAAAAGCGACTTCATTGACAGCTTCTTCAACTTGAGAATATTCATTTAAAGTCATTTCATAATCATTCTGTACAGTTTTGTATTGCTTGTTAGCAACTTTCAAAGTTCCTTTGGATATGTAATACACCTTTCCCATTTGGAACACTTCAAAGAACTTTCTTGCAGCCTCACCAAACATGGTTGCTTGAATTTGAGTACCCTGATAAATCAAAAAAAAATCTCATTAATTTTTTTAATAAGACAAAAAGGAAGATTTAGAACTTAAGAATATGAACTTACATCTTCATCAGTTAACTCCACATTGAAAACACAACCTTCACCCTTTGCATTCTTGTAAGTGCGCATGTTTCCTTTAGCTGTAACCCTAACCTTAATAGTCCAGTTTCCTTGATAAGGATTTAAAGAAGCAAGGGGATGAACCCTTCTTGTCATTGCCATTCTTGCAGAAGGTGCCATGCTACAATTACAAAACAACATGATAATCAAAATTAGATCAAAACCAATAAAAGACTTTTTGTAAACACAAACGTCGGCACCCTTATCTTACTTTTTGTTCTGCTCATTGACAATTTGAGCTGCTGATTTGGTGACAACTTCTTGCCTTGGCTTTAACACAATGCCAGTTCCTTCAATCTTAGGCTCAATTTTAACTTCTGTCTCTAAAGGAGGAGAGACTGCGTCGCATTTTGTCACAATTAAGTACCTAAACAAAACCAAAACAAGTGAGATAAAGAATATCTAAAATACAAAAATATTATCAAAATCATCGGTTAATTGTAACACAAAATGTAATTCAGAATCTTACTTTTCATTCTTGTTTGGAATGTCATTGAGAGTGTAATCAACAACACGGATAAGACCCAGATTTTGGATATTCCCATTGATAACTTCAGCTGCCAAGCTAGACTGCAAAATAGCCTTCAACTTCGTCTTGCCATCAGTGACAGTAAACCTGTTAACCATAAATAATTGAAGTTTATATGAAGTCAATAACATCATACCAAAACACAAGATGATATACATCCAATCCACGTGATAAATGCTCATAGATCTGTAGTATAGAGTAATTTCGCAACCAATAACATGTTTGTGCCATAGATCTGTAGATAAAGCATGCGTTTTAAACAATAACATTTTTTGCCCTGATCTACAGATTAGATAAACTTTTGAGGTTTTAAGAATTTAAATCTCCCAGGTAAATGTAGTTTAATACTGGTATTTGCTGAAAGGGGGAATAAAACCCTAATTCTTCGGACGCGAATAAAAACAACGATATACTTTGAATCCTACACATAGACTAGCGGAAACATAAACGATCAATCGAAAATTTTAGAAACTTACGTGTATCTGTTGCCAGCAGCCTTGAGATCGAGAACTTGAACAACAAGTTCGGGTAGATCAGCTGATGAATCTGGAGTAGGGTTCGACAGTATCACTGATATCGCATCTGGGCTAACCGATTTCGCCATCTCTTCTTGCTACGCAGTATCAAAGATCCCAAAAATGGAAATTAAAGAAACAATAAACCCTAGAACCAGAACTCACGCTCCTATCTCTTTTTCTCTCGGTAGATCTACTATGAATCGAGAGAAATGATAAAACCGTAAGAGGGGTGAAGGGGCTTTTGTATAAGTGGTTTTAGCGCCAATATATTGAAATTTTAGTAAATCTATGTGTGTATGTTCCCGGGTTTTTACTCTTCCTTTTCAAGAAAATTTTCGCGCCGAATTGTAAGAGCTAATTATGCTGAAGTTTTGAAATTTTTGGGTACTCTACTGCTCTTTACCAACGACCCCCTCAACTTAAATCGAGTTCTAACTTAGGTCCATTGACTTCTCAATACCATTGTTTTTACATTACATTTAATTTCCCATAAACTATTATACCAAAAGTTAGAAATAATAATAATAATAATAATAATAACAAATAAAATGTGTATAATCTTTAGCTCTAACTTAGGTCCTCTGACTTCTCAATACCATTGTTTTTACATTACATTTAATTGTCCATAAACTATTATACCAAAAGTTAATAATAATAATAATAATAATAATAATAATAAAATGTTTATAATCTTGATATTGGTATATTACTTTATATGTTTTCAAACTTATTATAAGTGAATCAAGAATATATTCTGAACTCACGAAATATATTGTGTTTTTGTCTTTGAGTGAATAAGATGACATAGGTCAGTAAAATAAAAATAGCTACACTTTGTGGTTGTTTAAATAACCACCTTCAGCTCTTCCACTTGCATTCACATTGATGACAACAATGTCAAATTCCAAAGCAATTTATTAGCTTGGGGACTATTTTTCTGTTCATATTTCATATATTACGAGTGATTGATTTTTAAGTCATTTAGGTTTTTCTTGTAACTAATAATTGTCATGGTTGCTAAAACGTATTGGAGTTTATTACATGAATGAAGAGTTTTATACAAATTGATCAATTGTAAAAGGTTGATGTCATAAAAAGCCATAAGTTTTAGGCCTAAATTCAAAATAATAATAACTAAAAGAAAAAAAAAACGTTTGAATTAAATAGGTGTTGCCGGTTACCAATGGTTTGATGTCATGTTACCCGTAACCATTACACTTTGAGTATTTGTGTTTTTGGAAACCACGTACAACAAATACCTTTTTGCCAAAACTTCTTGTACATATATGGTTTCATATTGCAATAAATTCCCAGATAATTACAGCTACTTAAAACATTGCGATCATATTGCATTTGGCCAAATAATATATAGTACATGTCCATGATCAGCCTTATGCAAATATAATTATACCATCATCAAAAGGCTAACAAACAAGTACTCTTCAAGACTAATACACCGACATAGACCATCCAAGACTAACAAAAAGCAACAGGTTAACCAGAACACCATACACAAAATCTTACAAACATAACCTATACGCCTATACATATGCTAATGCCAACAACAGATAGGTTGTGGTCAACATTATTAGCCAACTCACCCAACCCCTGTGCCACGTCATCTTATTTAACATGAGAAACAAATTTTGAAAAACTATGCCACCACCATGCATTAAAAGTGATAAAAAAAATCTAACTATGTCAAAAATCCATACACCAATTGCTTACACTTGACTGCACAAAAAAAAAAAAAAAAAAAAAAAAAGGAACTATTTAGCTAGAACGAAAACCTACTTTATCAGGATGATGCTACGATCAAGAACATCACTTCCTTCTGTTTCAATCACAATATTTCTCATCTTTCTTCCTTCTTTTGCCCCTCTTGTACGTTGTAACAGGAATGGCAAGCCTAGAAATCACAACAGAAGGGGGACAGACAGTACAACTATATAAGGGCATATTTGTACAATGAATTCAACAATTGTTGTCAAAACTCAAACTCAAGAACAAAATGTACAACACCCAAAGCAGTTTGTCCAAGTTGTTGCTGCCTTGGGCTGGGGCTGTTTCTCTGGTTCAGGGTGTTCCCTTTCTGTTTCTGAGATTGCTTCCAATGAACCAGTAGTCATCCTAGCTCCATCTTTATCTGTGTCTCCTGTCAAACTTTATTTTCACCAAAAATAAATAAATAAGTTTTTCATGTGTTAAAGTAAGTTGTTGATGCAGACACTGCTTAATCCATTAAGTTATATATGGCTGTTTCTTTTTTTGTGAAATTTGTGTTTTTTGGAATGTAAGGGTAAAACGGTAATTTTGACTCGTTCATTCTGTCTAGAAAAAAAACGAAACAGACCTAATGTATACAACAAATTATGCAGACAGACATTACTACCCATTAAGATACTTTACTCATACGATTCTTGAGGAGAAAAAAGAAACAACCCCTAACGTTTTAACAGACTTGATGAGAAGATGACTTAATTTTGCAGAAAGAAGGACTTAATAGAGGTGCCAACTTACACTGGAAATGTAAAAGATTTTGCACTTTCACTTTCTGCAGAAAGATGAGAAATACGATCATCAACAACAGATTTCCTTCCTTGATTTTCTTGTGAATTTGGATTCACGGGTTCATCTGGAATACTTGATCCGTGATTCTTATTCTTACTTACATCACCCAAACTCTGATTCTTATCCTCTCCACTCAATTCAGGACTTTTACCCTCGTGGTCTTTTCCTGTTTCTAACCCGTGGGTTTTACCCGTTTCATTCGATTCAGGAATGGTTTCGACCTCCTGGATATATCTTTCTAGGTCTCCTGATTTCCAGTTGATGCTATCTTGGTAGTTGAAACTCATCTGAATGCTGAATAACGACTCATTTGAAGCCATAGCCCAATCTTGACTTGTAGATTGCTTTCTAGCAAAAACAGAAGATGGTATTCGGTATTTTGGGGTTGTTGGCCTTTCCATGACTTGGATAGGAGGAGTTTCAGAAGTGTAATCGATACCTTCATTGACTTTTCCACCATTTTTGCTATCAGAATCTTGACAGGAATCTTTTAATGTGGAATCGGTTGATGAGATGGTGGAAGAAGGTGAGGCATGTGGGAATATTTTTTTGTCATCATCTTCACTGTCACTTGCACTTATCAATTCTAATAGATCGTTTTTATCAGAAGTAGTGGAAGAATCTACCACTGGTTCACTCTTATTGCTTCGTGTTTCATGCTTTGGTTCCAAGATTATCGGGTCTGATTTGGTATCCAAAGATCCCATATGAAATTACAGAGATATTTGGATTAGAACTGCATAATGTAAGGAAAAACTTCAGGGTTTACTTCTAGCATTGTATGAAGGTCCTAGAATAGATTATAGTAAAATTCGAATTGCTGAATAACAACAAGAAGAGATCAGTCATTATAAATGGATTATTGAAGATAAAGTTTGAAAAAACCTAAATGGAAATTGGACCCTGATTAAGGCCCTTCTGGCTCTGGATATCCGTTTCTCTTCATTGTGATAGTTTATGGAAGGAGAAATTCAATGCCACGAGATATAGCACGTAATTATAAATTCATAATCCTCCAATTGTTATCAGCGTACAAGGTTCTCATAATGGATTAAAACCTACATGAACATTTAAAAAAAAAAAAAAACGAAGAAATAGACACCTTAAACCCTTGGCTACGGCGATTAATAGGGAGAATACAAGTTAAAAGAAAAGAAGCAAGCAAGGATTGAGATAATAACCATATGAAACCGATAAGCTTCGTTCGAAGAGACTGTTGATTTCCGGCCACGGCGACCCGTAGCCTCAGCCAGACAAGTAATCAGCAGCCTCTTTCTGTCTTCAAATCTGTCAATTTCAAATGCAAATCCTGCCTTATGGAAGATAATTGAATCGAGTATCTGCATCGGTGTTGTGCGAGAGAGAAATGAGAGGAAAGAGAATGATGGTTTCACCTGAGAGAATGAAAATGCAGGACCGGCGACGTTTCCGGGCCTCCAGGGTCTCCTCTTCCCTCCAATCTTGTTCGTAATCGTAACTGATTTCATTCGATCTTCAATTTTCAATGACTGAACTGCATGAATAGTCCCTATACTCCTACATAAGTTTCGGTATTTACCCTTGACACAAAAACCTACCACCAAAATAGACACGTCGAATAACAAGCCAAAGCGTGTGAATTTTGAGGACATGTCACATTGGTTGGATTGAACACCATTTGTTAATAAAACAATTTGAGATGATGTAAACACATAAGTATACTATAACAACTTTTAAATCACACAATTTTAACTAAATTATTAATTAGATATAATTTTGATTTGCAACAATGAAATACAAAGCAAATTGACCCGATTCCTAAGAACTTGTAAATACAAATTTCTTTTTAAATGCATATTTAGGTTGTGTTTACCATGTGTAATCTAGTTTGATTTGTGAGCTTATTGCAATGTGTTGTTTGTTGAAACCACTATAATAACTTATAAACTAGTTGTTTTTTTTAAAACATTTAATACAACTAATTGATAAACTCATACAGTTTTTCTAATAGTTTTAAAAATATATCTTTATTATAAAAAACCGTATCCTTATACCACGGAGACGAGGTTCTCTAGGGGCACAATATATCGTTGAAGGTATTTAGAGGGAGGGGAATATATAGTAATGTAGTGGATACTATGTTGACAGTATGTACAATGAATGTTGGCTCACTAAATGGAAAGTTGTTGGATCTGACATGGGTTTTAAAGAAAATGAGAGTAAACATAGATTGTATGTAAGATATTATGTGGATGGGGTAAAGGCTAAGGAACATAACATATATAGGTTGTAGTATTCAGGGTTGGCAAGTGTGAGGAATGAGGTTGGTGTGTTATTGTCCTCGTAACTCAAGGACAATGTGGTAGAAGTTAGAGTCATGTTATGATATTGGCAGTCAAAGTTGTAATGGGGGATGTGGTGAACATAGTGAATGTTTACATACTAGAGAGGAAGAATGTAAATGTCTTTATAATTTTTTTACATTACCTCATAAACCAACAAGATGACTGCAACATGCATGTAAAGTATTGTGATCCTAATTAATAAGAATAAAGGTGACGCCTAAAGCTATGAGGACTATAGATGTACTAAGATACTTAGTTATACTATGAAACTATAATAAATAATGTAACAACCGATTATCAGGTATTATCATTTTAGTCCTTACCTTTATCAAAGTTGCATAATTGGTCCCTTGTGGCAAAAGTTTCCCGTTTTAGCCCGTACGTTGAGCGTACATGAGGATACGCGCAACGTACTCATGAGATGCAGGATCGCGGAAGCCCTGCTAGTTCGTTGGGCGTACGTGTGGTACATCGGGCATACTAGCCCAGTCTCTAAACCCTAATTTTAAGGGTTGCTCCCTATTTAAACCACCTTATGCCTCCCTTGAACATTCCTTATCAGCCACCATTCCCCTCATAAACCCTAATCTCAAGTCTAAGCTTGTTTGTGAGAGTTTGGGGGCTTATTAAAGTGGTTTTGGTGCATATTTGTTGAAGAAGGAGGCTATAGAATAAGGAAGTGTTATTGGATTAATGTCTAAGTCCATAACTATTTTGGTATGTACTTGACCCGATTGTGAGCATGGTCCTTTTGGGTTGCCTTCACCAAAGCAACTTGATAGGATGATTTGTGGAGAAAGAGATTAATTATGATGCATTAATATATTATATGAATAATATATTAAAAGAGAAAATCATATTGTTTAATTAATAAGAATTAATTTTGTGGCTAAAAGACATTAATTAAATAAAGGGGACTAGATTTGTCAATTGTGTGATAGTTGGATAGTGGGCTAATGGACTCCATAGAGGCTGGAGTGGACGAAATCTATGGGGAAACCCATGAGAATTCGTCCAAGGCCTCTAAGGAGGGAGTTCATGGGCTGCTTAGGGCCTAAGCAGTCATATTAGGGTTTCCTAGTTCAAAACCCTAATGGCCTCCATATATAAAGACCCCTAGGGCACCCAAAAATGTGGCTAAGCATTCCTTAGGGTTTCTTGGACGTTTTTGGTTCCTCCTTCTATTCTCCTAAGTCATCTTCTTGCTCTTGGTGTTTGTGAGCCATTAGAGGAGTGACACTTGTGACTCTAAGCTTTCAGAAGCCAATTACAAGAAGGAATAGATTGTTATTGCTACATAACAATCAAAGGTAAGATCTAAAACCCTTTATTATAATAATATTGATTTTTGTATGCTAGATTAGGGTTCGTGAGTCTTGGATGAATTGCATGTACAATAGAGAAACCTAGATCCAACCATTAGGGTTTGCATGAGCACATAGGATGTTCTTTTGTATAAAACCCATCAGTGGTATCAGAGCCTTGATTGGTTTCTAGTGTATTGATGCTTAGTGTTTCATTCTTGATTGCAAAGTCGAGTTTTTGGCCATCTGCCTGACAAACTCGTCGAGTCCCAATATGGACTCATCGAGTAGGATGAACTCGGCGAGTCCATATGGTGACTCAGCGAATCTGGTTGTCAGACAGACGGATTTTCGGATTTTTTGCCTATTTTGACTTAGGATAATTGCCATAATTGTTTCAAATTAATAAAATACAAATTTTATTGATTCCTTATGATTATCTTTGTCAAAATAAAAGATTTTGGTCATCTAATTAGATAATTGTTACCTTGTTTGATAAATGTTAAATTATTTGAATTATTTGGTCAATTATCTTGCATGAAATTGGATTAGGTCAAAAACTAGATAATCACCAATTAATTGTTTAACTGCCTTATTTATATTTTGATCTAGATAGTTTTGAAATGTTTCAAAACTTGCCCTCAAGTTTTGGAATTTAAATTTTTTGATTAAAAAGTTTAATTTTGAAATATTTAAATTCTAAACCCTAATGATTTGAAATGGTTCAAAAACTTTCCCTCAAGTTTTGGAATTTAAATTTTAATTAAAAGTTTAATTTTAAAATGTTAAATTCTATTACTCTAATTTTTTAAAAAGTTCAAATTGCATCCTTATGGTTTTATTAAATTAATTAAGTGTGTAATTAAAGGAGAGTTAATAAATCCATAATGATATGGTTTACATTTAATTAAATTAAAAGTGTAATTTATTAAATTAGACCACATAATATTTTAAAAGGTGTAAAATACACCGTTGTACTATATATAAGGTTAAAAGTCTAATATTATATATGTATAACTTAAATGCTAGTCTTACCGTTAGTAGGCCTCATTCACGAAGTCGATCTATAAGGGGGGTATAAGGTTATGGCCTATAAAATGGTCGTTCAATGGGTGTCCACTCTCACCCACCACTTCCTTGATTGGTGGAGGGTCGTTAGCCGAACGGGTAGGATAAGTCAAACCCTCTCCTCATTAAAAGTATAATGAATGTTAAAGTAACTAAATGTTTTACAAAATTCCCAATCTTAGTTACTTTAGGCAAAAGCGAATTGATGTAATTCCATGAAGTTACACTTTGTACCCTTGCTAAGACGTTAGTGGAGCGTGTGTGGTTAACCGACACACTAAATGGGTTCTAAGCAAAGGTAGCAAAGGGTGACTCGATGTTTGTCATAGTTCGGTGGAACGTGTGTGGTTAACCGACACATCGAATAGATGACTGTAACATTGGGGGCACCATGTAAGTTTGCATGGTTATTCACACGCTGTTTTGTGATCCTCGGCATCCAAGTCACAAATCGAGGGGCATAACGAGATTTAAACATGCCATTGAAAAGTTCAATGAATCTCAAAGGATCTAGGAGTTTTCAATACATTTAAAACTTAATCTCTTTTTCGTTTTTCATGGTGTAAAATTAGTGAATCGTCATTCACTTACCTTCAAATGTCCTGCAATTTGGGTTACGACATCCCTCTCCCAAGTTGTAGAGTATTGTGTTGGGTCCTAGCCTTAATATCTTATTTGGGTGTTTTATTAAGGACTCAATCAATCAACTAACTTGAATTTTCTCCCGTTTTGTAGATGTCAAAGTATGACAACTCTGGTCTTCCCAAATCCATTGGAACAAGCTTTCCACATGAAGATGATATTCCACGATTCGATCGAGGAACGAGAGATCATGTTTCACTTCCTCCACCTCCTCCTATTGTTCTCCCTAACCCACAAGTTCAAAGGCTTGAAAAGTTCAAGCTCACTCAAGCCATTTTGGCAAGTAAACATGAAGAAGGAAAGTTAGTGTGTGCACACGTCTTAGAGATGAAATCACACATTGATAGGTTAAGAATGTTGGGAGTCGTTGTCTGTGAGAAGCTAGCTGTTGACTGGGTTCTTCAGTCGCTTCCTGACTCATATAGTGAGTTCGTAAGAGAGTACTATATGATAGACCACGACGTGACCCTCATCGATCTCACCTATTTGCTTGTTGTTGCTGAATCGACAATGATTTGGCGCACTGGAAAAGCAAATTTGATTGGTATATCGACCTTCCAAACCTCCATGGACATTGGCAATGGCAACGAAAGGCATGTCATGGTCGAAAAGTTTGATCATAAGAGAAAGGCAAAGCCTGTAGTAGTTCCATGTGCCGTTCCAAAAAGGTCAATTTGCTTTTATTGCCAAGAGAAGGGGCATTGGAGACGAAGTTGCCCTATCTACCTGAGAGATCTAAGAGATGGGAGAGTCAAGACGTATGACTCTGCTTCAGGTGAAATCCATTAACTAACTCTATAAGTTCCTATTTTTGATTCCTAATACATTATGTGATAAGATTACATTTTTGATGTTTCGTAGAATCGAAGAAAAGAAAGGAAGCTTAAAGGAAGGAGTGTGTTGAATCTGATCGTGAAGAAATGGATTTCGATCGCATGGATTCGAAGATCGGATTTTTGAGCTGCTACTTTAGAGTTAAGATAGATTGCTAAGAAATGTAATAGCATAGTTTTTCAATTAGTTGTGTTGTAAGGACAAATTTTTCCGCAATAAAATAAATTTTGATTTTGTTTTATTTATTTATCCTTGCAATGACATGTATGAAAAATTGATGTTTGTGTATTTCTATTATTAGCAATGTTGAAATAGATGTGATTCTTAGTTATATTATTTTTGGTAATGTCATAATTTTCTAAGTAAGGAAAGATTCTCATCGCCCAAGTTTCAATTGGAAAGAAACATGGAATCTTACAACTTGTATTGTGTGATGTATGGAAATCTTGGTACTTAAGTAATTAGGACTAATTCCTTGTTCACATAAGTATGTGAGTCAATTGAAGGACTAAAGGAACTAGTACACAATGTTGTGCACTAGTCAAGTCCACCATAAATAATAATAACATTATTCGTCATGATTTACTAAAGGTATAGTAAATGTGGTTATACATACAAGATTAAGTGTAATTCTGAATCATTGAAAAGTTTCAATGAAAGACAAAACGAATAAGTAGAATCAATTAAGGCAGAAAGATAAAAAGTTTCTCCAATCTAAGAAGAAGGGAGAGTACTTTTGTATCGGGTTTTATGATTGTCTTAATGATTAAAAACCATATCACAATTGATCCTCTAACGACATCTTAGTACACTAGTATGGCTAAGAAGAGGAATCGGAAATTTTTGAAATGGTTAAATCAAAAAGATGAGTCATACTTCGTTCCAAAATCAAGTCTTAGAGTAGTACTCCAAGACTGTGAATTGAGTGACGCATCTTAAGAAGTTCTAACACACTCATCAAATGTGAAGTAGAAAATTGTTTTTCTTACTCTTGCACGTTTAAAATTGGTAAGTTGTGATGTCTTGGAGAAGACAAATACCAACTAAGACCAACTGTGTGTAGTGGATTGTCTTGATAAGAATCCGAACTAACTATTGAATATTTGTTTGTCATGAAATGTTTATTGACAAGAGAATCTTATATGTCAAGAGGTCAGTGGGAGTCTAAATGATCTTGAAAATGTTCAAGAACTAATCAAGACTAAACCAATTATTAAACACTAGCACACGACTTGAGGTTTGCAACCTATCGTGTTGACAAAAAATTTTATTTCTATGCCATTCCAGTAAAGTTACTTATGCATATGAGTTCTACGAGTTCTCAATAGACTGCATAAGGCAAACACCTTGTTCAATGAAAGTACATTGACTGGCATAGGTGAGCTGCTAAATAACTTGGAAGCAATGGTGGGACCCTTGATGGCAAGAAATCAAGAATGAACAAGTTCTGTCCATATGAGTTTGGATTTGTCACAAACATTATCTTACAATTATGGTTATGGTAAATTCACATGGATAGGAACACATACACTATAAAATCTAAGTGTCATAAGGTTTCTCTCCTTCATGAAAATGATTGTGAGGAAACGCTTTCACTAAGAGAGATTTTAAGGAGATAATGATTATGTAAATTGCATTCTCAAATTCGATTATGATTACGACATCCCTCTTCATAGTTCGAATTGTGAGATTTGGCAATTAGTCTAAACATTTGGGACTTAGTAATATAAGTTCTGAATTAGTTTAGACACACATGTGAGTTGTCTAAGAAAAGGTGTGTGAGTTTGAGAAGCTTAGATAAAGGCTTATCGAAGCACATCGTATTGGAAATATGAACTTTGGAAGTCAATAAGTATTGTTTTTTAGAAGTCCAACCGTTTTCTGAATACGTGTCAAAGTTAGTGGGAGTATAAATGTTATGCTGGAATGGATATAATCATCATGTTAGTGGGAGCATGATTATTATTATTTTAAGTATTGCAAGTTAGCAATATTAATTATAGAAAAACAAAAGTTTCACGTTGCAAAGTTGCATGGGTTGAAAAGTTGTTTTTGCTATAATTAAGGGAGAGAATGTTATACATCGTTTCCAATCTAAAAAGCTTAGATCGAGAAATTTTAATTGAATTAGTCAAGGATATATTTATTATTTGCATTGTCAAAGTTCGATTATGATTACGGCATCCTTCTTCATAGTTCGAATTTAGAGAACACGACAAATAGAAATATTATGACAATATTATAGCAAGAACCTGGTAAAGTATCACGTTTTTCATTATGAATCGTATCCCACACGCTTCGGGTATAGGATCGATTGCATATGCTGTACTATTCTATCGTTCTAAAATTTTCCAAATGCCTAGGGCATTTAGAGGAAAAAAAGGGAATAGAACCGGATTTGGCTAAAATAATTAAACAACTGTCAATGACAATCTAAGGTTCTCCAAGGATTAGTTGCTTGCGGACAATTGGATGTATAGTCATAGATGGACCATATTGGCATTATTATGAATAGATAAGATTCTATTTAGAATGAGTTGTCATATGGCAAATATGGAAATGTTTCCATATTGGGAGTTGGATATCGAGAATCAATGTCTGATTATAAACTTTTATGCAAGAAGGATGTTCAAATGAATGTACTTTGAATGTGAGACTTCACATCTATGGAATTGTTTTGTAACAATCTCCAATAGAGCATTTTGTAATTTTATTGGCATAGTCTTGGTGACTTTGGCGTTGTGATATTACGAAAGGTCTGTTGCATAAAATGTTAGAATCTAACATATTCTAGTAGTGGCGAGAATTTTGTATTCTTACACTAATGGATAAGGAATTGTGAAATGAGCATCATTGGAATTGTGTTCATTTGATCTATTTCACAAAGTAAGGACCATAGGTAAACATAGTGTGCATGCTAAGAGCATGGGACAACTGTTGTTATAATTCAAGTAAGAAGTTGATTACCCGAAACAACAAATAATGAGTAATCAATATGGTGATTAAATAAAATGTTTTATTTATACTCAAAGGTTTGGGACCATATAGGATTAGTATTATTCTTGTGTTTCACTTTGCATGTTTCGACTTCCCGAATAATAAGATTATTCAAACCCTCCACAGTCGCTCATACTTTGGAAGTAAGTATGAAAGAAGATTGTCATGAATCCGTCTGTAGATTGTCTAAAGCGTTTAGACATAACACAAGTTTGCTGCAGAGTTCATGAGTGCTACTATAAGATTAGAGTATTGGATTAAACCCACACTCACTTTGGATCGCTTCATGGATTTTATCACGAGTGATTGGTGAGACGATAATATCTTATATTCTTGAAACCGAGATGTGTGAATTGTATATTACGAGTCGGTTACACATTGATAATATGTAAACGCACCAGTAACTTGGTGTTATAAAACGTATTATTGTGTGTGATTCGGTGAGTGAGTACAAGCAAGCATTGAGTCGAAGTTTATCCGTTCCTTTTACCCAAGGTGGGATAAAAGCGATATTTGTGGGCCCCTGGATGATTTAGTGATGACACCCTAAGCGCTTGGCCAAGCCGGGACTGAGTTGATGTGTTCAATTGTAGTCTGTTGTCAGTCGTCATAAATCGGAAATCGGGAAACAACACATAGACTGAGAGAATGATTTCAATCCATGTCTCACGTCTATACGATATCTAGAATGGAGGAATATATGATCCCTTATCTAAAGGACACGCTTCTGATAAGATCAGAGTTGACAGCGGCTTTTGAAAGCTACGATTGCTGATCAGGTTTGAAGTAATACGCAGAATAGTTATTAGACTTATCCAAGCGGGAGACTGTTGGATTAATGTCTAAGTCCATAACTATTTTGGTATGTACTTGACCCGATTGTGAGCATGGTCATTTTGGGTTGCCTTCACCAAAGCAACTTGATAGGATGATTTGTGGAGAAAGAGATTAATTATGATGCATTAATATATTATATGAATAATATATTAAAAGAGAAAATCATATTGTTTAATTAATATTAGTCAATAATTAATAATAATTAATTTTGTGGCTAAAAGACATTAATTAAATAAAGGGGACTAGAACTGTCAATTGTGTGATAGTTGGATAGTGGGCTAATGGACTCCATAGAGGCTGGAGTGGACGAAATCTATGGGGAAACCCATGAGAATTCGTCCAAGGCCTCTAAGGAGGGAGTCCATGGGCTGCTTAGGGCCTAAGCAGTCATATTAGGGTTTCCTAGTTCAAAACCCTAATGGCCTCCATATATAAAGACCCCTAGGGAACCCAAAAAAGTGGCTAAGCATTCCTTAGGTTTTCTTGGACGTTTTTGGTTCCTCCTTCTCTTCTCCTAGGTCATCCTCTTGCTCTTGGTGTTTGTGAGCCATTAGAGGAGTGACACTTGTGACTCTAAGCTTTCAGAAGTCAATTATAAGAAGGAATAGATTGTTATTGCTACATAACAATCAAAGGTAAGATCTAAAACCATTTATTATAATAATATTGATTATTGTATGCTAGATTAGGGTTCTTGAGTCTTGGATGAATTGCATGTACAATAGAGAAACCTAGATCCAAGCATTAGGGTTTGCATGAGCACATAGGATGTTCTTTTGTATAAAACCCATCAAGTGTTACTTGCAAGCTTGTAGATCCAAAAACTACTCCTCATTATGCATATTTTTTAGGTATAAAGTTTATACCTTGATGAGTTTCCTTTTTTTATCTCCATGGATGAGTTTTATGAGCTTTTTGTCCCAAAGTTTAGACCTTTATGAGTTTGGAGCACTCCAGATAATATTAGTTGTCCTTTCATGCATTTTAGGTCTTGTAGATTCATAAAAATGGTTGCTTGATCATTTCCTTTGGCCCATGCAAGAGTAAAGTGACTTAAAGTGTGATGGAACTTAAAGTTTGTTGCATTGGGTCCTTTCTAACCGTGCAAAGGCTTAAAGTCGATGACTTTATGGATTAAGACACCCTAGGATGGTCAGATCTGAAATTGGGATATGTGTCTTAACGGATTAAGACATAAAAGTTGATGAGGTTGGATCAAGCATAGTACGTTGGGCGTACTCCTGGCTACGCCTCGCGTAGCCAGTCCTGTCCCTGATTAGCCGCTAATCGAGTTATACGCCCCACGTAAGAGAGAGTACGCCCAATGTATGCGCTGGACAATTGACTTTCGTTGACTTTTGACATTTGGTCAAGATTTAGGATTTTGGACCATGGGAAGGGCAAAATGGTCTTTTTGCCCTTAAGGGACTTAGTTGTGGGATTTGGACTTGCAAGTTGATTTACGAACCTTAATTATTAATTATTGTGTTGATTAGGCGGAATCTAGTTCCGGCAGTTCGGGTGAGAGATTTATATATCATCAGTATCAGGTGAGTTTCCTCACTTATTCTTACCTGTGTGGTAAGAATAACTGTATTTGTGGTGACCGCCTGGGTCTAACTGATATCTTACATTATGTTGTGTATGTGTGAATGAGATTGCAGATAGTCTCCAGGGTTGATGATAACTCATAGGGTGTGTTGTTGCCCACTGGGACTGCTGATAGTCCCCAAGGTTGTTGATAACCCATAACTGTTTATTTTATGATGTGTTGCATGTAGTATTTTGGGGAACTCGCTAAGCTTCGTGCTTACATGTAACATCTCAATTTTCACGCCCAAAAATTTCATTTTTTTATAAATTACTTTAATTAAAACATTCGGAAGAAAAACATTGTCAAATCATAACATCTCATAAAACTATGTATAATGTCTGAAAATCCAAATCATAAATAGTGATAATGTCATAGCACAATCCCAACGAAACTCATAATGCGAAATCTGGGGTGTGTGTATGATGTGCAGCTACCGCGCCGGCTCCTTCCCCTTCGATGAAGAGGTACCTGAAACAAAACTGAAAACTGTAAGCACGAAGCTTAGTGAGTTCCCCCATCGTACCACATACCATACTATCACATAACATACATTCTGCCGGACAATTATGGGGTGCCCGACCTACCCGATACAGCCATTCTGGGGTGCCGACCTACCCGTGTCAAGCCATTTTGGGGTGCTGACCTACCCATGTCAAGCCATTATGGGGTGCTGACCTACCCATCGGTCCTAACAACCAACCCTCGGGGACTATTCCACCCCCTACTGCTACTATCACATATATCACGACATAAACATACTATCAGACATATCTAGGGTGTCCGAACTGCCCTTCGGTCCTAACAACCGAACTTGGGGACTATTCCCCTCCTACTACCACTATTACATATAACATATCATGCCAACATATAAACATATCATCATATACTGTCAGACATATCTGGGGTGTCTGACCTACCCTTCGGTCCTAACAACCGAACTCTACTACTATCACATATAACATATCATGCCAGCATATAACATATCAGGTAGTAGCAAACCTAGATGATATCACAAAGACAATCATCTAACATACAACTCCTACTGGTGGGCCGGCATTGTGGCCGTAGACCCACCGCTACTGGAAGGTAACTCACCTCAAACGAGTAGCTGCTGAATATCTGTGCGGGGAATCTCTAACTGCTGCTGCTCCGGAAGTCCTCCGGCTATAATCCCCACAAAACACTTAATCAGAATCCCGATATCTACCCTTAGGGTAAAATGACTATTTTACCCCAGACCAAGTCCAAGTCAAAGTCAAAGTCAAGGTCAAGGTCAAAGTCAACTTCCAGTTGACCCGACTCGCCGAGTTGGGTCGTCAACTCGTCGAGTCCCTACCCCCTCAGCTTTCCTCTTCCACGTCCCTACTCGTCGAGTTTAGCGATGACTCGACGAGTTCTCCTTCTAACACAACCTCAGATGAACCTTCATCCGACTCGCCGAGCGGTATGAACACTCGTCGAGTCCGTCTTCATCCTAAGAACACGTCCTGTCCTCGACTCGCCGAGTTGTATGGACAACTCGTGGAGTTCATCTTCAAGGGTTGGGAGATTGCCTTGGACTCGCCGAGTCTGTTCTAGCACTCGTCGAGTCCCATGAACTCCAGGTCTAAAATGAAGTCCAATGCGTTGGGTCACTCTTTCTGTCCTGCTACCACCCTACTAACACCCAACTGAGTCCTTTTGACCCTCAACAGATATGGGACTCAAAGCCTTGGACTCGTCGAGTCCCAAGAACGGACTCGCCGAGTTGGTCACGTCCACACCCTAAATCCTCGATTTCTGATGTACAACTCTTGACCAAAAGATAGATCTAGGCTCCTACAATCGTCCTAGCACGTAAAGTTACAAACTTTACGTGCATGCATGGGACTTTGAGTCCAAAAGGTCCTAAAATAAGCTCTTGGGTTGCATGGAGTCTTCCTTGGGTGGAAAAGCACCCACTTTCTGCCTTGTGACCCCTCAAAGGACCTAGATCCGAAGCCTTGTCCCCAACCATGCTTGCATTCATGGTTGGCTACCTAAAATGGCTTATAAAAGCCCTAAATCTCCACAAAATGGGATCTAGCAAATGAACAAGCAAGTTAGCAACTTTATACCTTCTGAGGACTGAAAATGAAGCACAAACTCGAACCCCTCTGGTCTCCTCTTGTTTCCTCAAGCCTTTCTCCTTCCTTCTTAAGACTATCAACACCAAAATCCACCAAAATGGCTTAGATTTCTTCAACAACGGCTAGGGTTTTCTATAGAGGGTTTCTGGGAGCATAAAGGGACAATGGAGGCTGTATAAGGTTGTTTAAATAGGGTGCAAACCCTCAGATTAGGGTTTTGTCCAGACAGAGCCTACTCGTCGATTCCGGGACCCGACTCGACGAGTCCATCACTTAAATCCCGCGTCTCATCCCGCTTCTACTCGGCGAGTTGGGCCTTCAACTCGCCGAGTCCCAGGCCAAAAATGCAACATTACTTAAATAAAATACATACCAGGAAACAGGTGCTACAAATCTCCCTCACTTATTTTAGACTTCGTCCTCGAAGTCTGCTGCTCGATCTGGAATAGCTCTGGGTAATGCTCCATCATCTCATCCACTGGCTCCCAGGTCCATTCCGAGCCCTTCCGGTGCTGCCATTGCACCTTCACGAGCTCCACCCTCTTGTTCCTCAGATCCTTCGACTTTCGGTCGAGAATCGCTACAGGCCGCTCAATGTAATTCAGGCTGTCATCGACCTGAATATCCTCTAATGGTACCACTGCCGAGTCGTCCACCAGGCATTTCCGTAGCTGGGAGACGTGGAAGGTGCTATGAATCTGACTGAGTTCGACTGGCAGGTGATGGGTTTTGAGCATTCTAACACTTCCTAAGTGTACATGCAACCCTAATAACCTTGGATCTATGTTTGTCTAATTATCATGCAAAGTTGAATTCCAAGGTTATATTCCTATCTAGCATACATGGGGAACATTTTTAACTTGAATGAAAGATAGAATAACTTACCTTGTTGTTGATTATGATCCTTGAAACCTTGTGAGCCAAGCACCCCAAGTGTGATGCCTCAAATGCTTCACACAACACCAAATGCAAAGGAGTAAACTTTGAGAGAATCTTACACTTGCAAAATCGGCTCTAGCCCTCTTGTTTCTTAGTGTCGCCGATTTTGGGGAGAACACCTTTGTTTATATAGTGTGTTGCATTAGGTAAACCCTAATGTAACATGACTCTTCATTTCATGATCCATGGGTTAACTCCATGGAGCATCCTATGGGTGGAACCCAACTTGATAATCCATGGAGCCTCTTAGCCCACTATATAAGATATGGAATATTTACATAATCTACCCATATATTTAATTAGTATCTTTTGATCACTTAATTAATTCTAAATTAATTCTTGATCAAACTAATTAAATAATATTATTAATATATTAGAACTTATAATATATTAATAAACCATAAGTGTTATTTCTCTCATTTTAGTTTATTCAATTGCATGGTGCCATGCAACCCAAATGGACCATGTCGGGTCGGGTCAAGTACATACTCCATCCTTTTGGAGTTGGCCTATGCGTTTCTTGCTTATATATCCAAGACAACAATGCCATAATGATGCTTTATCCAAGTTATTATCATTAACAGAATCAATACACAATACATTATTTCCTAAGTTATCAACCACAGATACAGTTTCATACACACCATCACAAGGTAATGCTTTAAAATAAAGAGCATTATTAAAGAAAACATTAATCGAACCAACTTCATTATCAAATGAAAAGGTGAAACCTTGTTTATACAATGCATGAAAGGAAATAATATTTCTTGCCATTTCTGGCGAATAACAACATTTATTCAAATCTAAACTAAACCCACTACTTAGCGATAAAGTATAAACTCCAATCTTGGTGACAGGTAAAGCTTTCCTATTCCCCATGATTAAGTTTATTCTTCCATGCTCCACATTCTCACTTCTTCTTAGTCCCTGCAAATCAGAACATATATGAATACCACAACCGGTATCAAGGACCCAAGAGTTAGAATGGGGTGAGTTATTAGATAAGATAGTGTAAATACCTGCATGGTTGGGTTTAACTTTCCCATCCTTCACATCTTGCTGGTACTTTGGGCAGTTCCGCTTCCAATGTGACTTTTCATGGCAATAGAAGCATTCAGCCTCTTTAGGATCAGAAGAAGGAGTGACGAAACCTTTATTGGTTCCACTTGAAGAAGAGCCATCAAGGGTCCTAGCCTTGGTACCCTTCGAAGAGCTCTTCCTCTTCTTCCCTCGACCTTTCCCGATTGCCAAAACCGGGGCGGAGTTTGGAGTAGGAGTGTTAACAACCGACTTACCCTTAAGACCTGTTTCTGCGGTCTTGAGGAGTCCCTGAAGTTTGCTGAGTGTGACCTCTTCCTTATTCATGTGATATGTCATGCGGAATTGATCATAGCACGATGGTAAGGAGTGCAAAATGATATCTATTGCAAGCTCCTCAGGGAAGTTCACATTAAGCTTCAACAACCGATCCACATACCTTTGCATTTTCTGCATGTGGCTCGTGACGGATTCCCCGTCCTTCATCATGGTTGTTATGATAGAGCATATGATTTCATACCTCTCTTGTCGTGCACTTTGATGGTATCTTTCCATCAGATCTTGGTGCATTTCAAAAGGGTAGAAGTCCTCATAGGACTTTTGGAGTTCCGCTGTCATGGTGGCCAACATGATGCATGCCACTTTTGTAGCATCCCTTTCATGTGCCCGGAAGTCAGTGATCTCCTGGGGAGTTGCAGTGGTCTCATCAATCTCCTTAAGCTCCTTGTCAAGGACATATTCTTTGTCCTCGTAGCGGGTAATCATCCTGATGTTTCTGATCCATTCATTGAAGTTGGATCCATCAAAAATGACTTTCCCACACAAGTTCATAAGGGTAAAGGAGCCATTAGGATTAGATCCAAAAGCAGCATTGTTTGAAGACATCTGAAAGAAGAGAACAATATTAGTTTAGATATTAAGAGAGTCCTTAATAAAACACCCAAATGTAATATTAAGGCTAGGATCCAATCACAATATATTATAACTTAGAAGAGGTATGCCGTAATCCAAGCTATAACATATTTGAAAGGTAGGTGAATGACGATTCACCAATTTCCACCATGAAAAACGAAATATAGATATTAGGTTTTTAATTGGTTCTTAGAAATTCCTAGATTCTTTTGAGATTCAATGAACTTTTCAAATGCATGTTTCAATCTCGAGTGTGCCCTCCAAGTTTTGTGACTGGGATACCGAGGATCACAAAACGAGGTGTGAAGTAACCATGCAAATCACTTGGTACACTCAATGTTTATTACTCAATCGATGTGCCGGTTAACCACACGAGCTCCACCGACCTATAATAAACTTTAAGTCACCCTTTACCTACCTTGTTAAGTCCAAGTTAGTGTGCCGGTTAACCACACGAGCTCCACTAACGACTTAAACAAAGTGTAAAGTGTAATTTCATGGATTAGCACATTATTCACATTTTCCTAAAGTAACTAAGATTGGGAATTTAATAAAAGCATTTAGTTACTTTATAATATTCATCATACTTTTAATGAGAATTTATAAGTCCTTGTCCTACCCGTTCGGCTAACGACCCTCCACCGATCAAGGAAGCGGTGGGTGAGAGTGGACACCCATTAAGTTGCCATTTTATAAGCAACAACCTTATACCCCCCTTATAGACCGGCTTCGTGAATGAGGCGTACTAGCGGTAAGACGACTTGATCTTATACATATATATATTAGTAACTTATAATATTATAAAGTATAAGGGTTGAATTTTAACTTTTAAAATTCTAAGGGTTGGAACTAAAGTTTTAATCAAGACTTTACTTGTTCCAAAACTTGAGGGCAAGTTTTGTAAACTTCCAAAACTTTTCATTTCTTATAACTTATGAATTAATTGAGTAATAAAAATGAAGACTCTTCATTTTTATAACTCTTGTGTTCTTTTAATGGCTTTAATAAAAGTGAGACTTTTGGTTTTCCATAACTTGAGAACAAGTTATGGACTCCATTAAAACACATTATGATCATGAATTAAACTACCATGAAGGTTACAAACAATTCCTATGATCATCTAATCTTCATAAGTTCAAGAACATGAATATGAACACTTTCAAGAATCAAAAATTACACTTAAAAAAAAAAACTTGTAATTTTGATAATTGCCATTGTAAATGGATTAGCATAAACATTACACCATCTAAAACAAGTTTTAAAACACCAAAACAGTTTAGGGTAATGTTTCTAGTCCATTTCCAGCAACAAATGTCGAAATTCTGAAAACTGCAGCCTCTACTCGTCGAGTGCAAGAACAGACTCGACGAGTAACTTGCACAAAAAAAAAAACTAACAAGCCTAGGCTCTGATACCACTGATGGGTTTTGAGCATTCTAACATTTCCTAAGTGTACATGCAACCCTAATAACCTTGGATCTATGTTTGTCTAATTATCGTGCAAAGTTGAATTCCAAGGTTATATTCCTATCTAGCATACATGGGGAACATTTTTAACTTGAATGAAAGATAGAATAACTTACCTTGTTGTTGATTATGATCCTTGAAACCTTGTGAGCCTAGCACCCCAAGTGTGATGCCTCAAATGCTTCACACAACACCAAATGCAAAAGAGTAAACTTTGAGAGAATCTTACACTTGCAAAATCGGCTCTAGCCCTCTTGTTTCTTAGTATCGCCGATTTTGGGGAGAACACCTTTGTTTATATAGTGTGTTGCATTAGGTAAACCCTAATGTAACATGACTCTTCATTTCATGATCCATGGGTTAACTCCATGGAGCATCCATGGAGCATCCTATGGGTGGAACCCAACTTGATAATCCATGGAGCCTCTTAGCCCACTATATAAGATATGGAAGATTTACATAATCTACCCATATATTTAATTAGTTATCTTTTTATCACTTAATTAATTCTAAATTAATTCTTGATCAAACTAATTAAATAATATTATTAATATATTAGAACTTATAATATATTAATAAACCATAAGTGTTATTTCTCTCATTTTAGTTTATCCAATTGCATGGTGCCATGCAACCCAAATGGACCATGTCGGGTCGGGTCAAGTACATACCAGAAATAGTTATGGACTTAGACACCTTATCCAACAGCAGGTCTAGCCGATACACCACCTTGCCCACCCGGGCTATGACATTGAAAGGTCCAATATACCTGGGGCCCAACTTTCCCCGCTTCCTGAATCGGATGACGCCCTTCCATGGCAACACCTTCAGGAGAACCATATCCCTGACCTGAAACTCCAGGTCTGATCGACGCTTATCGGCATAACTTTTCTGCCGACTCTGTGCAGTCTGAAGTCTGCTCCTGACCTGCTGAATCCTCTCCGTCGTCTTGAGCACCACTTCGGTGCTCCCCATGACCCTCTGGCCAACCTCGCCCCAGCATATCGGGGTCCTGCACTTCCTCCCGTATAACATCTCAAAGGGAGGACGGTCAATACTCGCGTGGTAGCTGTTGTTGTAGGAGAACTCAGCCAACGGAAGGTAAGTATCCCAACTACCACCAAAATCTAACACACACGCCTGCAACATATCTTCCAGAGTCTGGATGGTCCGCTCGCTCTGGCCATCCGTCTGCGGGTGAAAGGCGGTGCTGAAATGCAGACGAGTACCCAACTCGTCGTGGAATTTCTTCCAAAACCTGGAAGTGAACCGAACATCCCTGTCAGAAATCACGGAGACCGGCACCCCGTGACGAGCCACCACCTCTCAAATATAAATATCGGCCAGCTTCTCGACCGATATGCTCTCCTGGATCGGTATAAAATGGGCACTCTTGGTCAACCGATCCACGATGACCCATATGGAATCCACTCCCCGCGCGGTCCTGGGAAGCTTGGTGATGAAATCCATAGTAATATCTTCCCACTTCCATAGGGGAATATCCAACGGCTGCATCTTGTCGTGTGGCCTCTGGTGCTCGGCCTTGACCTTCCTGCAGGTCAAGCACCGCTCCACATACCATGCTACATCCCGCTTCATGCAGGGCCACCAATAATCAAGACGAAGATGCCCATACATCTTCGTCGCCCCGGGATGAATGGAGAATCGGGATTTGTGCGCCTCCTCCATCAAAACCTGGCGCACGCCTCCGAGGTATGGAACCCACACCCTGCGGTGTAATGTCAATAATCCCCTGCTGTCATAGTCGAAGGAGGAAACATGACCCACTATACGCTCACTCTTCCGATGTTCCTCCTTCATAGCCTCCTGCTGAGCCTCTCGGATTTGCTCCAATAACGGGGTCACTACTGTCATCCGCATGCAAATATCTCTGATCGGTGCCGCCTTGCGGCTAAGCGCATCGGCCACCACGTTGGCCTTCCCCGGGTGGTAAAGGATCTCACAATCATAATCCTTTACCACATCAAGCCACCGACGCTGCCTCATATTTAGATTTGGCTGGTCCATGAGATACCTCAGGCTCTTATGGTCCGTGTAAATGGTACAACGGACCCCATAAAGGTAATGACGCCAAATCTTGAGGGCAAAAACAACAGCCCCCAGCTCCAAATCATGAGTCGGGTAGTTCGGCTTGTGAGGCTTCAGCTGCCTCGAAGCGTAGGCGATGACATGCCCTCTCTGCATCAATACCGCGCCCAACCCTGATATAGACGCATCGCAGTACACAACAAAATCCTCTGCGCCCTCTGGCAGGGCTAAAATCGGCGCCTCGCATAACCTCTACCTTAGTGTCTCAAACGCTGCGTGCTGCTCAGGCCCCCAACGAAAGACTACGACCTTCTTCGTCAGCCGCGTCAAGGGTACGGCTATCTTGGAGAAATCCTGTATGAATCACCGATAGTAGCCGGCTAAACCCAGGAAACTCCGAATCTCAGATAGAGACTTCGGAACCTCCCATCTCATTACGGCCTCCACCTTGGCCGGGTCGACCAGAATACCGTTCTGGTTGACAAGGTGCCCAAGAAACTGCACCTCGCGCAACCAGAACTCACACTTGGAGAACTTAGCGTACAAGCTCTCTCTCCTCAGAGTATCCAAAACCTCTCGCAGATGCTCCTCATGTTGCTCCTGCGTCTTGGAATAGACCAAGATGTCGTCAATAAATACCATCACGGACCGATCCAACATCGGTCTACATACGCGGTTCATGAGATCCATGAACGCGGCAGGAGCATTGGTGAGCCCGAAGGGCATCACCACAAACTCGTAATGACCATAACGAGTCCGAAACGCTGTCTTCTGCACATCCTCCTCTCTGACCCTCATCTGATGGTAACCTGAGCGCAAATCAATCTTGGAAAACCAAGATGCTCCCTGCAGCTGGTCAAAGAGGTCGTCAGTCCTCGGGAGTGGGTAACGGTTCTTCACGGTTACCTTATTCAGCTCCCGGTAGTCTATGCACATACGGTGCGACCCATCCTTCTTCTTGACAAACAGGATCGGGGCTCCCCAAGGTGAACTACTCGGCCTGATAAATCCCTTGTCTAGCAGCTCCTGCAGCTGCGTAGACAACTCCTGCATCTCGGGAGGAGCCAACCGGTACGGCGCCTTGGCAATCGGGGCCGCACCAGGAACCAAATCGATCCTGAATTCCACCTGACGCTCCGGGGGAATCCCAGGAAGCTCTTCCGGGAACACATCTGCGTAGTCTCGCACCACCGGAACATCGCTCATTGACATCTTACCCGCCTCTCGGGTGTCCACTACATAGGCGACATATCTTGCGCAACCCTGCTGAAGGTAACACCTAGCCCTCGCCGGCGAACATAAAGCTGGTCCTCGATGTGGCCTCTCGCCCTGAATCACCAGCTCTCCCCCACTTGGGGTCCTGATCCGCACCAACTGCTGCGCGGAGTCGATCACCGCCCCATTGGGGCTTAGCCAATCCATGCCTATAATCACCTTGTTCCCTCTCAACGGAATAGGAACCAGGTCTACCAGGTAACGCTCCTCGAACAATCTCAAAACGCAATCTCGGAAGACCTCAGATACTCGCACTGACCGGTCGTCCGCAATCTCGACCTCTAGAGGGCAATCCAACATGCCCGAAGACTCAGGGAACTTCTTGCTAAGCGCAAGAGAGACAAATGATCGGGTAGCACCCGAATCAAACAATACCTGAACTGGAATACCGTTCACATGGAACGATCCTAAACAGAGCACACACATAACATATCAAAATCACAGCAGCATATCATAAAAGCATAAACAAGAAGTCATACCCGTCACCACATCAGGTGTAGCGCGTGCCTCCTCGGTAGTCAACTGGAAGGCCCGACTCCTCACCACTGGAGCCTCTGACTTGCCCTGCCGGCCATCAGTAATCCGCAGGGTCGCTGGAGCTGGCGCCTTTACTGGCGCTGCTACTGCTGTCAATTGGGGGCAGCTGGCCTTCTTGTGGCCCCTCTAGTTGCAGTGGAAACACAGCAACTCAGATGTCTGAATAACCGGTGTAGGGGCGGTACAATCCCTGCTGAAGTGCCCCGTCTTGCCGCACTTGTATCAGCCCTACGATCCCAATCTACACGCCCCCTCATGTGGCCTGCCGTATTTCCTGCAGCGGCCTGGTCCTGACTGGCCTTTCGGCCTACCATCTGATCCCTTGGGCTTTTTCCCCGAAGCCCCAATCGTCTGCCCCTCCTCTACCTTCCTCTTCCGGACATGCTCCATATCGATCTCCCTCTCCCTTGCCCTGGCAATCATGGACTCCAGGGTAGGGCAAGCTGAAAAACTAACATGCTCCCGAATATCGGCTCGCAGCATGTCATGATAGCGGGTCCTCCTCATGTCCTCATCTCCCGCATACTGGGGCACTAGCAATGCCCTCTCCCGGAACTTGGTGGTGATCTCCGCCACAATCTCCGTAGTCTGTCTCATATCTAAGAACTCCCTCGCCAACTGCTGGAGCTCCACTGCAGGTGCAAACTCCGCTCTGAACCGAGTCACAAAGTCCGGCCACGTCATAGCCTTAACCGTCGGGGCTCCCAGAGAGTCACCAACCGACTCCCACCAATCCCTGGCCCTATCTCTCAAGCATCCTACTGCATATCTCACCTTCGACCCCTCAGGGCAGAAGCTGGTCAACTGTACAGACTCAATGTCTGCAATCCATCGCCTGGCCGCAATGTGGTCCTTTGCCCCATGGAAATCCGGCGCACCACTGCCCCTGAAGTCCTTAAAGGACAGTGTGCGTGATCCTGACTGGCTGTTCCCCATGTCGCTCCTGAACGCCCGGAGGCGATCCTCCATCGGCTCAACAATCCCTTCCTTGATCGACCCAAAGATGACCAGGGTCGCATCAAGGATGCCTCTAGTGATCTCGGACGTGATGAACTCGCGTAGCCTCTCATCCACTGGTTCGGGACCTGAACCCGAACCCGATCCCTCTCCTGAGCTGCCAACTGCTGGCCTCGGACGTAGTACCACCATTCCGCAACACATAATGACAACCGTCAGTGATACTGATACATCTAGAGGGATCACACCCGTCACAAGTTCCCTGGTCTTGCCTCAGCCTTCCTCGATTCAAGTACGGATCCTCTGCTTTCAGTAGTACGGGCCCATACTACCTTCCACATCTATCCGTACTTTCCTCAAGAACCGCCTCGACTCCACCAAGTCCCTTCTACTACTACTGCTGATCTCATGCTAATCTCATCCTAGGCTTGCCCTAGGTAATCACCAACCCACTCTCCGCCATCACCTGCATAAGAAATCCCTGCTTTCTTCCCCTAACTAGCTCGCGAATACTATTACATATTACTCAGACTAGATAATTCTTCGAATGAGAGATCCTACCCTACAATGGTTGGACTCAAACAAGAGCTGCGAAATAGGGCTAGACCCAACCTTCTGAAATTATTTAGTCCTTGCAATATGTAACTTAACATATTCGTTTACTAGTTAGTGAAAGACAACTAGAACTCCTAAAAGCACAAGGCAAGCAGCATTCGGGCATTGAGTACACATAATCAAGCATATACTATCCTGGCTATCATACTGACTAATATGTACTAGCATGCAGTTCTCAATAAGCTGGTACTCATACAATAGGCACATAAGGCATCCTTCCTAGATCCTTAGTCCTAATCTAGCATGCTGTTCTACTGAAACTGAAACTGATAATCATAACATAAACTTGTATGGGTACTTTAGGGAATACTTACTTGAGCTCGGCCGGTCGCGCACATCACACACTTCGTTCTTTCTCAAAACTCTTTTAATCTTAGCTTTTTGAAAACCATTTGTAAAAATCTTTTAAATCCCTCGATTTGAGTTCAGACACCCCCGAAGGTGTGTCCGAATCCCTCAAACCAGGGCTCTGATACCAACTTGTAACATCTCAATTTCCACGCCCAAAAATTTCATTTTTTTATAAATTACTTTCATTAAAACATTCGGAAGAAAAACATTGTCAAATCATAACATCTCATAAAACTATGTATAATGTCTGAAAATCCAAATCATAAATAGTGATAATGTCAGAGCACAATCCCAAGGAAACTCATAATGCGGAATCTGGGGTGTGTGTATGATGTGCAGCTACCGCGCCGACTCCTTCCCCTTCGATGAAGAGGTACCTGAAACAAAACTGAAAACTATAAGCACGAAGCTTAGTGAGTTCCCCCATCGTACCACATACCATACTATCACATAACATACATTCTGCCGGGCAATTATGGGGTGCCCGACCTACCCGATACGACCATTCTGGGGTGCTGACCTACCCGTGTCAAGCCATTATGGGGTGCTGACCTACCCATGTCAAGCCATTCTGGGGTGCTGACCTACCCATCGATCCTAACAACCAACCCTCGGGGACTATTCCACCCCCTACTGCTACTATCACATATATCACGACATAAACATACTATCAGACATATCTAGGGTGTCCGAACTGCCCTTCGGTCCTAACAACCGAACTTGGGGACTATTCCCCTCCTACTACCACTATTACATATAACATATCATGCCAACATATAAACATATCATCACATACTGTCAGACATATCTGGGGTGTCTGACCTACCCTTCGGTCCTAACAACCGAACTCTACTACTATCACATATAACATATCATGCCAGCATATAACATATCAGGTAGTAGCAAACCTAGATGATATCACAAAGACAATCATCTAACATACAACTCCTACTGGTGGGCCGACATTGTGGCCGTAGACCCACCGCTACTGGAAGGTAACTCACCTCAAACGAGTAGCTGCTGAATATCTGTGCGGGGAATCTCTGACTGCTGTTGCTCCGGAAGTCCTCCGGCTATAATCCCCACAAAACACTTAATCAGAATCCCGATATCTACCCTTAGGGTAAAATGACTATTTTACCCCAGACCAAGTCCAAGTCAAAGTCAAAGTCAAGGTCAAGGTCAAAGTCAACTTCCAGTTGACCCGACTCGCCGAGTTGGGTCGTCAACTCGTCGAGTCCCTACCCCCTCAACTTTCCTCTTCCACGTCCCTACTCGTCGAGTTTAGCGATGACTCGACGAGTTCTCCTTCTAACACAACCTCAGATGAACCTTCATCCGACTCGCCGAGCGGTATGAACACTCGTCGAGTCCGTCTTCATCCTAAGAACACGTCCTGTCCTCGACTCGCCGAGTTGTATGGACAACTCGTGGAGTTCATCTTCAAGGGTTGGGAGATTGCCTTGGACTCGCCGAGTCTGTTCTAGCACTCGTCGAGTCCCATGAACTCCAGGTCTAAAATGAAGTCCAATGCGTTGGGTCACTCTTTATGTCCTGCTACCACCCTACTAACACCCAACTGAGTCCTTTTGACCCTCAACATATATGGGACTCAAAGCCTTGGACTCGTCGAGTCCCAAGAACGGACTCGCCGAGTTGGTCACATCCACACCCTAAATCCTCGATTTCTGATGTACAACTCTTGACCAAAAGATAGATCTAGGCTCCTACAATCGTCCTAGCACGTAAAGTTACAAACTTTACGTGCATGCATGGGACTTTGAGTCCAAAAGGTCCTAAAACAAGCTCTTGGGTTGCATGGAGTCTTCCTTGGGTGGAAAAGCACCCACTTTCTGCCTTGTGACCCCTCAAAGGACCTAGATCCGAAGCCTTGTCCCCAACCATGCTTGCATTCATGGTTGGCTACCTAAAATGGCTTATAAAAGCCCTAAATCTCCACAAAATGGGATCTAGCAAATGAACAAGCAAGTTAGCAACTTTATACCTTTTGGGCCTTCAACTCGCCGAGTCCTAGGCCAAAAAATGCAACATTACTTAAATAAAATACATACCAGGAAACAGGTGCTACATTACAATTGTTGATTTATGTGTTTCAAGTACTTCTGAAGACCGCGGTAATAAGGTCTGATTGTACACACTAGCTGGGAGATTTGTTACCAGATAGTTTGAGATACTCTGATATTTTGTGATGATGTTTGTTGTTAGACGCTTGTGTTTTTGTTGACTTGGTTTGTGAAACCTTATGTTGGTAATATAAAAATGAAAAAAAATGGTTTAAATTTTGAGGTGTTACAATTTGGTATTAGAGCCTTGGTTTGAGTTATTTGGATGAACCTGTGGGTAATTACAAACTCAAACTAAGGATATGAAGATTTTAATAAAAACTTATCAAAGAAATGAAGATTTTTACAGGATGAAAGCCCAATGAAGCAGTGTGTATAATCTACCAAACCTCGAGCGGTAGTTTCCCAAAACACCTCAATTTATAATATGAGTAGTGCATAGCTGATATTTTATGAGCTCATAGAATTGCATGCTAGCTAGTGGTAAGCTAAGGATCCTGCAGTAATGTTGTGACAGTGTTGCCTGATTTGTGATGCCTTTAGCCTATGAGTTCATTCTTATGAGATTGAATCTGACATTACTAATTGCTTAGTGTATGCTATATAATTGTACATATGATAGTTAGAATTGTATAGCATTAGAATGTCTGATTTAACCTTTCTTCATGTTCATTGTTTAGTTGTGGATTTGAGGTGGAATCATTTATTCGAATGTCTATTGAGTCTCGTATTGTGTACAATTGGCATGCACGAAGCAAATGGTGAGGGCAACGAAGATGGCGTGAAAGGTAGAATTGGGCCTGTACTACTGAAAGCATCGGATACCTCAATGAGCAAGTTCTTCCTTGATCTAAGCATACAAGGAGCAAGTTCCAAGCTTTATACCTCAATGAAGCTGGAAATGATGTGAGAAATCTGGATCTACAAGTTCTCATTTGATTAAGGCTCCTTCTTCCTCAAATCTCACCAACACACACTAAAAACACACACAAGAGGGTGAAATCTCCTCAAGAGGGGCTAGGGTTTCGAAATGGTACTCAAAGGGTAATGGAGGCTGAGAGATGAGAGGATCATGGCTCATTAAGTTGTTTAAATAGGGTCCAAACCCTAAATTTTAGGGTTTGTCCCCTGCATGCGTACGCCCCGCATAAGAGAAGTACGCCCCGTGTACTCCCATGATTTATGAAATTGGCAAAACTGCCCCCCCTAGGGACCAAATATGCAAAATATTTACATACCAAGGGTAAAGAATGAAAGTACCTTGAATCGGGTGTTACAAGAATTTGATCAAAATTTGCTTAAGTACTTCTATTATCATAATACTGTCACAATACAGTTTTATGTCTGAAAATTGTCCTAAAACAATTTTAGCAACCAATAAAACCGTCATAAATTCGGGTTCAACAGGGACGATAATAAATTCGGGTAAAACAGTTTTAGCAACGAATAAAACCGTCCTAAAACAGTTTTATGTCTGACTTATCTCCAACTCAACCCCAGCCAGGGGCTCTACCCCCAAACCCCGTTCGTTTAGGGGCTTCACCTCTAAATGACAGTCTACTTTGAATTTTGAATAAACTTAAACAAGTATGCACTCCACACATTCCTTACTTGTTTAGTATTCAGCAAGATTAATTTTGGTAAACATGTCAATCTATTACACTTAAATACAATTAATGAAACAATTCACCAACACAGTCTATCAAAGCACTTATTTTAATTTATGTCGGTAAGTTAAAATACTTTTTTTTTAAAGGTTAGCCAAACACCCTAGTCTCAAACAAATTTACTTAAGCGGCGTCTGGAACGTATATTATCAAAACTCGAGGGTTAATTACTCCTTATAACAATGTTTTAAAACCCGGGCCGACCCGGCCGGTTCAACCGATTGGACCGTGACCCGGAGTAGAACCTGGGTCAATTGAGAACGATTTTTTGTAAAATACGGACCGGATCGAACCGGTCGAGTTTCCCCTAAACTGCGGTCGAACCGTTTGTGTTGAACCGGTTAAAACCGGATTGACACGTTTTAATAGGGCTTGGATACAAATACGGATCGGATCGAACCATTTGTGTCGAAACGACTTCTCAATTACAAGGTGACCATGTTGATCATGAAGTTGATAGTGAATTTCAATTACTAAGTGACCGCGAGATCGATGCTTATAATACTCCAATTTCTCAAGATCCATGATTTGGTTTGGTTGTGACGCGTTTGGATCCGTCTAAAACTATGTTTTTTTTTTTTTGTTATTTATACTCTATGTGGTTGTTTATTATGTTTAGATTGATCTATAACATGTTTTGATATGTTTTTTCAATGTTTAAACTTTGTGGACATCAAATTATTGGTTTTATATGTGTATGCATTATGTAAAAAGTCAAAATATATGAAAATAGAAAAAGACCATAAACCGGTAGCGGTTGACCCGTGAACCGATCATCACACCGGGTCATTGCCTTATAGCCGAGATGTTCAAAACTTCAAAATCTTGCGGTCCAAGCCCAACGTCACAAGCCTGAACATCCCATCCGACGGCCCATACTTCCCCAACTCCGATCCAACATCTATAAATAAAAAACCCTTCCTGAAAATCCCATAAACCCTCATTTTAGGGTTCTGAATCATAAACACGCAGTAGGAAGCTCAACGAATCAAATGTATGTTTTGATTTGGTTATTGCATTTGTCTATATGCTCATTGTTACTCTTGGTTCGTTTGTTTTTTTCATTATATATATATTTTTACTGTTACTCTTGGTTCGTTTGAAAATGAAAATAGAAGTGGTTTTAAAGAATACAAAAATCAAAACGTGGATGGATTGGATCTTTTGGCTAGCGAGGAGGGATAGGTTTCTTTCTGATTTTGATTTTGAAAATTAATCCACGAACTTTGCCTATTTAAGAACTTTTACCGTGTACTTTGCAAAATTGTTATTGATCATGGAGTTCAGTCTTATTTATAACATTCCTAAGAGTTAGTATGATTCATGAAGATAATGTCTATCGTATTTCGTGTCAAGATTGAAAATTACTTACAAAAGATAGTGAATTTGACCAACGTACTGCAAAAACTTCATCATTTTGTTATATGTTATATAGCGAAACTTCTTTGATCCTCTGTTTTGCTGGATTTAGGTTTTAACTTACAACCATGGCTTTCTTCAACAAAATGGGCAACATGGTAAGGCAGACTGTAAGTAAGCAGGTCAATCATGAACTATCGGCAGCTAACCCATCTATTTTTCAAGTGATACGATGCATGTCATCGTCAAAACTATTTGTGGGAGGTAATTTCAAATTCCCAACTGAAATATCAAATTTGTGATTCTGTGAAGTCGATCTTGATATTTCCATCAACTTTATTTTTTGCAGGCCTGTCTTATGCCACAGATGAAACGAGCTTGAGAGAAGCTTTTAGTGCATATGGGAATGTCCAAGAAGGTATTATTCATGTTAATTTCCAATAATCCAATCCAAGCATTTGTGTTTATATGGAATTTTGGTAGTAGAAATTATTGCAATAAGTGATTAAATTTGTTCTTGTTTTCAGCTAGGGTTATTGTGGATCGTGAAACTGGTCGATCTAGGGGTTTTGGCTTTATTACTTTCACTGATACTGAGGCTGCTTCTGCTGCAATTCAGGCATTGGATCAAAGGGTAATCATCTTTTTTCTCTCTCCTTTTTTTTTGCTCTTTAAAACCTTTATGTATTAATGAAAAAGTCTGTTGATGATTAAAAAAGTGTTGTCTATTAAGTCGTTCTTTCTGCATTAAGTCAAAAGAGAATACTGATTGCTGATTATTCCACAGGAGTTGCATGGCCGAGTGGTTAAAGTGAATTATGCAAATGATAGGCCACAAGTGGGTGGTGGTGGTGGTTACCGAGGTGGAGGCTTTGGTGGTGGTTATGGTGGAGGTGGTTATGGTGGTGGGGCCTATGGTGGTTTTGGCGTTGATGGTCAGAACATTGGTGTTGCAGGTGGTGTGGGTGGCGGTGATGGTTTTAACAGTGGTGGTTATGGTGGAAATAGTTATGGTAGTGGCGGCTATGGTGGTAATGCTGGTGGCTATTATGATGGAGACAGCAATGTCAGCAGTGGTGATGGTGGCAGGTGAGATGCATCTGAGGCTTGAACTGTGTTTTCTACTGGACCGATATTAATTACTTGTTGGTCATATGGTCTAAAATAAATAGGTAATTAATTCTTTTTTTCTTTAAATTTTTGGTCAAGAGGTTATAACAATTTTGATTGTTTCTGATAAATATGCTTAGATTTGAGCTCATGTTATTTATGGTCAATACAACAGTCTTTGAATCTTGGGCATTTGCAATTACTTATTTATTATAGTTAGTTTCCGCAGATAATACGAATGGGCAAATAATGATATACAGTTTTTCCAATTAGCAAAGTTTAATAAGGATATGTAAAACTGGGTCAAAGTGTTAAGTTACAACCGATTCAAAAGCTTTGAATGATTTGATTATGTGGAATTACACTCTAATTAAAAGGAATCACTAATATGTAACGGGATAAATATACCCATCGCCCAAAAAAACTAACAAATTATAAAATATACTAACCTCTGAAAAGTGAGATAAATATATCTATTATTCTCCATGGAATGCCAAAAAACTACTTTGAATTATGTTTAATCATATACATCTCGAGTTTGGATTAAGTTGTTAATTCTTTCAATGAAAAACGCAAGAAAGGTATTCTCAAAATCTAAGAACACGTAACTCAACAGTTATACAATGTCTTTTGTAATTTCTTTTCTTAATAACTTTTTTCTTATAAAAAAAATAAAAAAGAGTAAATTATAAAAATGGTTCATTTCGTTTTTTACTTTTTTTTTAAGCAAAGTTCATTTTTTTTTTCAAATGTATCACTGCAACTGTGGTTTAATTTTGTTTTGAGTCGTTATATTATATCCTAATGATTATTTTAGTCTTAATTATTTGTTTCCATCATGTATTTATTATTTATAATTTATAGTTTGTTAAATAGACCCAGCTAAAATTAACCTCTCCCTCTCTTCATAGATGCTAAAAACCATCATTGTTAGACCTTACGGAATACAGAGCACGAAGCTCGTCAGGGTCTATGTGACAACAAACAACGAAGATGAACACTATCCCGACCCTCTGTGGTACTTTGTTGTCTTGGAGAATTGTGGTGGGGAGGACGGTAAACCACGACCAATGGGAGGGAAAGGGACCGTTGAACGGTCAAATTTTTGAATTTTTTTTTCTAAATAAAATTTAGACAAAACTGCAAAATAGTACATGTATGATGTATTTTTTTCGAGGTTTAATTAAAACCTTGATTTTTTTGGCTTCATTGTCCATTAGGCATAGTTTCTACGTGAAAATGGTCCATCTGAAAATTAAAAGACTATTATACCCCCTTTTTTTGTATTTTTAATATCTATTTTAACATTTTAATAATTAAAACAATAGAAGGTCTCTCTCTCTCTCTCTCTCTCTCTCTCTTTATATATATATATATATATATATATATATATATATATATATATATATATATATATATATATATAGGAGTAGGATCAAATGAGAACACCTAAAAGGTTGAGAACGCGAGAACGGATCTGGACCATCAAAATATTCAGATCTGAGGCTATTATCAAACGGGTCATTTACGTTTCTAAAACCATAGGTATTAAAGTGTAACTTGTAAAAGGTCACAAGGCTATAATGGTAATTGTAATTTTAACTTGTTCATATAATTTCTCAATCACATATCATATTGTCGTTCAAATTATTTGTCCCCCACTTCATTTCTTTCTCTCTCTCTATACCTAGGTTTTAATCAATTCCTCCCTCAGCCTCTCTCCATCGCACATCGTTTGAATCAATCCTAATCGGAGCATCGCAAGTCTCCACCTCGATGCGTTTTTGGTTTAATCTTTCCTCCATTGCACCATCACTATCCATCTACGCAGCCTACATAACAGGTCGATGAAAGACGTAGGAAGGAAGTGAAGGCAATCGGCGACGTCTGTGGTCGACCGTCGTGATGACGAGGGGAGCGTCTCCGTGGTCGACGAGGCTGAAGAGGAGGAAAGGAGGAGGCAGCGAGGGGTGGGTTGTCGGTCTCGGTGGATCAAAGATGGGGCACCTTTGGTGATTGGATGGATCGAAGAGAAGAAAAAAAGAAAATGGAAGCAGCGGGATGTGGGGTCTGCCATTGGTTTCCGGTGACAAAGCCCCGATATTGGGTTGTTTGGTTATCGAGAAGGCCAACAACGATTCAAAAATAGGTAAGGGTTCTTTTTTTTTTGTTCTTGTTTGATTTGGCAGAATCGATAGGCTATTTTTTTTTGTTCTTGTTTGATTTGGCAGAACTCGATAGGCTCAAGTGGCAACCCTTACAATTGATGGAAGAGATAGCTACACAAAGTTGTAATCAGATTCAAGGTAAAAGGTTGTGCACATAAGCTGTTTGATGATATGCGTGAGAGGGGTATTCATTTATGAATAGCAGGGTATTCATTTGTTAATAACAATGTATTCATTTGTAAATAGCAGTGTAATCATGTGTGAATGAGTGTATTTTATTTATGATTAGAGGTATTGTTTTATTCATTTGTGAATACCAGGGTATTCATTTGTTAATAACAATGTATTCATTTGTAAATAGCAATGTAATCATGTGTGAATAAGTGTATTTATTTATGATTAAATGTATTCTTTTATGAAGAAATGATAATTTTTACACCCCTTTTATTTTCAGTTGGTTAAAAGAAAGGAAGTGGATTACTTGTAAATTGATATGTATTCATTTGTGATTGAAGTAGTATTAGTTTTTTTGAAAAAAAAAATCGTTTATGAATACAAATGTATTGATTTGGGGTTGGATTTCTATTAATTTTTTTGAAAAAAAAAACCGTAAAATATGAGAAAAAAAAATTTAAGAAAAAAAATTAAATTTTTTTAGTCTTAATTTTTTTTGATAAAAATATTTTTTATATTTCATTAATAAGAAAAATAAAAAATCAAATATCTCCTTTTTTGGTAACTGATCCTAAATTTAAGGGAATTTGATAGATTTTATTTTATTTTAATTTAATTAAAATATGCAATTACTTATATGCCCTTATATATTGATTGGTCAAGAACTGTTCTCGCGTTCTCAACCTTTTAGATGTTCTCATTTGATCCTTTCCCTATATATATATATATATTATAGTGTTCTTCCTAAACACACACTCTGAGATTACTCCTTCACCTCGCCTTTGTGAGCCTGCTTTCACGCAGGTAAAATATTGATGATCAACGACAATTAATTTCTCCTCTTTGTTGCAATATGCGAATGTACCTTTCTTTCGTGTTTCATCGAGCACCTGGAGTGCATTGTTATCCTCTTTCCTTTTAAGTTTAATAGTTTACTTGTTCTGGAGAAAATTGATCTAGATAGACGTGGACATGCATGAACAGATTACCTAAACAATATTAAAAAGAAAAAAGCCTTGTAATTCGTATAATATAACAATCAACAAAATCAAATCACAAGTCAGAGAGAAATTTGTATAAGAAGGGGAGTGTCACTGAGATTATAAAAGGGAGCACACAACATAGTCATGAGAGAGAGAGAGAGACCCTCTTATTTTTAAATCATTAAAATAAATAAATAAGTATTTAGATTTTAAAAAACGAAAAAAAAAACATAAAATAAATACCCAAGGATATTAGTCATTTCAATTTACCGATTGACTAACTCTACAACGAAACTGGACCACGAAGCCAGAAAAGTCGGAGTTTGAACCAAAACTCAGAAAAAATGCATACAACATTGACCATTTTCGCAGTTTTGTCTAAAATTTACCTATATAAATACAACATTCAACTACCAGATTTTCAAATCATTCTTCTCTTTATACCCTCTATATATCATATAGATGAAACTTTTTACAAATTTTGATTCGGATGATGGTGGGAAATTTATCTCAACGTTCTTTAATGTTGTGCAACGCATAGACAATGAAGAACATACAAATGTTTTGCGTATAAGAGCGGTTGTCAATCAAGATTGCCAAGTCGTACATGAACTATTGGTACGTGATTATTTTGCCGAGAATTGTCTTTATAATGATGAGACATTCGAACATTGATTCCATCTAAATATGGCGTTATTCTCACATATTAGTAATGTTTTAGAGGCGGGATATCATTATTTTAAACAAAAACCTGATATTAGAGGTAGAATGGGCTTTAGTGGTAATGTGGTATACAAAAATATGTGGCTTCGCTTAGATATTTAGGATACGATATAACTTTTGATGTATCAGACAAGTACTTGAAAATATCTGAGAGGACTACAATTCCCGGTACCGGTACCAGTAATGTTAGTTCAGTTCGGTCCTAGGGATTGACTTTGGATCAAATTCGGTTTTCGGAAAATCAAAAACGGTACTGGTCGGTACCAGTTTCATCCCACGCTCATCCTTGGTTCTACTGTTTCAAAACGGAATCAAATAATTTGTTATGTTTTGTTTCAGTCTTACTGTTAAGTGCATTTTATGCACCTATTTTGCACATCTATTTTTGTCTTTCCATTGTATTTTACGTCCAAATTCTTGTTAGTTAGCTATTTGGACACTTGCATATTTTATTTAGAATGTCTGGTAGTTCACTATCTTCTGATTTAGTTTGCAAGCATTATGGAGCATAGAGCATTGGAGCTACAGAGGCAAGCATGGAGCTTGGATGATGGAGCACGAAGCATTGAAGCATAAAGAGAAGATGGACCAGTCGTGTCACGGAAGAGAACTTGAAGACACAACCCGAGTCATTGCATTTCATCATAACGAATAACCACGTTTGAAGCACGGTCTGTGTCACACTGATACGGGTTATGTTTGTTATGTTCATCATATATTTGAGCAACATGCCTCTGGGTGAAGCTAGACCGAAGCTAAGTTTGAAGACTGATTTGAGTTTTAGCAAAAAGCATGGCCTTGATTCAAAAACACATGGCCATGGTCAAAACACTTGGCCATGCTAAAAAAATGGATGGTATTTGAGGCAAGCAAGTGAGCAGTTACTTGTGGTGTTAAAAAGGAGGAAATCGACCATTTTACACAAACATACGGTTTTGAGAGCAACAATGGGCCTTTTGGCCTTGATTCAAAAACACATGGCCATGGTCAAAACACATGGCCATGCTAAAAAATGGATGGTCTTTGAGGCAAGCAAGTGAGCAGTTACTTGTGGTGCTAAAAAGGAGGAAATCGACCATTTTACACAAACATACGGTTTTGAGAGCAACAATGGGCATTTTGGAGCTTTTGAAGATACCAA
Organism: Lactuca virosa; assembly: GCF_052849685.1. Taxonomy (NCBI): domain Eukaryota; kingdom Viridiplantae; phylum Streptophyta; class Magnoliopsida; order Asterales; family Asteraceae; genus Lactuca; species Lactuca virosa. The sequence goes on along the minus strand of NC_136426.1, from coordinate 27,101,911 downwards.
ATCATTGAAAACATTTTTGATTTCCATTTGTAAGAATTAAACAATTCCAAATCTATATTTTTGTTTGATTTGTTCTTAGCCATGTGTGGCTAAGAAACCCTAATTTCTAGTTCTTGTTCAAGACATGTTAATTGTTTAACTTGAAGCATATGACTTGATATTTGATTTATGATTCTATTCTAGTGATTATGTTCTTGTTTAAACTATAATATTTGAATTTGATTTATGTTTGATTGACCACTTATATGAATTGAATTCTTGTGTAGTTAATCAACTTTTAGGGCACCTAATCGTTCTATAAAGTTAATGATTAGTAACAAACAATAAGTTTTCTTGTTGTAGAGCACATGTCACATATTTTAACACTTCCGAATGTATGAGAAGAAATAAACATTATTGGGAAGCTTGTACAACACTGAATGCAAATTTTCAATACAATCTAAGAGCGTGTTTAGGTTGAATTATTAAAGCTAGGTCTCGTCAAATAGTGTGTTTTGGTTAGATAATTTGGCAAGCGAGAGGTATTAGAGAGTGTTAATATCTTTCAGTACCAACTTAGAATAACAATCATGAATTGTTTTCATAATCAAGTTAAATGACAAGTGACAACATTGGAAACTAGAACTAGAACCATTTCTACAACTTATTTACAAATCTATTTAGTTTTTTGCATGTTTTCAAAGTATATTATTATTTACATTATTTCAAATTTTGCATATAAATCCCCTTTTTGTCACTAAAGTGCTTTGTGCAAAAAAGGTAAAGACTTTTGTTTCTGTGTCTTTAAGGATCGACCCTGCTTGCTTTGTACTAATTTTTAGTGCATTGAAACTGTGTATTTAGACTTTAGAGTCTACAGTACCCCTATCATTTATTGAGTTTGACACACCTTGCAATTACCAAACTCTATATAAATTCTTTGTCCGGTCCAGTTCTATTCCATCAAGTTTATTTGCTAAACGCTACCTAAACAGATGAGAAATTTTTTAAAATAATAATGTATTTTGAAAGTAAATATTTCGAGAACGTTGGTTATAAAGGTTATTTTATGAAAACAAGGTTATTATGTGATATATTATTTGATATTTTATTAATGAAAATAAATTAAAAATTAATGAAAGGCAAAATAATATTTTAGATAGAACAGATAAGACCATCGAAACAAAATAAAATTACAAGAAAATCCAATGTTACAATTAAAAAATTTGTAAACCATGAGAATTAAGAACCATTTTGGAATCTCTAAATATTATTAAAAGAGAACCTTTAATTCTAACTTGAAGAAATCAGAGTCATTGATTGCATTTCAATCCTATATATCCCACCCTTGGATTATTTGATGACATTATCTTTGTCAACCCTTTTATTTTTGTCCACAAATTTTATTAAACATATATTACGTTTTAAATTAGGAAGTTTATTAATGATAATTAAATTTCACCAAAAATATCTAAATATTATTAAAAGAGAACCTTTAATTCTAACTTGAAGAAATCAGGGTCATTGATTGAATCCTATATATTCCACCATTGGATTATTTGCTGACATCATCTTTGTCAACCCTTTTATTTTTGTCCATAAATTTTATAAAACATATATTATGTTTTAAATTAGGAAGTCTATTAATGACAATTAAATTTCACCAAAAATAAAATGAATTAAATTAGGAATTTTATTAATAACTATTAAATCTCACCAAAAATAAAATGAATTAAATTAGGAATTCTATTAAGGATAATTGAATCTCATCAAAAATAAAATGAAAAAATGCCCCGCCCCATCCCTCGTTACCAGTACCCCTACCATTTCTCCATTTTTTCTTTACATAATTTATCTAACCTAAGTTTTATAGAGGGGAAGAAAATGGGTAAAGAAGAAATAGAATATATGTCGGCTTTGATCTGTGTAGACTAGTCTTGTGTTCGATCATCATTAAAGAAATAGGAATGATATTGAGATAAATTTCTTTGGATTCTAATTTAATTTGGTCGTAGTTTAGATCGATTTTGGGTACGTTTTATATTATGTTTCTTTTATTCTGTTTCAACTATGAAGTTCCAATCTATAAAACCTTTCGATTTAAGTTTAAATCCATAATGGTTACATTTTATGAATTTGCTTCGATTTTTGTTCTTATGATCTGTATTGTTGATTTTGATTTTTTAAGTTATAGATATCTGGAGAGCAAAATGATGGACACAGCAGCACCGCTACCTCTCATCCATTGTTTCAATTTGGAAGATATGTCCACTAGGTAGTGAATTTGTATATGTCGATTTTCTTTTTTATTTTTACATTTTGTATATTCATTTAGTCAATGCTTTTTTTGTGGCTTACCAGGTCGTGAATGAAAGATATACTCGAGTCAATATCTATAATGCTTTACCCATTCGATCCCTTCCTGGATTTAGAGATGGAATTTAAACCCTTATACCATTGAGTGATCCACATATTCTACAACTCAGCAAAACCCAGTAGTGATATGTGTTTTGATTTATTGTAAAAAACATCTTTAAAAATACAATGTGGGCTCTCAGAAATAAGTTATTCACTTATCCTTTTTTAATATTATAAAAAAACATCTTTTAGACTCAATAGCAAAGAAAAGACAAATTTTTAGTATATCATGTAAACAGATTACATCGATAAATCTTATTGGAAAATGTTTGAAATTGATTAATTTTGGTTAATTAGCAGTTTTTTTTGGTTAACTTGTGTTGTCTGGGCATGCCGAGAAGCATAGTAAGAATCTTGCACAACCTTATTCTTTCGTTTAACTGGTTTGAATCTTCTTACTGGGTTTACTTTCTCAATGATAAATGGGTACACCCTACACTCTTGAAAATAGGGTTGGTAACATTGTGAGTATCAAGGTTTTCTCAGCAATAAGAGAAGATATTAGTATAAAAGTTGCAATATAAACCATTTTTAATTACATAATAATAACTAAACAAAGATATGTGAATGATTATCTTTATAATTTAAATTGCAATATATAACATAAAAATCGTATGAAATTTTCATTGTTCCATTCCATGCCTCACAAACATGTTTCTGGAATGGAATTACTTATTCTATTATCCTGCATTTACGATTACCTATCCATACCATTTCTTTGTTGTTCCATTCTTTGCAACCTCACATATCTCAAAAAAGTAATTCAGAAATCCATCATACAATAGAAAATGTTTTATAAACTCCTACAATGGAAGAAGAAAGATAAGACTAAATGAGTGTATGGTGTTAATCTAATTATGATGTTCTTTCGACTCTATTTGCATGTTTCTAGCTTGTTTGTAGTATTGTCTATAAAATATTGTTGTTATATTTGAAAGTTCATTTTATCATTTTCATCTTTTTGTGTGTATATTTTAATCTTTCAGGTTTTTTTAAAGTATTTGAGGGACCGTTTTTCCTTGGGAGTGGGGTGAAGTCAAGGGCCCTAAAACTGGAGGGTAGTTGTATTTAGAGCCACTTAAATATTGAAGATTTTTGTTGGCATTAATTTCAATAATCATATGTACCCTAGAAGAGATATCATAACCATAGTTTATTTTATATAATGTTTTTTTGTATATTTATTAAATGTTGTACAGGTGATGTCTACAAGGTGTTGGTTTTTTTTTGTTGGCAAGTTATTACGCTATCTAACACCCCAATAATCTATAATATTTGTATAAGATGGTGACAATTATTATATTTTATTGCAGCTTCTCTTCATATTGATTATCTAATGTGGTTTGAGTTATGGAATGCTGTCACTGAGAGGATTCCACATTGTGGGGCGTTGAAATTAATTACAGAATGAGGCATGATTTATATGCCTTTTTGGGTATTGATGGAAATGTTTAATTCTTGCTCATATAGATCCATAAGTATTTTACAATATGCTCTTTTAACCTTATATTATGACCTTTTCTGGAAAAAATTGCTTTTATTATTCAACTTTGAAAAAAAAAATCATATATAGCATTGTACTCTTAAAAAAATGAGCTTTTTTGATTTATTTTTAGTTGTTATGGAAAGTTACATTTTTTGTATATTGAAGATCATTTAAAGGATTGTCTTCTGGAAAACAAAATATTCATTAATAACATTAAACTTTGCAAAAAAAGTTCATTAATAGCATCGTAGTTTCAAAAAAGGATTTTTTCGTATTCTTATTGGCTAATCTAGAAAAGTGTTATTTTTTCGTATTCATTAATAGCATCGTAGTTTCAAAAATAGGATTTTTTTGAAAACATTTTGTTAATGGAAAGTACATTTCATTTTCTTTCGCATATAGACCATTTATGTCAAAAACATTTCAAATATGGACCATTTATGTATTTTTGTTCACAAGTGAACCATTTATGTAATATATAAATTTAAATGTTAATCAGTAGGTCATTAATATGACAAATTTCTAGGGAAATTTTGTTTTTAGTATTGAAATTTGCAAAAAAAAAAAAAAGGTTTATTAACGGCATTGTACTTAAAAAAATATTATTTTGGAATATTTTTAGATGATATTAAAACGTTTCATGTTTTCCAACATTGAAGCTCATTTGCAGGACAGTGTTCTGGAAGCAAATTTCATTAACAACGTTGAACTTTGCAAAAAAAAATTCATTAATAACATCGTACTTTTAAAAAATAACTTTTTTTTTGGAAATCTTTAACTGCATGTAGATTCCTTGAATCCCTACCTTGATGAACATATGTGGATAAATCTTTTTGGAAAATGATAAAATCCTCATATGACAACCCGAACAAGAAAAAGAAAAACCCAATTTTGACTAACCCAATTTCTTCAAAATCTTTATTCATTTTAGTAGCTTACACACCATTTAAATGCTCTCAAAATAGCATATGAAATAACTTTGAGATGTAATAAAGCTAAAATGTTATTTGACATGTTTTGTACTTTCTAATGATCATTACCAGGAAACATTTGAAATATTTTTTTACCAGAAAGAATGTGATCAATATACAAAACAATGTTGCATATTCATAACCTAATGTTCTTAAGTTACTGTAATAAGGTCTTCCTGTAATAGTTGATTGGCCCTACCCAACTATCCCATGCAAGTTAATGGATTTATGTTGTTCTAAATGTGTTAAAATGCTTCACTTAGGTGTTACTCAACACATGGTCTGCGAACTATCCACATTGATTTCATGATTGAGAAGAACACATCACATCGACCAAGATCAGACCATCAACCATATTAGTGACCCCCACTGAGATTAGCAAATGTAATTTGAGTAATCATCCAAAACAGACAATGAACTTTGAACTATAATAAATCTAAAATCAATTCCTAAATTGTACATCAAACTTCCAACGTTAAACCTTGAACATTTTCAATTAATGTTATCGAGTTGATATGCATTTGATTATTTAGATATATCGTAAATTGTTTAGCTTCCCTTGTTGAGTTATGGCGTGAATGTAAAGTTTTATGTTTAACCGTAAACATGAGGCTTTAGTTTGGTTGTCTAACTAATGATTTGGATGAGACAAAAAAATTTGATGAGTAGATTCTTAAAATTACTGAAGGTAATACTGGTGGCCCTAATGATGGTGAAGTTGAAGTTGAATTTCCAGAAGACGTTGTTGTTCGCTCTACAGGTGACCATATTCATTCAATTGTATCCACCATTTATCCATCATTTGAAAACCATCTTGATGATCCATCATATTTTCAAGATAAAGCTATTTTGGTACCTACAAATGAAGAATTCGATGCTACCAATGACTACATTTTAGGATTGATGAAAGATGAAGGGAAAACATATATGAATTCAAACTCTTTATGTGAGATAGATTTATCAGATTTTTTTGAGGAATCAATCTACTCTTTAGTTGTGTTGAATGGTTTTAAGGCGTCTAGAATTTCCAACCATAAACTTACACTAAAAATAGGTGTTCCAGTCGTGTTACTTGGTAATATCGAACAAACCAAAGGACTATGCAATGGTACTAGCCTACTAGGTTACATATTGTTAGGATTGGAAGACACGTCATTGAAGCCTGAATCATATATTCTAGATTCTTCAACGAGACTACTTATATACCTTACATGAATTTAACTCCGTCTAATAAAAGAATCTCATTCCGTTTTTAGCTGAGGCAATTCCCCATAGTTGTTTATTTTGTTATGGTCATTAACAAAAGTCAATGGCAATAAGTATCAAATGTTGGATTATACTTACGTAGACCCGTCTTCACTCATTGTCAGTTATATGTTTTTTGTTTCTCGTGTCACAAGTGAAAAAGGATTGAAAGTAATCATATATGACGAGGAAGGTCGTCCAACTAATAAAACAAAAAGTTATGTCTACAAAGAGATTCTTCAACGATTATAAATATTCAAGTGTTTCATTGTTTTTTTTTTCCCAGACATTTCAATATTACCAATAATACTAAATCTGTTTCTGTTACTTTATCTATTTTTACAGTACCGACTTTTTTATACCTTTATATGTATATTTTAACATGTTCTCTCCGTTTTACGCCGCTCGTAATCTAGTTTACTCTAATACTAAGGTGCTGTTTGATTTTCTGAAGCAAAAATTTATGAAGTCTGCGGACCACCTCTGCAACCCTCTGCAGTAGAAGAGGTGGACCAAACGGCTGCAGAGTGTAATAAGAAGCGTGCTTGTTTTTTTAACATTTGCATACTGCTGCAGATATTAAAAAATTAAAATAAACTAATTTTATAAACCGAAAATAGTTTTTTAATACGTAAAATTTAATAATGTATAACATTTCGGCAACAATTAATGATATTTCAGTAAAAAATAATGATATTTCAACAAAAAATAAAGATATTTTAGTAAAAAATAATGATATTTCATTAATAAATTATCATTATTGAATATAAAAAAACAAAAAAAAAAATTCAACAAGAATAAACAAAAAAAAAACGAAAAAAAAGATGAAATAAAATTTCAACAACATATAATCAAAATTACAGCAAGAAAAAAAGAAAAATAAGAGGTTGGAAGAGGCAGTACAAGTGCTGCGCCAAACAGAGCACGCGCAGAGGTTTTTGACTCCGAATACTTTTAAAAAACAAACAATTGCGAGATGGAAAGTGCTGCGCGTGTGCTGCACCGCGCAGCAATAAGAGGTTTGAAGAGTTTTTTTTCCAAAAACAATGTAAACTCAACAAATTCCATTATTTTTCTTGGGCGGAAAGTTGATACATTGCGATGAGGGGAGGGGAGAGAGCGCTGAATTAGATATCGTGAAATACACGAGACTCCTCAAATTTCGAGGCTAACGTCGATCTCCGTGAGCCTCGTCCTCTGTCTAAACCCCCTCCATAAAACCACCCTAAAACCCTAAACCGACGAACGAAAGGTTGAAAGGACTGCTAAAAGCAACTGCTCGATTTCATGGCGGTCACCAGCAGTAGCACTACAGCTTCTGAAGGAATTCAAGGAACAAAATCTTCAGCAACAATTGTTTTAACAAACTCGCCACACAATCAATTCTTTGGCAAGTTTAATCTTCGTCCTCTATCTTAATGTTTTGATTAACAACCTGTTCACGCATTCTAATTGAACTAATCGTGCGCGGTAAATTAGATTTGTGGTTGAAATGAGTCCTCGAAAGTTGTTGTCTGATTTTAAATACTTCGTTACTGGTTTGAGATCGAAAAATGTTAGCCGTGTGATATTTAGCTTTAATTTTTAGAGTTTTAATGTTCCGATCTATAATGAAACTGGTGTATGATGTAGACGGAGAGATATCGTAGTCTTGCTTTCCGAAGGCATTGGTGTTATTTGTGCATCAGATGATAGTAATTGCATTCTAAAGTTGGAGAATGAACAATGAAGAACTTAGATTGCATTTACGTGACAAAGTATAACTCATGTTTAGCAGAAAAGTGTAGGATTTTCAATTTTGTGTCATTTAAGATAGAAAGTGACTGTCAGTTACCCTGTCCATTGAACAAGTGCATCGAGTTGAGCTCGGGTGAAGAAGAACCTAATATGTCCCTAATCCAATCCTAATTTGAACTTCTGTGCATTCTAAAGGCCGACTGTATGTGACTATTGTATGTATTATTTGTAGTAATCAGTTTTATCCAAAATTAGATTAAGTCCTTATCATTTTTTGAAGTTGAAAAGCAGCCTACCCAACCTAACTGTGAATTGAAGACACTTACTATTATGCAAAGGTAGTATAAGTTTATAACTATCATATATGCAGTGCTTTAAAAGGATGTTACACTTTCTTTATCAAAGTGGTTGAGATTGAAAATCAAAATACTTCTTACCTCTTAGAAAAAACAGAGTTCTCATGGTAATGTGCTAACACATTTCAGTTTGGAGAGAGTTCTTATGGGGAGCCCTTGCTGGTGGCTTTGGGGAAGGGATGATGCACCCAATTGATACCGTGAAAACTCGAATCCAAAGTCAAGCCATTTTGACTCAAAGCCAGGTCTGTTATGGTTTTCTTACAATCAAATTTAAACTCCGAGGAACAAGAAAGATATAACTTGGGTTCATTTTCTTGGATGTTGACACTTTATAACTTGGTGATGTTGGTGCATTGTTTTCCTATGATCAGAATCAAAAGACTATATTACAGATGGTCAGAGCTGTCTGGGGTGCTGATGGTTTAAGAGGTGAATTCTCTTCCTTTAAAATTATTATTTTTCCTTTCTATGTGTGAATCATATGCTTTTACATGTGACTCCTTTCCTGACCTATAGTGGCACAATGTGCAAACTTTAAGCATTTTCTTACATCTTCCCTTTTGCTAAAAATCTACCTGATTGTTAGGTTTTTATAGAGGGGTGGCACCTGGGGTAACTGGATCTCTTGCAACGGGTGCAACATACTTTGGTGTCATAGAATCCACCAAAAAGTGGATTGAAGAAACACATCCGAATCTTGGAGGTCATTGGGCCCATTTCATTGCTGGTGCTTTAGGCAAGTAGTAACTCTTGTTTTTGTGACAAATTGATGAATTTCCATTCACTTTCACTTTCAAGATACGATTAATTAATACATACGAAGAATAAATAAAATTAAATAATTTGTTTGTTTTGTTTTTGTTTATCTCCTCGAAACCATAACAGGAGATACACTTGGGTCTTTTATATATGTTCCTTGCGAGGTGATTAAGCAACGTATGCAGGTTCAAGGAACAAAGAAATACTGGAGTTCAGTTGTGATGAAAGATGGTGCATCTGATGCCAGTTTGAGTATGTATGGATACTATTCTGGAATGTTTCAAGCTGGATGTTCAATATGGAAAGATCAAGGACCAAAGGGACTATATGCAGGGTATACTTTTTACTTTTATTTTATTACCACCCCTCAAATTTCCACTTTTAGCTAGTGCTTTTTATGACTGAAAAAACCTGTTTGTTTTGCTTTGCTTGATGGAATGGAAATATGGAATTGTTCCTGAAAAGAAATATTAACCTTTTCAGTCCCTGAAGTAATTTTTTTTTTTTCACGTTTTCCGTTAAGTCCATGTGAAATGACCTGTTTTTTTGTTACTATTTTCTTGTTTTATTGGTAGGTATTGGTCTACACTTGCAAGGGATGTCCCATTTGCTGGTTTAATGGTAGTTTTGTCATTCCATTTTCCACCTCTTATTCTCTTTATTCATCCGAGTGTACTCTATTTAATTAATAATAGCAGGCAATAAAACATACAATAATCAATCTACAAGACACTTAATATATTTATTTACATATGCAGGTTACGTGTTATGAAGCGTTGAAAGAAGTAACAGAATACGGGAGGCAAAAGTGGTTCCCTAATTCAAGATTCCATGTCAATAGTTCTTTTGAGGGGCTTGTATTGGGAGGAATAGCTGGAGGTATTATTATTATTATTATTTTTTATTACATGGTTTTGAAGGATTTATTAACATGATGAATGTAAAACATGCACAGGTGTTAGTGCATATCTTACAACTCCTTTAGATGTAATCAAAACAAGGCTACAAGTACAAGGCACAATCGTAAGATATAATGGTTGGATGGATGCATTTCGTAGAATATGGTTGATTGAAGGTGCAAAGGGGTTTTTTAGAGGAAGCATTCCACGGGTGATATGGTATGTTCCAGCTTCTGCACTTACATTCATGGCTGTTGAATTCCTCAGAGACCAATTCAATGAGACAAAGACACCAAACACAGATACAGTCACTAGCTTAATATTAGACAAAAGTAAGCCTCCTTTGCAACAAAATTAGATTTACTGAGAAGAATGAGAATAGCAAAATACTTTTAAACTAAACTAAGTGAATTCTTTTTGGTGGGCCATAATAGGGTTGGCAACCAACTTTTACTCTTTTTGGTGAATAGTAACAAGTTTCACCTTTTTGGTGAATGTTAATATTCTTAATCAAACCATCTAATTCCTTCACTATAATAATATTTCTCACACATATGCTCTATTACAACTCTTTAAACCTATGAATCTAGTTCCCTTTGTTTATTTGTGATTTTGTCGTTAGGTATTGATTCTAGCAAAAAAATGTCAAAATTTAAAAAGATTTTTTTTTCCTATGCACATATTTCCTTTTGTTAAATGAAAAATGAAAAACAACGGATATTAATATCATTTATATTCCGAGACGAAAGAACTTTTTGTTATATACTTAAATCAAGATCTCTAATATTTTAGTTTTTTTTAACTTGTTATGAGTAGCTGTATAAAACAAGAGATAGAAATTTCTTAAGGATATTGTGAAAAATAAGTGGCACATAATGAGAGAAATTGGTTAGTTAGAAATTCAATTTTTTTGTTAATAAGAAGCGGGCAAAATACAAATAACACGGTTCGGAACCGGAACTAATGAAGCCAAAATATGAGAACCGTTAACCGGATTGGTTAGATGGCAAAACTAGAGTTTTGTTGGAAATCGCTCGATAAAATTTAGATAGTAGAGAATGATGATGTGAAAAAAAAAGTATGCAAAATGTAAGACCTCTGGTTTAACTAAAGTCTAAACATGCAAATTGGTGCAAAAAAAAAAAGCAAACATGCAAATAGATGCAAAAAAAAGCAGGCTAAGTGTAACATGGAAACACGACAAGTCTTAGGATAAACAAAACATTATCAAACCTTTTTGTTGTAGGCGAATTAACATTTAAGTTCGTTGAAGAGGCTTTAATTGAATACACCAATGCATTTAATGGTAAAGTTGTTTTGCTATCTAGACATAAAATTTTCCGGGATGTAGACAAATTTTACATAGAAGAGAGAAGAAAAATGCTTTCTATATTTAAATAACCTAAAGACCACAATACATTTGTCAATGGTTACTTGACCGTCTCTTGTCAAATGGTCCATAGATAGCCATAAAGAAGACAAACTTGGCGGAAAATTACTAAATTGCATTCACGGATGAAGTATAAAAGAAGTCATTTCTATGACCGTGGATAACACCACTTCTAACGACAAAACAGTTGTTTTTTTTTGGTTAAAAGTTTGTCAAATCTTTACAATGGTGGAAAACATTTCAATATAAGATGTATGACCCGCATATTAAACATTATCTTGAGGAATGAGCAAAAATTCCAAAACTACCGTGTTGAATGTGTCAAAAATGCCGTAAGGCATGTTACATAATTGACACAAAAGATAAGTCAGTTCAAAAAAGATATGAAAGATTGTAGGTTAAAAACGAAGATGTTTCTGTGGTGACACCCATACTCGATAGAAATCAACTTTCAAGTTACTAAAGAACGCATACGAGCTTTTTCTAGGATCTGTTGTGGTTTAAAATAAGGTACAAACAATAAGATACATGTTGGAAAAAATCATGTCATTTTTACCTTAAACGAAGGAGTTATGACAGTTTAAAAAATAAACAGATTGTGTATAATGTTAAAACAAAAACAATTTAGCTTTGATACACAATTAACTACATGTCTAAAATTATTGTCTAAACTGAAGTACAAACAATTAACTACATGTTGGGAAAAAACATGATGTCATTCCTAATTCAAACGAAAGAGTTATGCTAATTTAAAAAATATGACAAAAAATGCAACACAATTAAAAAAAATTCCTCTTATGCAAAACTCGATAGTCGAGTCTCATTGGGTAGGGGTGTTAGCACATAGAAACTTTTTCATTTCTAACCCACAATCTTTCATAGCTTTTTTTTTGAACAACAAATACAGTATAATCCTAAACTACTCCTCAATCCACCCATGTTTCCGACGAGACTTGAACCCTCAACTTCAAGGAGGAAGGACAACACCTGATACAGCTGGGCTAAAAGCCCTTTGGTCTTTCATAACCTTTTTGAACTTGATTATCCCTTGTGTCAATTGTCTAATATACTTTACGATTTTTTGACACATTTGACATGGTGATTTTGAAATTTTAGCCCATCCCTCACAATATTTTAGCCCATTCCTCATAATATGGTTTTATATGTGGGTCATGCACACTTTATGTGAAAATTATTTCCACCTTCATAAAAATTGGGCAACTATTTAGCCAAAAAATCAATTCCCTTGTCCTTAGAAGTGAATACAATCTACTAATTCCACGGTCATAAACATGATATTTTTTATTCCTCATCCGTGAATGCAATCGAGTAATTGTCAACCAATTTTCTCTCCTTTTGGCTATCTATCTCCCTGAAATTTATTATTCTCTTGTGCATCACACAATGTTCATCTATAAAGTGGGTCGTGACCACAATGTAAATTACCATTTAACAATAAGAAGTCCAAGTGTCTGTTGTCAAATGTATTGTGGTCTTTGGGTTACTCAAATAAAGCATTTTTGTTCTCTTTTCTATGTAAAACTTGGCTACACCATGAGAAATCTTATGTCTAGATGACAAGACGACCCTACCATTAAGCGCGTTGGTGCATTCGATAAAGACCTCGTTTTCAATGAACTTAAATGGCAGTTCACCTTCGACGAGAAGGTTTAATAATGCCTTATTTTTTAATTCTAGACTTGTCGTGTTTCCATGTTGTTACACTAGCCTCCCAATTTGTGTCATTAAAATTCAACTTGGTTTGACTTTTATCTTCGTTGTTAGCCGGATTTTTTTGCACCTATTTGCATGTGTGGCTAACCTAGAAGTCTTGTTTTGGTTTGGATAGACTTTTAGTAAAGCGTTGCAAAACTTACATTGTTCATACTTTTTTTTTATCGAATGATTTCCAACAAATGGCTCTTTTGTTGCCATTTTTTTTCTTCGTTTTGTAGGCTTTGACGTATCTTTTATTTTGAATCGTCATCGATGTTAACTTGAGCCGTAGGACCAACAAATTCTTTTTCACTACCTTAAAAACAAATAAAAAGATCCAACAAAATTCAACTAACCATAGAAATCAAGCTTATAACAACTAATTTATTTGTAACAAATCAACTAATAATATGAATTTCATATAATATTAACAAAGTTCTATAACTAACAATCAAGAATATCTAGAATACAATAACTTATTTGAGTTTCCTCGAGATCTCCAACCCAATTACTCACTTAGCATCTATTGTTTTTTATTCTTCATTTTCTTGATCAATGAAGGGGTTGCCAATTTTTTTAATTGATTTGAATTACTTATGATTAGCCAAGTTAGGAATTTATATTGTATCCTAAGTCCTAACCTTCAGATCGGTCCTGGTTTTTTACCGGAAACCTGGTGGCACCAAACCAATTAAAACCCGAAATCTAGTAAGACGAATATTGATAAACAATACCCTACCCACTTTATGAAAACCAGTCCCGGATTGGTTCAGTCCGATTGGACCAAATGCCCACCCCTACATAATACCCATATTATTATTTGGCCATTTTTTTATTCGGTATATTTCAGTTTTGTCAATTAAAGCTATCCAACTTTGACAATTATTTATATGTCTGACTATTCTGACATGTTATACAATGATATATCACGTTAAAGTAATCAAAATATTTTTTTTGTCAAAATTTAGTGCTTTTACTAGATTACTGAATGTCAAAATTCACTTAGGGCATTAAACTTTGACAAATTTTCCTATGGTGATCATTGTAATTTACTATAGATCAACGTGGTCTACATAGAAAAAAAAAGTCAAACCCAAATGACTTTCATCAACAAATTGAATTATATTGGTTAAACTATTAAAAGTAAATAAAATATAATGATTTTTATGTAATTTTTCCTTTAGAAGCTTCGGAAGTTATGAAGATACGATCAATAAACAAATTATAGTATTAGTTTTTATGTAGTTTTTTATAAGGAGTTTTGAAAGTTATGAAGAATAAGATATAGAAAGTCTCGATTCCAGTAAGTTTAAAAATGAAAGAATTTCCTTATTTTTAAATGATTGATTATAAAATATTTAAATATGTTTTTTTTTTTTTTTTTTTTTTTTTTTTTTTTTTTTGCATTGATATGAGTCTTGTTTCTTATGTATTTTTAAAAGATCCTTGGTGTAATTTTAATACTTGTTTTGATGCTGCTATTTGGACTCCGATGAATTTCAAGAAATTTCAATTTATTTATAAAAAAAAAGGTGGATGTGCTTTCTCAACCTAACAGCGTCCTTAAAAGTAAAAAAAAAATAACAAAATTCGGTTTTTATGGTCACCATTTATAACATTAAAAAACAACGAAATGTAACTGAAAGGGAAAACCCTGAAAATTTTACCGACTTGGTTAACTGAATCACAATTAAGAAAAAAAACAAGTTCGGATAACCTAAAAATCTATATAATCTGTTGGTTTTTCGGTTTTGAGATATTTTGAAAACACCTCATGACACATTTGTGTCATATACACCTTTTGTAATAACTATACAAGCTACAAGTAAATGCTAACACTCTTTATATAAGTGATCTCGTTGATATATCAACAAATATCTTATAAATTTTATGTATATTCGTTATTTGTAGTTAATAGAAATAATATAACATAAATAATGTAATAATACATATTGTTGTAATATAAAATACTAATATATTTATAAATTAATAAATAATTTTAATTAACAATTTAATAAATACACAGATAGTAATATAATTTAAATTAATACTAGAAGGGACGGACCATCTTAGTTATCCTTACAATCTACGTAAGAATTCCTAAAATTCCTAAAATAAAATAAGATTTGTAAGAATTGGTGACATTTAGGTATTAATGTAGTCTTCACTTATTAATGACATAGTTGGTTGTGGAGGAGGACATGGTAAACACGAGTGATTCAAGTTCAAATCACGTCCAAGACAATAAAAAGTTGGCCATGAGAAGAGTTTGCAACGTATTTAATATATACACTGGCGGAGCCAATGTAGAAGAAGTGGGGTGCACCCCACTTAAAAGTGATTTTAACCATGTGAATTAACAGAATAAAATTTCTTTTTTAATGAATAATGAGATTTGGTCCCCATTGGTTCCCTTTCGGCACCCATAGTCACAACACTTTCAATCTTTGCATCTTCATCACTTCATGGCTTTGCTTAGGTGAATGTATTAAACAAGAAACTTTTTTATTTTCTAAAACAATGCAGATGTGGGCAAAGATACAACTTAAATGTCAAAATTGTACATATAGGCAAAGGTTACTGATGCATGGAAGTCCATCACGGATTAAAAAAATTCCATATGTAATATGATAGAAGTTACAAGTGAACATGCATGTGCATATACAGAAGTGGACCCCCTTTTACCTCCGGTCTTGCTCCGCCGATATATATATATATATATATATATATATATATATATATATATATATATATCGGCGGAGCAAGACCGGAGGTAAAAGGGGGTCCACTTCTGTATATGCACAATTAACCAATGAACCAAGGAACCAATCGTGAGCGTCGGAAATCATAACGATCAACGGCCAAGGAAATAGATATACACTTTTATATTGGACGCACACACATTGAATTATACCAAAAAATCCACCCTTTACAAAAAAACTCACCACTTTTTTTCGTTTAAAATTTTTTTTAGGCCATGTTTTTTATCAAAAAAAAAAAAACCGAATATAGCGTTGTTCACGATTTTCCGTCCTCTTTCCATAGAGATCTATGATGATATATAAAAAACGAACTTTTTTTTTCGAAAAAAACCCACTTCATTTTCTTTAATGAAAAAAGTTAAGGTCTATTTTTTATAGAAAAAAATTAATCAATATATCAAAATTCATATTTTTCGTACTTTTTAAACATAGATTCATATTCATGTTAAAAAAAAAAAAAAACCGATATTTCAGTTCAGATTCATATTGTAAACCTGTTCAGATTCACATTGTGAACCTCCTCAAATTCACAGTGTGCATAATAATAAGTCAGATTCACAGTGTGAATCTGAACCGATCGGAGCTTTTTCACATTGTGAATGTTAAAATTTGAAATATTTACAGTTTAAGTTCACAGTGTGAATCTACACTGATCGAGGTTTTTTTTTTTTTTTTTTTTTTTTTTTTTTTTTTGTTGTGAACCTTCTCAGATTCACAGTGTGCATAATAGTAATTCAGATTGACAATGTAAATTTGAACTGTTCGAGATTTTTCATATTGTGAATGTTAAAATTTGAAATATTTACAGTTTAGATTCACAGTGTGAATCTACACTGTTCGAGGTTTTTTTTTTAATTTTTTTTTATAATCGGTGTTGATGTTTATTAATAGAGTACAAAAAATTAATATTTTTGGTATAATTAGTTTTTTTTTTATAAAAATAAACTTAAATATTGAAAAAACTAAGAAAACTAAGTGAGTTTTTTTTTCGAAAAAAAAAAGTTTGTTTTTTATATATCATCATTGATCTCTATGGAAAGATGACGAAAAATCGTGAACAACGATATATTCGGTTTTTTTTTTCGATAAAAAACTTGGCGTAAAAAAAATTTTAAATGAAAAAAAGGAAGTGAGTTTTGTTATAATCCGGTACATGTACGTCCATTATAAAATTTTACAACCATTTTTTTTGCCGTTCATCGCATTAAATTCTGACGCTCTGGATTGGTTCCTTGGTTCATTGATTAATAATGGTTATCTATTGAACTTTTATATATATATATATATATATATATATATATATATATATATATATATATATATATTTCTGATTAAGTCATGAATAATGGTAATTGAATTCATTTTGAAATTTTTTATCTGATCAACATGTTTTACATTTTTTGCCAATATTTTAAATTTTTTACAAATCCATCCTAAGTTTAGTATTTTTACACTTTTTTTTCTTCAAAGTTTAGTTTCAAATATGTTTTTTAGCTTTATAAAATCATATTTATTAAAAAAACATATTTTTACATAAAAAACCTTCTTTTTCTATATAAAAATATTTTTTAATAAAACTTTTTTGTTAAAAAAAGGTTTTTATATGTGAAAAATATGATTATATATATATATATATATATATATATATATATATATATATATATGCAAGAAACAATGGTCACATATTGTTTTTTACCATAATTATATTTGTTGTGATTTTTGTCGAAACTTGTAAAAATCATAACTTTTTCATACGAACTTCGTTTTTTATATTCTTTATATCCACACGTTCGTTTTGACGACTACTACAATTTTAATGTTGATCATTTTAGCTAAACAATAATATATTTTCACTTTAATTTTTATAAACAAAGGTTTATATTTATTAACCTTTATAAGTGAAAATGGGTGTTACAATCTTATGACAATACAAAATTTTCATAACATGACAAACAAAACAAATAGTTGCATAATTCAAAACACAAATAAGTAGTATGACATAAGCATGCGTGCCTTGATCCTACATTTTGATTAAAAAACATAAATTAATGAACTAAATGAGGTAGGGTTTATATGTCATGGTTGTTAATAGAGATTATTATTACTTTATAGTTTATAATATATCAGAATCATGAAACTGAACGCCACGAGTCATTACGAAAAGCTTGAAAATTTTGAATCAGGATAATCAATGATGGAATTATTGTTAGAAATAGGGGATGAACAGATTGTTTGGATTCTCTGAAAGTCGTGATTCACTATCAGATTGAAGTATTTCGATGGTACAGATCGAACACTCAATTGGATGAAATTCAGAGATATGAAATCAGAGAATATCTGTGAAAATGTTCTTCAAGATGTACCAGAAAAATGACCAAAAAACGGATTTATGATCTCTGCCCCTTGGACCCCGCTCCCAGGGGCGCTGCCCCCGGACCCCCGTTCGTTTAGGGGCTTCGCCCCTAAATAACAGTGTACTTTGAATCTTGAAAAACTTGAACAAGTGTGAACTCCTACACCATCCTAACTTGTTCAATATTCATCAAGATCACTTTTGGTCAACAAATTTAATCCTATTACACTTAAATAATATTGATGATATTAAATCACCAACAATTATTAGTTTATTCATCGATCTTTTTGTTGTTTATTTTTCAAGATTGACGTGCAAATTTGGCATAAAAAAAATATGATTTCATAACTATCTAAAAAGATTGGTATGATCAACAAGATATTTAAAGACCATTTTGGTAATTAAATATAACTACAAGATATTTTAAGGGCATTGACGTACTTTTGTAATTATCACGGGATACAAACATACAATATTTTAAAATCGATTCCAACATATCAACTCCTAGAATGAATTGGCTATAACTCATAAATAGGCATTAAAATATTATTATAAATATAATAATTTATAAATGAAGTAATAAATAAATATTAAAACATATAATTAATAAAAAAAAGTGATAGATACATAATTTAATTTGTTATATTCATCGTTAATTAAACATTTTGTCTAGCTAGGAGGCAAAGCCAACAGCAGTAAGTCAGCAAGTTTAATTTATGAATAATAATTTATGCATTGTCTAAACATATCGCACATCAAACATTCAATTTATTGTTTTATTTTGTCAATATGCATGTGTACATGTAATTTTTCATATATATATATATATATATATATATATATATATATATATATATATATATATATATATATATTGAGTTTTTTAACCGATGGCCTTAGAGGATGCATAATAACAATGATTTTAGTGGTATTATGAGTCAACAATATTGTTTTGTTGTCATGAATATTTGAGTTGTCAAATATACTTAGGCTATGAAAAGGTAAAATAGTAAAATTAGTTGCTATTTAGCTTGAATTTCCCCATACAGTAATTAGTAATTAGTAATTAGTAAATGGCATCAATATCCACAAATTCATAGTTGTGCGAAGTAACTATTTAACACGTGCTTCTTTCTTTTCCTATTTGAAACCATCAATAATATTTTTTTCTTCACCTATATAATAAGCTCTAAGTATGTGGTGCCACGTGTGCAAAAGGATCAACCTTGAGGAGGAGGAGGGTTGTGCATTTTCTCAAAACCTGGAGGAAAGTCATTCGCATTCTCATTCTGATTTTGATGCACAACAATTGAGTTTGATGATGTGTCCTTCTTCACCATGTTTGCCCGAAACACTCCCCAAAGAAAGTAATTCCCTTCAAATTCTGAACATCCAAAAAAAAAACACAATATTTAATTTATACATTCATTCTCCTATGTAATACAACAAGCTTAAAGCTTTGTCTCGTTATTTTCAATGTTGATATTCACATCTTTTGCACATATATCATATTCATATGAGAGATCATATTTTTGAATGGGACAAAAAAGTGTAATTTTGTCCTGTTTTCATTCAGTACGACTTGTTGTGTCATGAAAAAGGATAATAAACATATAGTATGAATAATCATATAGTATATGAGATTATGAAGTTACCTTGAGAATTTAGTTGTAGGAATTTAGATGAGAGTACAAACAACTCGACTTCATCCACATAGCTTTTCATAACCAATTTTTTATTCCAAAGAAACTCCGTTAAAGTACACTTTTCATATCTGTGCCCAATTAAATAAATCAAGATTTGTCACAAAAGAAACAAACTAAAATTTAATAATACAAAAACTGCAACTTTTGTCCCATAGTTCAATAGATGTTCTGTTTTGTTACATGGGGCCCACCCACCCAGCCTAAAGATATAAAGGTGGTGAAGAAGATATGAACCTTTTTTTTGTATCTTGGAAAGAAGTACAAGCCAATGTCATCCTTATAGGGGGAGTCGCCTTGAAATAAGTCAGGGATTGGAAGCAACTCAAAACAAATATTTTCAGGCATTTTGTGCAGGGCCTCATAAACCTTACTATGCACATTCGATGGTGGATGAGCCCTGAATGCCCCATTATAAATTTCATGCCCATTTGGTAGATTAAAACTTCCCCTACAAAAACAAACATGCCAATTTCATACATAATCATCTTTTTCTTTTTCAAACATAAAACCAAATACACACACACACACTCTCTTTTCTAAAGAAAAAAGTCCACAAAGATTCTTACTTTCCACCTTTATATGGGTATCAGGTTTCTAAAAACTTCCTATTTCGACATTCAAAAGTCAAACATTGACTCCTCTTTTGAATGAAAGTAGAATTAGATTTATGCAAGAAAAGAATGGATAATTTGCTTACTTCCAGTAAGAATGTAAAGCAGGAATGGAAGTATCATGCATCTCAGAAACAGGCCCTGGCCCACCCATTGTTAGATATACTTCTCTGGCCTCCACATCAGCATCATTTTTATTGCCACCTTCAAATAACATTTACAAAATTAATGGCATTTTCAACAAGGATGACACAATGACATTAACAAACAACATATACCCATCTTTTCTACCTCTTTTCATGTTGGTTTCATCGACTTTTTTGGAAGATTTAGGCACCTCGATTTCAGCTTCTTCTTTTGTGGGAGAGAGAACCTCACTCTTTGCTGAAAGATTTTTTAAAAAAAAAAAATACATAACATTAGGGATTAGGCAAGATAAAATCATAAGAAAAAGGAACAATCACAATATTAGAGACTCGTACCCATCTTTGTAATTTCCTGTGTGATGGTTTTTTCGACTTTTTTGGAAGATTTAGAAACCTCGATATCAGCTTCTTCTTTTGTGGGAGGCAAGACTTCACTCCTTGGTGAAAAGCTTTTTGTGTTTGTTCTTTCAACTCTTACAGAAGAGCACTTAGTGGACTTGATAGAATCTGGAAATAAGAAACCCCAAAAAAAGGTTAAAGATAATGATAACTTTTGTAATTACATTTTACAAACTAAAAGTAGATAACATGTATGCATAAAGAGTTTCACCTTTCACAGCAGTTGATTTTTGAGCAACAGGTTGCTGTAATTGTGGTTAAAACTTGGAGTTGGTGGCTCCATAGATTTTAACAAGACTCTTTTCACGTGGTGGTGGCATGGATCTTGATGATCCATGTTTACAACTGAAACCATTATTTCTTGAAGAAGGTGGATGTTGTTCAGACTTGTTAACACCTGAAGAAAGTTTAACTGCTTCATCACAACTGATATATTTTGTTCTTCCTGTGTTCACCCTCTTCTCCTTGAAGTTAAATCGGCTAGCAAAAGCACTTTTGTTTGGACTTTTTAGTACCCTTGTGTTTTTCTGTATTAAAACTTCAGGTATTTGTTCTTTATCGGTTGTTTTTGTTGGTGAAAACAACTTTTTTCTCTCACATTCTTCACAGAGCCAAAACTGTGGTGCCTCTGTAGTAACTACCCTCATGCAATACCTGAAACATACAAATTTACTTTTAATACATAAATACAACTTTCCAGTTTTCTAAATGAAGAAAATTACAATTTTACTTTTATATTGTGACAAAAAAAAGGACAATAAAACATATGATTCATTAAGACACATTGACAATTGGATATCGAATAATATTTCACATATTTAAAAGATTGAAGGTTTGAGTATTTTATAAATGTATGATAACAGACTTTCAAGTTATGTTTATACTTTATAGTTTGTAATTGTTAATTATATAAAAAGTTAACTTCGGTTGGATTCCTATAAATTTATTACAGTATATTACAAATTACTAAATGATTGTATTTTTTTTTATATAAAATTGATTAAAAATATAAACCTTTTACATACAAGAAGGTGTTTATATTCATATGATATTGTCATGTGAAAGTGAAGTAGAGAAGAGAAATCATACAGATGCTGACGAGAAGTTTTGCATTCACAACATGTTATTATAGCTTCAATCACACCTTTATCACCACATATATCACAGCAATTGGCCTGCAAAGTAATAAATATTAAATAATTGACATAATTTTAAGGAAAAGATTCTAAAGATATAATGGGGTTTGACCAAATGATAAAACTGCATGCATGATTAATTGATTACCATATTGATGATATCTTTCAAGTACTTCTGTTGGGGTTTGAAGACTTTTTAAAAAGACTCTGGTCCCATTATTAAAATTCAAAAGGAACTTGAATATTGACATGTGGAAATCATGTTATAATTTGGTACTTTTGCCTTTTAAAGTCAAACTACATGTCAAAGTTCCAGTCAAGAATCGAAGACAAATTCATAATCAAAGAAAGAGGAAATCAAACAATATGCCAAAGAGATTGTTAAGATGTAAAAGAATTTACATGAACTTTGTATCTTTCTGTTGTTGTATACTAAGGTATCACATTAAAAGGCCAATAAAATATATTATATTAGGTGTCCCCCTCTACCTAACAGTGGCCACACAAATGAAACATTCTATTTCACGGGTCCCACACCAGGAAACTGAGAACCAAAAGCCAAAAATTATATATAATCTCGGTTTTCAAGAACATTATCATGTCATTTTTAATGTAGAGTGTAAAATTGTTTTGACTATTTAACAAATTTATAGAACATCTCCCAATAAAAAAGCAATGCAGTTTCAATGAAAGAAAATGAAAAGTGTACATGACACCAAGTTAGTAATAACTAAATTTAAGTTTAGAACACAAATCTTAACAATAGATCTTTAAACTAACTTCCTATTTTGCGGATCTAAAGAATCAATCAAGCGTAGATTAGAATTTATTCCAAATCGTTTCATAAAAGGTAAAACCCTAATCAATCTTGGTCGATTTGAGTAGCTCTAGAAAATAAATAAAAATAAAAGTTGGAATAAAATGAACTTAGCCTCTCGTCATCAACCACAATGAAATCCAAACCCTGATCAAAACTTTCACTCAACACAAACCTTGATATAATCGAGCGAACTCCGTTTCATGATTTGGATAAAGCCGCACAAGTAACAAACAGTTGTTATAAGCACGAAAATCGCTTCACATTTATGGATTAAGGGTTTATGAAAGAGGGTTTTGTGTCGGATGATCGTTATTGTAAAGAATAAATGAAAGGACAAAATATAGAAGACGACAAACTAACCATGTTGGTGGTGGGCATGACCCTACTACAATGGCGCTGATTTGGATGTTCGTTGAAGAATGTGCAATGACAATAATGGGAACTCAATGATCATCTGCAGCCTTCCACCAACTCGATTCGATCGTGCTTTTCCGGCAACTCCTCGTTGCGTTGATGCAGACAAAATTAGTATATGAGAAATTAAATATCCTCCTATTTTTCCTCCTATTTTTCCCCTTAATTATCTTCCTACTCATTACTCATTTTAAATGATGATGACAAGTCTCTTAAAATATAATTAATTTTATCAAAATATGACACATATCACCATTTCACATGGATAGGAAGATAAATAGGAAGAAATGGTAGGATGATATTTAATTTCTCTTTTCTTTCGGAAGGTGTTCTTTCAAAGCAAGCTATTAATTATGTGAATTTAATTATTTATTGTTAAATTTTAAAAGTTTAGTTTCTAATTTTTCATATATTGAATAAAAAAAATTGTATATGAACTTAAAGTGATGTTATTCTTATATACTCGACAATGGTGTTCTTGAAAGAAAACTATTTTGAATTTAGTAATATAAATTCAACTTGGTATTTATTATTAGTTTATTAAAACTTGTTTTTTATATAGAATTATAATTTTTGTATATGAACTTCCTCTAATTGTCGAGGGGTGTTTTTAGGACACATGCATTATAGTTTTGGTATTGTTATAAAGGTGATCAAAATTAGTTGGTTTCAAAGAATACTTGCATGAAGTTTCTACATATATAAAAAGTCTCTAGCTTAACGCAAAGCAACAATAGGATGTTGAAATGTTCAAACAAAAATGTTTTTTCTAGCCAGTTTATTTGTTTAACTTCAAGGAAAGAAGGGTTTTCACGCAAGAGAACAAAATATATTAGTTGTAAACACGTTCTCAAGCTTCTTGGCTCCTTGATTATATACTACATGTGGATCTCTAAATTGCGGTGCTAGACAAACAGAAGTTAGAAGCTCTTAGATCTCAATTCTTTCTAGGTTGGAACGAAGAACTACGAAAAAAGAAAAATAAGTTGGGTTAAATAGGACAAAGTTTTGGCTTCCAAAAAGAGAGGTGGTACCAACCGTGGAAGCTTGGAGGGATCCAATAATGCTCTTTAAAAAAAAGGCAGTGGCCTTTTGATAACAATGAAGACATGCTTTGGATTAGACTTATAAAAGCAATCTACGGTGTCTATGTGTGACGTCCTAAATTTCAAACCAAAATTTTCATTTGAAATCCGATTAAAAGTTCATGCACATTCCTGAAAACATATTATATTATCCTTTCGTTTCGAAAACATAAGTTTAAACAGAGTTAATTTATAAAAACCAACGGAAGCCAATAACAATAAATCTTCGATGTGAATGTACAGTCACGCCGCGTCCTTCCCTTGAATAACCTGAAAAACATTTAACTTAACAACGTAAGCATAAAGCCTACTGAGTTCTCCAACATACCATATACTCTACCATACATACAATGCATACAAACAAGGATTTCAGTTCTATAGCCGATCCACAACCATACAAAAGCTAATATTGAAGGATCGGCTCATGAATGCATAATCATACGTAGTCGAAGAATAAGATAGACAGTCGAATAGATGTTCCTACCCTAAGGCCTTTATCAAATAAGAACAAACAATAAGGTTAGATAAAGAGTTATAAGGTTACCTGGAGTCGGTTGATTAGAATCTTAAAAGCAGCCTCTGTAAACGAATTAGCTTACACAAACCACCTAAATAAATTCAGAGGTCAAACCTAAATCAATGGTCCAATCCTTCACAGTTTGACCAAAAGTCAACTTGGTCAAAAGTCAAAAAGTCAACCTAGTCAAAGGAGTTCCACACCCCATCCCAAGCGCCCATCGCCCACTACATGACAAATTAATCAGGCAAATTGGGAATTCAAAGGCACACTGCACCTACGGCCTATTCAGCTTAATAAAGATTCAGTTATTAGATATGATACTCAATGATGTCTTGATAGATAAAGTTTTCGACTTTATCAATTTGGATGACCCAAACAAGCAAGATCTAAAACCCTAATTCTCAAAGGTGTCCAAAATATAGGGGTGAGCAAAACCAAACCAAGAAACCGAGAAACCGACGAAACCGAAACCGAAAAAACCGAAACCGAAGCAAAACCGACGGTTAGGGTTTGAATTTTTTAAAAATCGAAAATTCGGGTTCGGTTTTGGTTTTTACACAGAAACCGACCCATACTTAAAACTGACAAACCGACCCAAGAAACCGATCCATCCAACCCGGGAAACCGACCCAAGAAACCGATCCATCCAACCCGAGAAACCGACCTATACTTGATTGTGTTTTGGTTGTAATAGACTATTTGTTGTAAGACTCATGTTTTTTTTAAGTATTTAGCTTAAATTTCATGTTTTTTGAAGTATTTAACTTGTTGTTTCATTTATGGAACATGGGTTAAAACCCAGAAGCCGTGAGTGTATGGGTTGAGCCCAAGAAACCGAAAAACCGCCCAAACCGACCCCAGAACCCGAGAAACCGAACCGACCAAAAACCGATCCTATTGGGTTCTGAAAACCAGAAACCGTCCATTTATGGGTTGGTTGGGTTTGGATCCAAAACCGACCCATGCACAGCCCTACCAAAATATACTTATCTTTATGAATGGAGAAAAGAGAGATCTTGCATGCACTCGTTACTCCATCCAAAGGTCATATCTGATTCTAAGCATCAACTACAAGCTCTAAAGTTCATCAAATTCCAAGAAAAAAACCTCAAAGGGACCAAACTCACCAAAAAGGATTAAAAACCCATCAAACTTCTAAAGCTATGCAACAAACCTAATAAGTCTTAAATCTTTAGAACTTACCAAGGTTCATGGGTGAATATAAGATTAATTTCCTCAAGAACAATGCTTTCTTGCCCAAGCTTTCATGTTTCCTTTACTCAAAAGCACCATAAGAGCATAAAAGAGCACCAAAATAGATTTAGGAAAGATGATGTGTAACATCCCGATGTTGAGGTATTTTCAATTGAAATAATATTGCATTTTGACCCTTGTGTAACACCCATAAAATTCAAGCCAATTAAAAACGTTTTAAAACATTTAAAAAAATTAAGTTATTACAGTTTACTTTCAAAATAATTTAAACATCAGAGTATCCCCATAATCAATCATGAAAATGTAAGGAGGTGCACGATCACGCCTTCGCCTTCCCGCGAGCATCAGAATACCTGAAACAATAATCGATAAATGTAAGCTCGAAGGCTTAGTGAGTTACCCCCCAAAATACCAACGCCATACAATCATAATCATATCATATAACATATAAGCAAACAGCATGCACAATGAGCCATCAGTCTGACTGGACCGACTCCCGATCCTCAGTCTATCTAGACCGCTCTCCGAGCCCTCGGCACGTCTGGACCGCCCTCCTCGGGGCCTTCAGCCTATCCGGACCGCTCGTTGGGCCTTCGGCCTGACTAGATTTGCCCGGCCCGGTCCTGCAGTCTACCCGGTCCGCCCAGGGTGTCTTGGCCTACTGCACACAGTAGGACCTGCCTCAACCCTTTCCCCAAACCAACAAACATGTGCACATACATATAAACAAGTAAACATGTAGATCTAACAGATCACTAACATGGCAACCATCCTATAACCAGGATACCAATCTAACCGATCTCTAGCATAGCAACCATCCTAAACTAGGATGAAATCTAACATAGCAACCATCCTAAACCAGGATGAAATCTAGCATAGCAATAACATAGCAACCATCCTAAACCAGGATGTAATCTTGTTGGGTTTTGAGCATTCTAACACTCCTATGGTGTACATGCAACCCTAAATACCTTGGATCTATGTTTTCTCTATTATACATGCAAATATCAATTTTCCAAGGTATTGTTCTAACTAGCATAATATAAAGTACATGTAATACAAAATCTAGTAGAATTACATACCTCTTTGTTGTAGCTTGATTCCATGAAGCTTAAGAGCCTAGTGCCCCAAGTGTGACACCTCAAATGGTTCACACAACATCATGAACATCTTGGAATAACCTGATGGGTTTTTGAGCATTCTAACACTTCCTAAGTGTACATGCAACCCTAATAACCTTGAATCTATGTTTTCTCTATATACATGCAAATTTCTTTTCAAGGATATTTCCTAACTAGCATGGCATGGGGATTACATAGAACATAAAACTAGTAGAAATACATACCTTGTTGTTGCTTGGATTCCTTCAAGACTTTGTGAGCCTAGCACCCCAAATGTTGTGCCTCAAATGCTTCACACAACACCACAAGACTTGGAATAACTTGAGAGAATACTTCTAGCACTCAAAATCGGTTATGCCCTCTCTAGTAACACTAGGTCACTAGGTCACAATTTTGCTAGCCATAGGGTTCCTTTTATAGTGTTGTGACAATTAGGGTTTACACATGAATGCCCTTAATTGTCATGACTCTTGATTTCCCATGACCCATGGATTTGTAACTCCCATGGACTATCCATGGAGCTCCATATGGTTATAACCAAACCCATAAACCATGGATCATTAATCCACCATAAAAGAATTGATGATTGTCATAATCAACCCTATATATTTAATTAGTCTCACTTTGATCACCAAATTAATACTAGATTAATACTTGATCAATACTAATTAAATAATACTATTATTAATATATTAGAACTTATAATATATTAATAATGATAAGTGCCTTATTCTCTCATTTAGTCTATCCAAGTATTGCAATGCCATGCAACCCAAATGGACCATGTCGGGTCGGGTCAAGTACATACCAAATAAAGTTATGGACTTAGACACTATATCCAACAGTCTCCCACTTGGATAAGTCTAATAACTATATTTGCAAATATGACTTCAAAATCCGACTAGCAATCGTAGTTCTTTCAAAGTCTCTCGGAACTGAGATGATGATGATACGTCATTTAAGATAAGTGATCATACAATCCTCTGTTCTCATGATATCAGCCGGACAAACACATGGAACATGGTCTTACTTATTGTCCAGCATTTGTTTCTCGATCTCTGATTTGTTTCAACATAGAACTAAATTGAACACATCAATTAGGTTCTGACCGGGCCCGGTACATAAGTCAAAACCAAATCATCGAGGGGCCCAGATATCGCTTCTATTTCTAGAAGGAACAGATAAACTTCGACTGATATGCTTGTACTAACTACTTGTTGAATTATTCACAAAGGCACGTTTTATAACATCGAGTTACCAATGCGTTTTCGTACAATCAATGAATAACCAACTCATAGTCAACAACTCATATCTCTAGGTTTGAAGATTTATATGATATTACCGTCTCACGATCACTCGAGATAAATTCCATGAAGTGATGCAAGTGAGCGTGGGTTGAATCCAATACTCAGCCCTTATGAGTACTCATGAATGTTGTAGCAACCATTGCATTGTCTAAAGCACTTTAGACAAATCATACAAGCCAAATTCATGACAGCCTTGATTCATATCTACTTCCAACATATGACTGACTGTGGATGGTTTGAATAATATGATATATACCATAACATAATTATTCTGGAAGTCAAAACATGCAAAGTGAAACATAAGAATAATACTAATCTTATATGGCCCCAACACTTTGAGTGTAAATAAAAACACCTTTTATTTAAGCACCATATTGATTACTCATTATTTATGTTTCGATTAATCAACTTTATGCTTGAATTAAAACATTAGTTGTCCCATGCTCCAAGCATGTACACTATGGTTTTCCAAACAACAATTATGCCATACTCCAAGTATGCATACTATGTTTACATATGGTCCTCTCTTTGTGAAATAGATCAATTGACAATATTCCAATGATGCTCATTTCACAATTCCAATCCTTGTTGTAAATGAAAGAATACCAAACTTTTGCCATTTACTGTAATCTGTTAGATTCTAAACTTATATGCAATGATTCCCTTGTAATGACTATGCACAGAAGTCATAAAGACTTGGCAACAGAAATTACAAAGTATTCCAATGGAAAACAATTCCATGGAAATGAAGTCTCAAATTCAAAGTACATTCCTTTGAACATCCTTCTTAGCATTAAGTTCTTTAATATTACACAGATTCAAAGAATAACTTCCACCTATGGAGACAATTCCATATTACCATTTTGACCATCACTTCTGAACAAGAGTTGCATCTTTTCAAAATATGCCAATATGGTCCTTACTCTATACTTCTAATTGTCCATGAGCAACCAATCTTTGGTAAACCTCAGATTGTCCTCGACAACTTTGCTTAATCATTTTAGTCATTTCCAGTTCTATTCCTTTTTCCATCTTAATGCCCTAGGCATTTGGAAAATTTAGAATGGATGAATATTATAGCACATGTAATCAAACCTATACCCAAAGCATATGGGACATGATTTATGCTATAAATTTTTTTATTCGCCATGTTTTCATAATTCGAACTATGAAGAGGGATGCCGTAATCATAATCGAATTTTGAGAACGCAACATATATAGAATTTCCTTATGTTAAACCATTCCAACATAACATTCATATATATTCTTGACTAAAGTAGATTAAATTCTCAATCTAAGCTTGTAGAATTGGAGTGAAGTATAAAATCCTCTCCCTTAATTATAGCAAAACAACTTTTTCAAGGCGAATTGAAACTTTTGTTTTCTATAATTAACATTGCTAACCTGCAATATTTAACATAATCGTCATGCTCCCACTAGCATAATGATTACCAGCATAACACTTTATGCTCCCACTAGCTTTGACATGTACTCAGAAATCTACTGGACTTCTAGAAATCAATACTTTATTGACTTTCTTACCAAAGTTCATATTTCTGATACTAGATTGCTTTGATAAGACTTTATCAAAAACATACACCTTTCCTTAGATAGCTCACATGTTTGTCTAGACCTTTTGCAATTCTCACTAGTTAGTGTGCCGGTTAACCACACACGCTCCACTAACTATATGAGAATGCAAATATCACAACCGCTATCTACTTAAAATCTTCTTAGTGGAAGCGTTTCCTCACCATCATTTTCATGAATCGAAGAGAAACCTTATGACACTTAGATTTTATGGTGTATGTGTTCCTATCCATGTGAAGTTGTCATAACCATAATCACAGGACTAGATTAGTGACACTTCCAAATTCATAGGGACTGAACTTGTGCAATCTTAATTTCTTGCCACCTGGTAGCACAATGCCCACCATTGCTTCCGGGTTGTTGTGCAAACAATTGAGAACTCATAGAACTCACAAGCATAATCAACTTTCAACTGGAACAGACACAGAAACAAGAATATGTCAACACAATAGGTTACAAACCTCAAGTCGTGGGCTAGTGATTAACAAAACTCTTGATTTAGTTCTTGAAACTATTTCAGAATCATTTAGACTCCCACTATCCTCTTGACATATAAGACTTCTCTTTGTCAAGAACCATTCCTTGACAAAACAAATATTCAAGATCTAGTGTGGATTCTTATCAAGTTAAACACTTCTCACTATTGGTCTTAGCTGGTCTTTGTTTTATCCAAAACATCACAACTTACCAATCTCAAATGTACAAGAATAGGAAACATCTTACTCTACATTTAAAAAGTGTTATGAACTTTCTAAAGACTATGTCACTCAAGTTACAATCTTGGAGTATAACTCCAGGATTTGTTTTTGGCACGAAGTATGAATTATCTTTTGATTTAACCATTTCAACAATTCACGATTCCTCTCCTCAGGCAACAAACACACTAAGGTGTCCTTAGAGGATCAATTGTGATATGGTTCCATAATCACTAAGATAATCATAAAACAAAATACACAAGTACTCTCCCATCTCTTCAGATTGGAGAAAATTTTATCTTTCTGCCTTATTTGATTCTTCTTATTCATTCTGCCATACATTGAAACTTTTCCAATGTTTCAGAATTACACTTAAACTCGTAAGCATAACCATATTTACTAAACTTTAGTAAATCATAACGAATAATCTTATCTATCTTTGTGGTGGACCTGACCAACACACAACCAAGTGTACCCAATCTTTTAGTCCTTCACTTGACTCACATGTACATGTGAACAAGGAATTAGTCTTAATTTCCCAAAGACAAAAACTTCTCATTCATCATACAATACAAGTTGCATGATTCCAAGTTTCTATCTAACTGAAACTTGGGCGATGAGAATCTTTCCTTATTTGGTAAATTATTATACTACCACAAATGAAAGAATCAAATCCATTTTCAAATATTGCTATTAATGGAAACATATAATCAACAATTTTTTCACAAATGCCATTGTAAGGATACTTAAAATAAAATCAAAACTTTTCTTTATTTTAAAACTTTGCGGAAAACTTATCCTTACAACCCATATGAAAACCTTGTTGTTATCTATTCCTAAGCAATATGTCTCAACTCTTAAGTAATAGCTCAAAATTCTGATCACCGAACCATGCGATCAAAATCCCTCTTCGCGATCAGAATCAGCATATACTTCCTTTAAGTTTCTTCACTTTTCTTTGATTCTTAAAACATCAACATGTGACCCAGTCACATCATGCAATAAGAATCTCAGAATAGAAACTTAATAGAGTTAGACAATGGACTTTACCTGAAGTAGAGTCAAACATTTGACTTTACTATCCTTATGGACTTTTAGGTAAATTTGGTAGCTTCGCAACCAATGCCCTTCCTTTGGCAACAGAAACATATGGACTCTTTGGAAATGGTACACGGGACTATCACAGACTTAGCCTTTCTCTTTACCATTTGGTCAACCGAGTTGACTATGGCCAATCCCTTTCAATTGGGAAGAGAAAGTTTTTTTGGACTTCCAATGTTACCATTGTCAATGTCCATGGAAGTTTGGGAAGTTGATCTTCCAATCAAATTTTGCTTTACCAATGCTCCAAATCATTGCTGATTCAGCATCATCAAGCAAATAGGTAAGATGATTAAGGGTCATGTCGTGATCTGTTATCAGGGAGTGACCAAGTCAACAGCCAGCTACCTTGAGACTCCGACACCCTACTCTCCCAGCTTGTCAATATGTGACTTAATCTCCAAGACCTAAGCACATATAGACTTTGTTTGCCAATAGGGATTGAGTGACTTAGAACTTATCATGTCTTGAAACTTGTGGGATAAGGAGATTTATTGGAGGAGGTGGAGGAAGTGAAGTATGATTTCCAGTCCCACTAATGCACAACAAAGGGATTGATCTTTCACCTTGGTTGCCATTTGGGATATCATCTTCATTAGAAAACTTCTTCCTAAAGATTTGGGAAGACCATAGTTGTCTAAACTAGACATCTATAATGGGAGAAATTCAAGTTAGTTGATTTAAAGTCCTTAATATAACACCCAATATGAAATATCAAGGCTAGGACCCAACAACCTATTTATAACTGGAAGAGGGATGCCGTAATCCAAATTATAAAATAGTTGAAGGTAGGTAAATGACGATTTACCAATTTCCACCATAAAAACGAAATATAATTAAGTTTTTAATTGGATTTGAAACTCCTAGATCTTTTGAGATACATTGAACTTTCAATGGCATGTTTGAATCTCGATTGTGCCCTCTCAAGTTTGTGACTGGGATGCCGAGGATCACAAACAAGGTGTGAATAACCATACAAATTGACTTGGTACCCTCAACAATATTACCTAATCGATGTGCCGGTTAACCACACACGCTCCACCGATCTATAATAAAGTCAAGTTACCCTTTGCCACTCTTACTAGTCCATGTTAGTGTGCCGGTTAACCACACACGCTCCACTAACGACTTGGTAAGGTACAAAGTGTAATTTTATGGGCTAGCACCAATTTCACATTTTCCTAAAGTAACTAAGATTGAGAATTTATAATGTATAGTTACTTTATAATTCATTATACTTTTAACGAGTATTTAAAGTCGTATCCTACCCGTTCGACTAACGACCCTCCACCGATCAAGGAAGCGGTGGGTGAGAGTGGACACCCATTAAGTCACCATTTTATAGGCAACAACCTTATACCCCCCTTATAGACCGGCTTCGTGAATGAGGCCTACTAACGGTAAGAATGACATATTCTTATACATATCTATATAATTAAAATTATAATAATAGTATAAGGGTGTATTTTAAACATTTAAAATACTTGGTGGTTTAATCTATTAATTAAACTATACTTAATTTAATTAAACTTAAACCATGTCTTTATGGAATTATTAACTCTTTTAATTAAACACTTTAATTAATTTAATGAAGTCCATAAAGCTTGAATTTTACCTTTAAAAAATTCTAAGAGTTCAATTTGGAATTAAAGTGTAAGGCTTTTCAAATTCCAAAACTTGAGGGCAAGAATTGAAACTATTCCAAGTCTCTTCAATTTGTAACTTATGAGTTTTAATGGTTCATAAAATGAAAACTCTTCATTTTATAAAACCTCTTTAGTTCTTTAATCATAATTAAAAGAAGTGACTTTTGGTTATCCATAACTTGAGGACAAGTTATGGACACCATCATTAGCATTAAGATCATGAATTAAACAAGCATGTAAGTTACACAAAATTCCTATGATCTTCTAAAAACTCATAAGAACAAATATTCATATCAAACAATTTCAAGAAAATCATATAAACATATACAATACTTGAAAATTGATAAAAGTCATGTAAAATGGGTTAACATAATCATTATCATTTTGAAAAATAGATTTTACAAGTCCAAAACAGATTGGGATAATGATCTTAATCCATTTCCAGCAACAAAACTCGAAAAACCTGCCCAGCACGCTCCTACTCGCCGAGTGCATTATTCTACTCGTCGAGTAGGATGAATTTGTTCATGGACTCGGCGAGTCCTCCCCATGGACTCGGCGAGTCCAGTCGTCAGAGTGCAGAATTTTCGATTTTTAAGCAGTTTTGCATCAAGTATACAGAAAACAATCCTAGGCTCTGATACCATTGATGGGTTTTTGAGCATTCTAACACTTCCTAAGTGTACATGCAACCCTAATAACCTTGAATCTATGTTTTCTCTATATACATGCAAATTTCTTTTCAAGGATATTTCCTAACTAGCATGGCATGGGGATTACATAGAACATAAAACTAGTAGAAATACATACCTTGTTGTTGCTTGGATTCCTTCAAGACTTTGTGAGCCTAGCACCCCAAATGTTGTGCCTCAAATGCTTCACACAACACCATAAGACTTGGAATAACTTGAGAGAATACTTCTAGCACTCAAAATCGGTTATGCCCTCTCTAGTAACACTAGGTCACTAGGTCATAATTTTGCTAGCCATAGGGTTCCTTTTATAGTGTTGTGACAATTAGGGTTTACACATGAATGCCCTTAATTGTCATGACTCTTGACTTCCCATGACCCATGGATTTGTAACTCCCATGGACTATCCATGGAGCTCCATATGGTTATAACCAAACCCATAAACCATGGATCATTAATCCACCATAAAAGAATTGATGATTGTCATAATCAACCCTATATATTTAATTAGTCTCACTTTGATCACCAAATTAATACTAGATTAATACTTGATCAATACTAATTAAATAATACTATTATTAATATATTAGAACTTATAATATATTAATAATGATAAGTGCCTTATTCTCTCATTTAGTCTATCCAAGTATTGCAATGCCATGCAACCCAAATGGACCATGCCGGGTCGGGTCAAGTACATACCAAATAAAGTTATGGACTTAGACACTATATCCAACATAACCATGAGAGAGGATACTTGACTCTTAGAAATTGGCTTGCCCTCTTATGTATGCACTAGTGCCAATTTCACCAACCAATGGAGTCTTTATATAGTGTGGCTATTAGGGTTACACCATGTAACTCATGACTTTACCCATTCCTTATGCTCCATGGGTTTTAACCTCCATGGAGTATCCATGTGTCACCACATGGGTTAAACCCAACATAAGGAATCATGGATCATAAGCCCACATATATAAGAATGAATGATTTACACAATCAATCCCCATATATTTAATTAGTCTCTTTTGATCACTAAATTAATTCCAAATTAATTCTTGATCAATACTAATTAAATAATATGATTTCATATTAATATATTAGAACTTATAATATATTAATATGTCACAATTATCCTCTTCTCACAATAGGTCTATCCAAATGTCCCGATGCCATGCAACCCAAATGGACCATGCTGGGTCGGGTCAAGTATATACCAATTATAGTTATGGACTTAGACACTAATCCAAC
Source organism: Lactuca virosa (assembly GCF_052849685.1). NCBI lineage: Eukaryota > Viridiplantae > Streptophyta > Magnoliopsida > Asterales > Asteraceae > Lactuca > Lactuca virosa. The sequence continues at coordinate 27,066,382 of NC_136426.1, read as the reverse complement.
AGTCTCCCACTTGGATAAGTCTAGTAACTATTATTGCAAGTACAACTCCAACCTGACCAGCAATCGTAGCTCTTAAAAGCTGCTGCCGAACTCTGAACAAATTAATGACGCGTCCATTAGATAAGTGATCATATATTCCTCCATTCTATATATCATATGGACTGAGACATGGATTATAATCATTCTCTCTGTCCATTTATTATTTCCCGATTTCTGATTTATGACGACCGACTAATTGAACAAATCAAATCAGTCCAGGCTTGGCCAAACACTTAGGGTGTCATCACTAAATCATCGAGGGGCCCATAGATATAGCTTTTATTCCTTTAAGGGTAAAAGGAATGGATAAACTTTGACTCATATGCTTGTACTAACTACTTGTTGAATCATACACAAAGGCACGTTTTATAACATCGAGTTACCAATGCGTTTTCGTGCAATCAATGTATAACCAACTCATAATCAACAACTCATATGGAGACGATTCCATATTCCCATTCTGACTATCACTTCTGAACAAGAGTTGCCTCCTTTCAGAATATGTCAATATGGTCCTATCTCTATACTTCCAACTGTCCATGAGCAACCAATCTTTGGTAAACCTCATATTATCCTCGACAATTGCTTAATCATTTTAGTCAAATCCAGTTCTATTCCTCGTCCCCCCCCTTAACGCCCTAGGCATTTGGAAAATTTAGAAAGGATAAATATTATAGCACATGCAATCAATCCTATACCCGAAGCATATGGGACACGATTCATGCTAAAAAAAATTATTTGCCATGTTCTCACAATTCGAACTATGAAGAAGGATGCCGTAATCATAATCGAATTTTGAGAATGCAACATATATAGAATTTCCTTATGTTGACCCATTCCAACATAACATTCATATATATATATCCTTGACTAAAGTTGATTAAAATCTCAATCTAAGCTTTTAGAATTGGAATGAAGTATAAATCCTCTCCCTTAATTATAGCAAAATAACTTTTCAAAGCGAATTGAACCTTTTGTTTTCTATAATTAACATTGCTAACTTGCAACACTAACCATAATAATCATGCTCCCACTAGCACAATGATTAGTATCTTATTAGCACAACACTTATGCTCCCACTAGCTTTGACATGTACTCAGAAATCAAGTGGACTTCTAGAAATCAATACTTCATTGACTTTCTTGCCAAAGTTCAGATTTCTGATACAAGATTGCTTTGATAAGACTTTATCAAAATCATACACCTTTCCTTAGATAGCTCACATGTTTGTCTAAACATTTATGAAGATTTCACCATTCTCACAAGTCCATGTTAGTGTGCCGGTTAACCACACGCGCTCCACTAATGACTTTGAGAATGCAAAAATCACAATTACTATCTACTTAAAATCTACTTAGTGAAAGCGTTTCCTCACCATCATTTTCATGAATCGGAGAGAAACCTTATGACACTTAGATTTTTATGGTGCATGTGTTCCTATCCATGTGAATTTGTCAAAAAACATAATCACAAGACAGAGTTAGTGACAAACCCAAACTCATATGGGCTGAACTTGTTCAATCTTAATTTCTTGCCACTTGGCAGCTCAAGGGCCTACCATTGCTTCCAGGTTGTTATGCAACCAATTGAGACTCATAGAACTCATATGCAAAGTCAACTTTTAACTGGAATAGACACAGAAATAAGAATATGTCAACAAGATAGGTTACAAACCTCAAGTCGTGGGCTAGTGATTAACAATACTCTTGATTAGTTCTTGAAACTATCTCAATATCTTTTAAGACTCCCACTGACCTCTTGACATATAAGATTCCCTTTGTCAAGAGTCATTTCTTGACAAAACAAATATTCAAGAGTTAGTGCAGATTCTTATCAAGTTAAACACTTCACACAATTGGTCTTAATTGGTCTTTGTCTTATCTAAAACATCACAACTTACCAATCTCAAATGTACAAGAGTAGAAAACATTTTACTTCTACATTTGACAAGTGTTTTACACCTTTTTAAGATTATGTCACTCAAGACTCAATCTTGGAGTATGACTCTAAGATTTGATTTTGGAACGAAGTATGATTTATCTTTTGATTTAACCATTTCAGCAATTCATGATTCCTCTCCTTAGCCAAACAAATGCACTAAGGTGTCCTTAGAGGATCAATTGTGATATGGTTTTGTAATCACTAAGATAATCATAAAACAAGATACTCAAGTACTCTCCCATCTCTTCAGATTGGAGAAACTTTTATCTTTCTGCCTTATTTGATTCTTCTCATCCGTTCTGCCATACATTGAAACTTTTCAATGTTTCAGAATTACACTTAAACTTGTAAGCATAACCATATTTACTAAACTTTAGTAAATCATAACGAATAATCTTATCAACCTTTGTGGTGGACCTGACCAGCGCACAACCTAATGTACCCGATCCTTTAGTCCTTCTCTTGACTCACATATACATGTGAACAAGGACTTAATCTTAATTTCCCAAAGATGAAAATTCTCATTCATCATACAATACAACTTGCATGATTCCAAGTTTCTATCCAACTGAAACTTGGGTGATGAGAATCTTTCATTATTTGGTAAATTATGACACTACCACAAATGAAAAAAATCCATTTTCCAATATTGCTTATCAATGGAAACATATAAACAACAATTTTTTCACAAATGCCGTTGTAAGGATACTTAAATAAATAAAATCAAAGTTTTCTTTTATTTTTAAACTTTGCGGAAAAAACTTATCCTTACAATGCAAATACATATGAAAAACATGTTGTTATCTATTCCTAAGCAACATATCATAACTCTTAAGCAGCAGCTCAAAATTCTGATCATCGAGCCATACGATTGAAATCTATCTTCGCGATCAGAATCAGCACACTCTTTCTTTAAGCTTACTTTGATTCTTCCAAAACATCAAAATGTAATTACATTACATCATGTATTAAGAATCTCCAAAAGAGACTTCATAGAGTTAGATAATAGACTTTAACCTGAAGCAAAGTCAAACCTTTTTTACTTTTACCATCCTTATGAACTTTCAGGTAAATTCGGCAACTTCGCAACCAATGCCCCTTTTTTGGCAAAAGAAACATATGGACTCTTTGGAAATGGTACATGAGACTATCTCAGACTTATCCTTTCTCTTTACCATTAGGTCAAATGATTTGACCATGGCCGATCCCTTTCCATTGGGAAGAGAAAGCTTTTCCTGGACTTCTAATGTTACCATTGTCAACGTCCATGGAAGTTGATCTTCCAATCAAATTTTGCTTTACCAGTGCCCCAAATCATTGCTGATTTAGCAACACCAAGCAAATATGTAAGATAATTAAGGGTCATGTCTTGATCTGTCATCAGGGTGTGACTGAAGAACCAAGTCAACAGCCAGCTACCTCGAGACTTCGACACCCGACTCTCCCGGCTTGCCAATAGGGATTGAGTGACCTTGAACTTTTCAAGTATTTGAACTTGTGGGATAGGGAGACTAATTGGAGGAGGTGGAGGAAGTGAAGCATGATTTCCAGTCCCATTAATACACAACAAAGGGATTAATCTTTCACCTTGATTGCCATGTAGGATATCATCTTCAATAGGAAAGCTTGTTCCTAAAGATTTGGGAAGACCATAGTTGTATTAACTAGACATCTATAATGGGAGAAATTCAAGTTTAGTTGATTTAAAATCCTTAATATAACACCCAATATGAAATATTAAGGCTAGGATCCAACAACCTATTTATAACCGGAAGAGGGATGCCGTAATCCAAGCTATAAAATAGTTGAAGGTAGGTAAATGACGATTTACCAATTTCCTCCATGAAAACGAAATATAATTAAGTTTTAATTGGATTTGAAACTCCTAGATCTTTTGAGATACATTGAACTTTTAATGGCATGTTTAAATCTCGATTGTGCCCTCTCAAGTTTGTGACTGGGATGCCGAGGATCACAAACAAGGTGTGAATAACCATGCAAATTGACTTGGTATCCTCAACTTTATCACCTAATTGATGTGCCGGTTAGCCACACACGCTCCACCAATCTATGATAAACTTAAGTTACCCTTCGCCACACATTGTCAGTCCCATGTTAGTGTGCCGGTTAACCACACACGCTCCACTAACGACTTAACAAAGGTGCAAAGTGTAATTTCATGGGTTAGCACCATTTCACATTTTCCTAAGTAACTAAGATTGGGAATTTATAAGTGTTTAGTTACTTAGTATTTATCATTATACTTTTGATGAAGAGAGAATTATAGTCCTTATCCTACCCGTTTGGCTAACGAACCTCCACCAGTCAAGGAAGCGGTGGGTAAGAGTGGACACCCATTAAACTGCCATTTTATAGGCAGTAACCTTATACCCCCCTTATAGACCGACTTCGTGAATGAGGCCTACTAACGGTAAGATTGACTTTATCTTATACGTATCTATATAATTAAAATTATAATAATAGTATAAGGGTTGAATTTTAAACTTTTAAAATTCTAGGGTTTGATTTGGAATTAAAGCATTCATAAGCATAACTTTACAAATTCCAAAACTTGAGGGCAAGTATTGAAACTTTTCAAAACTCTTGGATTTTCATAACTTATGAGTTTAATTAAAGTTTTAAAAAAAACTTTAATGAAGAGACTCTTAAACATCCATAACTTGAGGACAAGTTATGAAGTTCATAAAACTATTTATGACAAATATGACTCTTCATTTGTGTAACCTATGACACTTTTATGAGTTTTAAGATTCATAAATGTGACTTTTCATATAACTTGAGGACAAGTTACAAAAACACATTTTATGAACTACTTTTAGATCAATATGGATTGAAAACAACTAACACATAATTTTTTTTTCCATAATCTAAATTAACTCATAAAAAAGGTAACACAAAAAAACTTTTGGTAATCCATAAATTGAGGACAAGTTATGGAGTCCATACAATTTCATTAAGATCAGGAATTACACTAACAAACAATTTGCACATAATTCCTATGATCTACCAAAACTCATAAGCATGAACAACCCATATCAACAATTTTTCAAAAATCATATAAACATATATAAAACTTGAAACTTTGATAATAACTTTGAAATTGGTTTACCATAATCATTACCACATCAAAAACAGGTTTTATAAGTCCAAATCCAGCCTTAAAACACGAGGATATGCTGTCAGGGGGTCCAACTCGTCGAGTGCATGAACCAACTCGTCGAGTTGGATGATTTTACACATGGAATCGTCGAGTCCATCAGTGGACTCGGCGAGTCCCCAGCCCATAACAGCAAAAACTTCGATTTTCAGCAAATATAAGCAAGTATAATTGAAAACAAGCCTAGGCTCTGATACCACTGTTGGGTTTTGAGAATTCTAACACTCCTATGGTGTACATGCAACCCTAAATACCTTGGATCTATGTTTTCTCTATTATACATGCAAATATCAATTTTCCAAGGTATTGTTCTAACTAGCATAATATAAAGTACATGTAATATAAAATCTAGTAGAATTACATACCTCTTTGTTGTAGCTTGATTCCATGAAGCTTAAGAGCCTAGTGCCCCAAGTGTGACACCTCAAATGGTTCACACAACATCATGAACATCTTGTAATAACCATGAGAGAGGATACGTGACTCTTAGAAATTGGCTTGCCCTCTTGTGTATGCACTAGTGCCAATTTCACCAACCAATGAAGTCTTTATATAGTGTGGCTATTAGGGTTACACCATGTAACTCATGACTTTACCCATTCCTTATGCTCCATGGGTTTTAACCTCCATGGAGTATCCATGTGTCACCACATGGGTTAAACCCAACATAAGGAATCATGGATCATAAGCCCACATATATAAGAATGAATGATTTACACAATCAATCCCCATATATTTTTAATTAGTCTCTTTTGATCACTAAATTAATTCCAAATTAATTCTTGATCAATACTAATTAAATAATATGATTTCATATTAATATATTAGAACTTATAATATATTAATATGTCACAATTATCCTCTTCTCACAACAGGTCTATCCAAATGTCCTGATGTCATGCAACCCAAATGGACCATGCTTGGTCGGGTCAAGTATATACCAATTATAGTTATGGACTTAGACACTAATCCAACAAATCTAACATAGCAACCATCCTAAACCAGGATGAAATCTAGCATAGCAATAACATAGCAACCATCCTAAACCAGGATGTAATCTAATATAGCAACCATCCTAAATCAGGATGAAATCTAGCATAACAATAACATAGAAACCATCCTAAACCATGATGTAAATCATAAAGGGCCGGCCTTGGTGCCATAGACCCTGTTGATATAGTGAGGAGAACTTACCTGGTACTGCTGAAGTCCAGCAGATAAAACTCCAGCTGCTGGTTGACAGCTTCCCGAACTGTCAACATCAAACAATACCCAATTAATAATTGGTTCCAAGCCTAAGGTCCAACTCACACTTCAAAAGCCCAAAAGCCAAGTAATGGGCCAAAGCTCAATTGATGGAAAATTGGGCCCAGACCTCTATATGGTCTTTCCTTAAGTCCCATCTATTTATTCTAGTCCAAACTCTTGATATTCCCATGGCCCAATTTCACATAATCGTAAGGGCCCAATTATGGCCCACCTATGGCCCAATTTTCCAAATTGGGCCCAAGTCCCTCACATGGGCCTTACCCTAAAGCCCATCTTATTATTTTAGTTCATTTACTTGTTCTTGGATAGTCTATCAGTAGCCCAATCTCCAAGCCCAGTGGAAAGGTCCAATTCAAGGCGCAAGTGAGATTAGGGTTTTCACATGAAATGATGATTAGGGATAAGTATTTCTTACTTAACCCCTTAGGGACTTAATCCATTAAGTCCAATATTGTCTTAGGTTAATTTTTCAATGATTATTAATTAATATTTTAACTCTACTAAAAAATCTCGTGCGTGTCCCGATAAATCCCCAAAATTAGGGTTTTAAGCCATTAGGGTTTTCCAAACCCTAATTAGGGTTTCTTACCCAATACTAGCTCATTAGTCAATTGGTTGGGCTTTAAGGTCACTTTGGTCCTCATTGGGCCCATTAGGGTTTTATTAGGTCAATTAGGGCTTTTATTGGGCCCATTAGGCCCATTAGAGTTTCATTAAGCCCATTAGGGTTTCAAACATCCCAAACGAGTCCAAGAATGCAAACGAGGCACACCGCCACTCAACACGGCGGCCGGTGGCGGCAGCCACCACCTCACGGTGGTGGTTTGAGTTTCTTTTCATTATTCTTCTTTCTAGTTACATTTACAATGCTAAACCCCAAGTAGTCTTACATCATGTCCGGTCTCCAACGACCTACCGTTTCCTGTTTCCGATTATGTTGTGGTCTACCCATAATCTTGCGAACTGGCTCGGCTTGACCTAATCGTCTAAAACAATTCGTGAATGCTACGGGTCCTTTCATAGTCTCACAACACTTCCTTCACTATCTGACCGCTAGACCTATTGGACTACATACCGAGTCCTTTCATGACTGGACCGCCTCACCGGGCCTTCAGCCTATCTGGACCACTCTCAAAACCTTCAGCATGTATGGACCGCCTCTCCGGGCCTTTAGCCTGTCTGGACTGTTCCCCGAGCCTTCGGACTGACTGGTACGCCCCGCTGGCCTTCAGTCTATCCGGACCGCTCTAAGTCTGTTGTGCATAAACCTGGACCCACCCTGGTGCCCTTTCACATATAGCCAGTTCTCCCCCACTTGGGGTTCCGAACTCCTGATCCAATCCGTGGACTATAATCTCGGCCTAACTCTAGACCTCATGTTGATCGCCCATTCTCTCGGGAAACCATGATCTGATCCCTGATCCGCGTATCTACCACCTACGCTAAATAACATGCACACCCGTGTTGAATGTACTGTCGAGCCCTGACAACTAACAAAACCCTCAATCTATCAATTCAAAAACCCTCAGAGTCGAGCACACACTCGACCGAACCCCCGAATTGAACTCAATTCATGACTCGTACCCCAAACTGGTTCCCCAAATTCTGCTATCAAGCACCGAGAAGACGCGATACACATGCTAGGGAGTTTAGCGAACTCCCAACTCACAAAACCCTCAAACCAAACAGCCACTTGGGCCGCCTTTCTTCCTGACAACGATGCGAAACTTATTCCATTTTCAAAACCGATCCTGCTTCTATATTCCGGGTCAATTCTCCCCCACTTAGATTCAACTAAGTCTTCGCAGTACATGGAAATTTGAGAATTCCCAATCCTTCTTACTTCCAACGATCGATCAGATGACAACCAGACCTTTCCAACTAGTACTCCTTTACTAGCCAACCCCAAATGATCACATGCTTCTAATAAATAGATGAACACTTCATGAAGCCCAGTGAAACCGACAATCCCTAATACTTGAATGATCCCACACTCAAATCTTGAAGTCCAAAAGATAGATGCTCCAACTAACACCTCAGCAACGAGCTACTTCCCTTAGCGCTTTCCTCCGCCAACCAATAACGGTTGCTGAACTACTGAATCCTGACAATGCTGAATAACCATCGTGTGGGACCCTGTCCGCAGACCTCCCATATAATACCCTTCTTCCCAAAGTGTTCCAACAATCCTCCCACTCTCGGCTCTAGAAATCATATCATTCAGGGTCTCGCACCCTGACTCACTCACTAGTTCAATCATCCACAGCTGAATTGCAGTAGCTGAAACAACCTTTGCCCTAAACCGGGCCACAACTACTCCCAATACATAGTCTACAATCGTAAAAGTGAAATAGGTCGCACAATCAATCCTTACCGCCCGATACAAGAGATCCAAGGCGAATCGGATCTTAGCTCCTATGGGTCGGGACGGTAATCGCGTACGCCTCACAAGATACTCATGCCATATCAGCCCACCTGCGCTCACCAGCGCTGAAATGATGTCGCCAACCCCTGCGACTAACTGACCCGAGCTGGAACACCACCTGATCCTGGGGTCCCAAGTCTGCTTACTCCTTCGAGCTTGAAAACTGAAAGGGCACAATCCTTGCCCTACAAAACGACATTCCAATCCATCAATTAACCATTCTACTTCCAGCTGCAGAACCCCAGCTGAACATAATCATCACTCCTTTCCGGAGTCCCCGCGACTCACATTCCGGCCTCGAGCAAAACCCCCGAAGCCTCAAATCTAGAAACTCATGTGCTAGCCTCTCCCGCTCAACCCGCGGAATGTAACGAGTACGGAACATCTCCATGATCCCAAGTAACTGCAGCCCTCTGCTCATCATAATATGTCCCAATAACAAGTCCCAGTACTGGTAATCTCAACCAGCTCCTCCCCCTGCCGACGTTGCAGCTATTGAAGCTGTTGCGGCAGCCGTCTCAGCACTGGCTGCATAGCGCTCGTTGAACTACTCAGCCATCGCGGTCTTGTTAGACCTATACATCTCCGGAATCTGACCCCTTACAATCTCCCTGACACGATCCTCTGATAATACTGGCCCATCTTGGCTGCCAGCTCCCAATCCTAACCCGGATCCGGTCTCAAGACGTCTTGTAACCACCACTCTGATGATACATCAGAGAGACCTCGGATAATCCATATAATAACAGGGAACCAACTCCCAACTAAACCCTAGGGGTTGTGACTTCCTTGATACGTGTATGGGTCCTGTGCTTTCACTGTATGGGCCCATACTACCTTCCACACCTACCCATATTTGTCTCAAGTATCACCACAACACCCTAACAATATACATAAGCATAGCGAGCACTCAATCCTTGCTCCTAGAGGAAAGCTAGCTGTCTCACAACTGACATACCAGTCCCACACAACTCACCCATCCATGAACTTCCACCAACCCTGTAGCACTAGTGTATGCTAGCCATACATAATGTTGGACCCTATAGAATTTCGAATATTCAATCCTACCCTAAGCTCCCAATCAAACAAGAACAGAACATAAGGCCAAACCAAACATTCTCGGGCTATAAGATCTTAATTATGTATAGTCGGGATGCATACACTAAGCAACTACAGTAATGATGTCAATCTCATATAAAGGAATCCCTAGGCTAGCAGGCATCATGTAATCAGGCAATTCTATCATGCAATTCCTGAAGATCCCTAGCCTAGTACTAGCATGCTGTTCTAATCATATCTCATAACTCAAATAATCAGTAAGGTATTTTGGGGTCTATCCGCGAGCTCCGGCTGATCGTACACTTGCATCCTCCTTTTGTTATTTTGAAAACATTTTAAGAAAACCGTTTTTATAACCTTGTCCTCAGTTTGAGACTGGAGACACATGAGTGTTTCCTCCAATTCACTCAAACCAAGGCTCTGATACCAACTTGTAACACCCATAAAATTCAAGTAAATTAAAAACGTTTTAAAACATTTAAAAAAATTAAGTTATTACAGTTTACTTTCAAAATGATTTAAACATCAGAGTATCCCCATAATCAATCATGAAAATGTAAGGAGGTGCACGATCACGCCTTCGCCTTCCCGCGATCATCAGAATATCTGAAACAATAATTGATAAATGTAAGCTCGAAGGCTTAGTGAGTTACCCCCAAAATACCAACGCCATACAATCATAATCATATCATATAACATACAAGCAAACAGCATGCACAATGAGCCATCAGTCTGACTGGACCGACTCCCGGTCGTCAGTCTATCTGGACCGCTCTCCGAGCCCTCAGCACGTCTGGACCGCCCTCCTCGGGGCCTTCAGCCTATCCGGACCGCTCGCTGGGCCTTCGGCCTGAATAGATTTGCCCGGCCCGAGCCTGCAGTCTACCCGGTCCACCCAGGGTATCTTGGCCTACTGCACACAGCAAGACCTACCTCAACCCTTTCCCCAAACCAACAAACATGTGCACATACATATAAACAAGTAAACATGCAGATCTAACATATCACTAACATGGAAACCATACTATAACCAGGATACCGATCTAACCGATCTCTAGCATAGTAACCATCCTAAACCAGGATGAAATCTAACATAGCAACCATCCTAAACCAGGATGAAATCTAGCATAGCAATAACATAGCAACCATCCTAAACCAGGATGTAATCTAACATAGCAACCATCCTAAACCAGGATGAAATCTAGCATAGCAATAACATAGCAACCATCCTAAACCAGGATGTAATCTAACATAACAACCATCCTAAACCAGGATGAAATCTAGCATAGCAATAACATAGCAACCATCCTAAACCATGATGTAAATCATAAAGGGCCGGCCTTGGTGTCGTAGACCCTGTTGATATAGTGAGGAGAACTCACCTGGCACTGCTGAAGTCCCGCAAATAAAACTCCAGTTGCTGGTTGACAGCTTCCCAAACTGTCAACATCAAACAATACCCAATTAATAATTGGTTCCAAGCCTAAGGTCCAACTCACACTTCAAAAGCCCAAAAGCCAAGTAATGGGCCAAAGCTCGCAGATGGCCCAATTTTCTATATTGGTCCCAGACCTCTACATGGTCTTTCCTTAAGGCACATCTATTTATTCTAGTCCAAACTCTTGATATTCCCATGGCCTAATATCACATAATCGTAAGTGCCCAATTATGGCCCACCTGTGGCCCAATTTTCCAAATTGGGCCCAAGTCCCTCACACGGGCCTTACCCTAAAGCCCATCTAATTATTTTAGTTCATTTACTTGTTCTTGGATAGTCCATCAGTAGCCCAATCTCCAAGCCCAGTGGAAAGGTCCAATTCAAGGCCCAAGTGAGATTAGGGTTTTCACATGAAATGATGATTAGGGTTAAGTATTTCTTACTTAACCCCTTAGGGACTTAATCCATTAAGTCCAATATTGCATTAGGTTAATTTTTCAATGATTATTAATTAATATTTTAACTGTACTAAATAACTCCCGTGCGTGTCCCGATAAACCCCAAAATTAGGGTTTTAAGCCATTAGGGTTTTCCAAACCCTAATTAGGGTTTCCTACCCAATACTAGCCCATTAGTCAATTGGTTGGGCTTTAAGGTCACTTTGGGCCTCATTAGGCCCATTAGGGTTTTATTAGGTCAATTAGGGCTTTTATTGGGCCCATTAGAGTTTCATTAAGCCCATTAGGGTTTCAAACATCCCAAACGAGTCCAAGAATGCAAACGAGGCACACCGCCACTCAACACGGCAGCCGGTGGCGGCAGCCGGTGGCGGCAGCCACCACCTCACGGTGGTGGTTTGAGTTTCTTTTCATTATTCTTCTTTCTAGTTACATTTACAATGCTAAACCCCAAATAATCACACACACATACTAATACAAACACATATACACAACAACCTAGGGGTGGCTGACGGCGGCACGTTGTGGCAGCCACCACCCTGTGGTGGTGGCGGTGGTGGTGGTTTTTGTGACATCCCCAATTTCACGGCCAGAAAAGACCGATTTGTTTATGCTTTGTTTTAAAAAAAATCAGAGTAATCTTTTAAAGAAAACGGTTGCAAAATTTGTTCCCAAATAAGATATGATAAAACTTTATCAATACATTTCTCAAAGAGAATGTACTTTTCATTAAATAATAAAATCTCGGGATGTCAATAAAACTTTATCAAAACATTTCTCAAAGAGAATGTACTTTTCATTAAACAATAAAATCTCGGGATGTCATGTTCCGATACAGACCAAAAGCATAAACAATATAAAATAGACCTTACAACAGTTATTTATAACTAATGGTCTATAATCCAAAATCTCTCGTCATGTCAACCAACTTATGCTCTTGTGCCATTACCTGTAATGCAAAGAAAACTGAGTGGGTCAGGCTTGGGAGCGTGGTGAGCATATAGGGTTTTCAACCCACAATAATATAATTATTATATTTAATCATCAAATAATCAATCCAATTACCCATCCTCATTATCTTCTTTATTTCTTAAGGTTTTACCCTAAGAATCAACTATCCTTCATTCATTCATTCCTAAGGATTGACCTAAGGAATTGTTACAAAATCCATTGTTACATAAGGCACATCTGCCAACTTTATCCTTTAAGCGCCCCTGCCAGGATTACGACATTCACTATTAGGCGCCACTGCCTGGATTACGACATACACTATTAGGCGCATCTGCCAACATTATCCTTTAAGCGCATCTGCCAGGATTACGACATTCACTGTTTGGTGCATCTGCCAATATTATTCTTAATTATCTTTCATACCTCATCATTTATCTACCCATGTTTTACCCAACATATTCGTAGATATAAAATGCATATACAGTTTAACTTATTTAAAACCTATACCAAACATTGAATTCAACACCCATCTCAAATAAACAAACAACTTATTTAACACATATCACGTATTTTATAGCCAAAACTTCATATTAAACACCCTTCTCAGATAAACAAACAATTTATTAACACATAGTACGTATTTCATAGCAAATACTTCATATTTATGTGTTAGAAGAAAGTAACTATACACTCACTTGATAAGACGATGTTCGGACAGCACCTCGTCTCTTAAAATAATCTTTTCCAATGAAACCGGGACGTTTTCTCCAAAACCGGGCTTCATGCGGGCAGAGTTTCGGCTCGGAAACTTTACTTCTCGGGATCCTCGGGGCTTCGGGACTTGCTTCGAGTCTCGGGAATGATGCCGGGGCTTCGGAGTATTTCTTGCACGCAAAACGATGCAAAAATGAGAGAGAAAGGAAGAAATTTGGCAAAAATATCGGCAGCCCTCGACTTCTATTTATAGGGGCTGAAACCCCGAGTTACGCTGGGCGTAACTCCAAATTACGCTGTACGTAATCCTCCGTCGACATGTACGCTGGGCGTACCGAGTGGATAGGGTCGGATGAGTCACGGATTTGGTATTATCCGATTTTATAATTAAATAAATATATTTTAATTATTTAAAAACTTCAGAAATTCATATCTTCCTCATACGAACTCCGTTTTCGACGTTCTTTATATCCACGCGTAGGTGAGACTATGCTCTACAACTTTCATTTAGACTCCGTCGGCTGATTTCGAATTTATTTTTATTATATTATTTTTAGTAGGCCGGGACAGGAAAACTCCGTTAGAATTTCATAACTTCTTCATCTAACGTCCGTTTCCGTCTGTCTTTTTACCGTTGCACTACTAATAACGAGAACTTCGATTCTCGTTTAGATTGCTTCGACCAAAAATCACTCGATCTCAAATTCGAGTTTCGGGTTGCATACTGCTGAGCTGAAACTTCGGAAAATCATAACTTCCTCATACGAAGTCAGATTTGGACGTTCTTTTTATGCACGCTCATGGTTTAACGAACTCTATGACTTTCGTTTAGATCACTAAGTCTAAATATTGGTCTAACGTAAATTCACTATTTATATCGCGCTGTGTCGTGCCGGTTCTGTCGCGAAACTTCGACAGGTCATAACTTCTTCGTTATAACTCGGATTTCGGCGTTCTTTATATGTACGGAATCCTTGTAACATATACTAAAACTTAGTTATTATTACTCCTTCTAAATAATCTTCCATCAAAAAGTCATTTTTGCCGCTTATCGTCTCTAAATTGACTAGCCCGGATCTACGGGTGTTACAATTATCTCCCCCTTAGGATGATTACGTCCCGGAATCATCAACGAAATAGGACTTGTATAATGATTCCATACGTTATCTCTTCATCCTAGGTAATAACTGTAAGGTCTATGTTTCCTCGAAAGAGTAACTAACTCTTGGACTTTTCTATAGCAGGTAGTGCTCAATCCTGCATCTGCTCTTCGTACTATGTTGGACTTTCAATCGTAACCTTCGAGTTACAAAATAATTCTTTATTGATGACTCCTTCTTCTTCTTAGGATAAGTACTTTTGTTTATCTATTGTAACAGATTGATGGGTCATGTTCTAATGACCTCTCATCGTATGATGCAACACTTAGACTCAAGTCTCTTAGAGTCAAATTTCAGAATGGAATATACCTTCCTTCATATTCTAATGTGATATAGTCACATTTTAACATGTAGCATCTCTAGCTACTAACGAGCGCGATGCTATTGGTCGCATTGATTTCAATCTTCTGACTTAAGTCAGATGCTACCTCGAATTTGGTTCTCCGAACCACGTAACAAAGTCATTGTAGTCGGACTCAATCCGATATGACCATTAGGGCCGGAATTGTTGGATTAATGTCTAAGTCCATAACTATATTTGGTATGTACTTGACCCGACCCGGCATGGTCCATTTGGGTTGCACTTCACCGGCATAATTTATATGGATAGTCTTTTGAGAATAGTATATTTATGATTTATATTAATATATTATAAGTTCTAATATATTAATATGGAATCATATTATTTAATTAGTATTGATCAAGAATTAATTTAGAATTAATTAAGTGATCAAAAAGAACTAATTAAATATGGACTCTTATATATATGGAATGGGCCGGGTTCATTTATGTTGGGCTAAGCTTTCATGGATGGTCCATGGAACTTTTAACCCATGGATCCTATGTAAATGAAAGGTCATGGGTATTAGGGTGTCCTACTCTTGTACATTTGAAATTGGTAAGTTGTGATGTTTTGGATAAAACAAAGACCAACTAAGGCCAATTGTGTGAAGTGTTTGTCTTGATAAAGAATCTGCACTATCTCTTGAATATTTGGCAAGATAGTCTTATATGTCAAGAGGATAGTGGGAGTCTTAAAGATCCTAAAAAGAATTTCAAGAACTAATCAAGAATAAAACCTGAGGTTCTTCACTAGCACACGACTTGAGGTTTATAACCTATCGTGTTGACATATTCTGTGCCCATTCCAGTTAAAGTTGGCTTTGCATAGGAGTTCTGAAAGTTCTCAATTGGTTGCATAACAACTTGGAAGCAATGGCAGGCCCTGTACTGCCAGATGGCAAGAAGTTAAGATTGCATAAGTTCAGTCCATATGAGTTTGGATTTGTCATTATCCTTGTCTTGTGACTATGGTTTTGACAATTCACATGGATAAGAACACATACACCATAAAATCTAAGGGTCATAAGGTTTCTCTCCGATTCATGAAAATGATGGTGAGGAAACACTTCCACCAAGTAGATTTGAAGCAGATGGCAAAAGGTCTAAACAATTGAGACTATGATTACGACATCCCTTTTCATAGTTCTGAAATTGTTTAGACACACATGCATGTTATCTAAGGAAAGGTGTATGATTTTGATAAAGTTTTATCAAAGCATCTCGTATCAGAAATCTGAACTTTGGTAAGAAAGTCAATAAAGTATTGATTTCTAGAAGTCCAGCTGATTTCTGAGTACATGTCAAAGCTAGTGGGAGCATAAGTGTTATGCTAATAATCATCATGTTAGTGGGAGCATGATAATTATTGTTAGTGTTGCAAGTTAGCAATGTTAATTATAGAAAACAAAAGTTTCAATTCGTGAGGCTGCACGGATTGAAAAAGTTGTTTTGCTATAATTAAGGGAGAGGATATACTTCATTTCAGTTCTAAAGGCTTAGATTGAGACCTTAATCATCTTTAGTCAAGAATATATATATGAATTTCATGTTGGATTGGTTCAACTTAAGGAAATTCTATATATTGCGTTCTCAAAATTCGATTATGATTACGACATTCCTCTTCATAGTCAAATTTTGAAAACATGGCAAATAAAAATATTGTAGCAAAAGACTGGTCTAGAATCATGTCTTTATGTGAGACATCATGAATCGTATACCATTTGCTTTGGGTACAAGATCGATTGCATGTGTTATAATATTTGTCATTTTTAAATTTTTCCTAATGCCCAGAGGCATTAAGAAGGGAAAAGGTCTAGAATTAGATATGACTAAAATGATTAAGCAATTGTCGAGGACAATCTGAGGTTTACCAAAGATTGGTTGCTCAGGGACAGTTGGAAGTATAGTGCTAATTTTGGAAGGACCATATTGACATATTCTGAAAAGAGGCATCTCTTATTCAGAAGTGATAGTCAAAATGAGAATATGGAGTTGTCTCCATAGGTGGAAGTTATCTGTGTAAGATTAGAAAACTTAATGCAAGAAGCATGTCCAAAGCAATGTACTTTGAATATGAGACTTACTTTCCATGGAGTTGATCTCCATTGGAATAACTTATAATGATTGTTGACAAGTCTTTGTGACTTTGTACATATTCATTACAGGAGGGTCAGTGCATATAAGTTTAAAATCTAAACAGATTTCGATAAATGATAGGAATTTGAAATTCTCACATTTTTCGATAAGGATTTGGGAGTGTGAAATTAGAATCATTGAAATTATGTTCAATTGGTTTATTTCACAAAGTAAGGATCATAGACAAACATAGAGTGCATACTTGGTGTATGGCAAAGCTATTGTTTAAGAAAAACATAGTGTACATGCTTGGAGCATGGGACAACTAGTGTTTTTAATTCAAGTATAAAGTTGATAAAACCGAAACAATGAATAATGAGTAATCAGTATGGTGATAAATAAAAGTGTTTATTTATATTCATAGGGTTTGATACCATATTTGATTCATTTATTCTTGTGTTTCACTTTGCATGTTTTGACTTCCAGAATAACTAAGTCGCTCTTCCTGAATGATTAAGTTATTCAAACCATCCACAGTCGGTCATATGTTGGAAGTAGATATGAATCAAGACTGTCATGGGTTGGTTTGTAGAGGTCTAAGTTGGTGGACAAAGTGGTGCTACAACACTCATGAGTGCTCATAAGTTCTGAGTATTAGATTCAACCCGCGCTCATTTGAATCACTTCATGGATTTTATCACGAGTGATCATGAGACGATAATATCTTATATTCTTCAAACCTAGAGATATGAGTTGTTACTATGAGTTGGTTATACATTGATTGCACGAAAACGCATTTAGTAACTCGATGTTATAAAACGTGCCTTTGTGTATGATTCAACAAGTAGTAGAACAAGCCATATGAGTCGAAGTTTTTCCATTCCTTTTACCTTCGGGATAAAAGCGATATCTATGGGCCCCTCGATGATTTAGCGATGACACATGTGAGTGCTTGGCCAAGCCAGGACTGATTTGATTTGTTCAATCAGTCAGTCATCATAAATCGAAAATCGGGAAACAACAAATGGACAGAGATAATGATTATAATCCATGTCTCAGTCCATATGATATCTAGAATGGAGGAATATATGATCCCTTATCTAATGGACAAGTCATTGACAAGGTCAGAGTTTGACAGCGGCTTTAAGAGCTACAATTGCCAGTTAGGTTTTGAAGTCATACTCAATAATAGTTTTAGACTTATCCAAGTGGGAGACTGTTGGATTAATGTCTAAGTCGATAACTATATTTGGTATGTACTTGACCCGACCCGGCATGGTCCATTTGGGTTGCACTTCACCGGCACAATTTATATGGATAGTCTTTTGAGAATAGTATATTTATGATTTATATTAATATATTATAAGTTCTAATATATTAATATGGAATCATATTATTTAATTAGTATTGATCAAGAATTAATTTAGAATTAATTAAGTGATCAAAAAGAACTAATTAAATATGGACTCTTATATATATGGAATGAGCCAGGTTCATTTATGTTGGGCTAAGCTTTCATGGATGGTCCATGGAACTTTTAACCCATGGATCCTATGTAAATGAAAGGTCATGGGTATTAGGGTTTACATGGATGTAACCCTAATCCTCCATAATATATAAAGGGGTCCTTGGCTCACAAAATTGGCAGAAGTGTGTGAAAATAAGAGTGGACCGATTTTAGTGTGCATACATATTCTCTCAAGTTCTTCCAAGGTGTTTTGGTGATTTGTGATTCCATTTGAGGCTTCCACACTATTGGGGCTAAGCTCTTAAAGCTTGAAGACATCAAGCTACATCAAAATGTATGTCATCTAACTATAACTTTGTAGTATAGGTGCTTCATAATATGCTAGTTAGGATGAAACCTTGGAATAGTTAATATTTGCGACGGTGGTTCTCGACTCGACGTCGGCGGTGCTTCAATAGCGATGGGAGCATCTTCAACAATGGTGGCGGCTGGAAGGATATGAGATGGAAAGGAGAGAGAAGAACGGCGGAGGGTGGCCGCGGCGCAAACGAGCGGGGCTCGTTCACAGCGTCCTCGTCCGCAACAGTGGTCCCGACGACCTTTGGGTGATCGGAGCAGCATGGAACGTGAACGGTGGCGGCTGGAGAGAGGTAGGGGGTGACAGTTGTATCACAACCGATTTAGGGTTAGGGTTTGAGAGGGTAATGAAGTTATATACCCGATACCTTGGCCTTTTTCCCATAATAACAAGAATGGTCCCTCCAATTCTATTTTCTTTCAAAACAAATCCTTAATTTACCCTTTCAATCCTTGTCCTCATAATTCTTTTCAATATAAGTCCAATAGTTACAAAACAATCCCTCCTCTACAAATTATTCTCAATTAAGATCCATAAATTACTATTTCCACCTGGCTTCACGAATTCTTCCCAGAATAAGTCTGATATTTACTCTTTAACCCTCGGAAATCAAAAGTATCTCATTTGGCACTCCGAAGCCAACATCCCACTAATTATTATTCGATTTTGGGCTATAATAATACGAAATAACAATAAAAATCAATTCTCGGGTTTCCGGGTTTATTATTTATCTATTATATTTAAATGGGATGTTACACCTCGGGTTTGAGAAAGTTGCAAAAATGGCCCATAGTGGCATTTTGGTGATTTTGGCCAAAGGCCTAGTACGTTGGGTGTACGTTGAGCGTACTAGGGCGGACCTTAGTACGCTAAGCATACACCGGGTACGCATGACGTATGTAAAGAAACCTCAAACCCTAAATCTTAGGGTTTGTTCCATATATAAGCATCATTATCACCTCATTTCTCATTCCCTCATCAGCCTCCATCTAAGAAAACGTCCCTCTAGCAAACCCTATGTAAAAGGAGTGCATTTTGAGCTCATTTGTGTGCTTTGGTGGTGTTCTTGAAGAAGAAGAAGAAGTGGGTACAAGGACTTTGGAGCTTGGAAGCAACTTGGATCTAAGATTTTCTCCTTGCTAGCAACCTCCAGGAGGTAAAAATCTCATAACTTGATCATCATATCTTGTAGATCTAGCCATTTCTTCATTTAGGGCATTTTTGGTCCCAAAAATGGTGATTCTTGAGCATGGCATGCTTTTAATCGAATAAGTCGTCCTTTCATACCTAATGAGGGGTCTTAAGTCATAAAAATGTGGTCTTGATGCTTAGTTTTTCCCCATGCATGCTCTAGAAGGTCTTAAGGTGTTAAGAAGTTGGGATTTGGTGTATTAAGCACTTAATGGACATGCAAAGTCATAAAGTTGGAAACTTTATGACTCTTAATGGTATTTTGGCCTTGGATCTGGAATTTAGACGTGAGAGCTTAATGCATTAAGCTCTTATTGAGGAAAGGAAATTCTATGCATATATCGTGCGTACCCTAGCATATGTCGCACGTACGTGGTCAACCTCCCAGCTTGATTATATTTTCTAACAATACTGCTCATATGAGACAATCAACCTTGACATGACCAGGTTGAATGCAAATAAAACATACCCTCAACTCTTTTTGCTTACGGTACTGACTGTAATGACCCTCTTGACTACATCTGAAACACCCAAAAACATGCACACAATAAACACCCACATGCACCAACCCATACTTACCATAACATCCATAGCTCCCCTGATATCTTGAACGAGCATTGATTGCCTTAAATTTTCGGTCACGTGAACCTGATCCTGCTTTTTGTTTCTGTTACTAGGTCTCCAACTCCAGCTATCTACTCCTACTCTCCTAGTCGCAACTACTAACTCGTAAAGGGTCTCACATATGGCAATGCTCATGAAATCATATATCTCTGTCCTCAACATATTACAATAATGATATATTATCATTTCATCTATTGATGCATAATTGGGGCATAAAAATGCCCTCTTCATGAACTTATCGCTGATCTCCGTCATTGACTCTGTAGTTTACTCAAGGGTCAGATACTCTCAAGCTATCTGTTGTACCTCAATTGGGGATACATATTCCTCTTGAAATCACCTCGTGAAATCCGCCCAAGACATATTCTCTAACTCAGTCGAAGAAATGATATGAATAATCAGGCACCACTAGTCCCTCACTCCATCACGTAGAAGGCTCTCAACGAACCTTCCATTTTCCCCATATGGGCAAAATCTCATGTGGAAGGGACTATCCGTATATGCTATCAAATACATGCTCATTATCGTGTCCTTCTCTCCCTGGAACAATGGAGGATTGCAAGTTGTAAAGTCACGATAGGTGACATCCATAGTCCTCGTTTGATCAATCCCATTGGCCGCTAAAGTGTCACCATTCGCTCATCTATCAAAGTGACTAACTCATTATTAACCTTCCCAAACATGCCTGAAAACCCCTCAAGCACAACCCTCACATCTTCAATGATCACCAACTCTAGAATAATCGTTTCGCTCAAACCCAAACATGGACCGCCCCTCTCTACCTAGTCGTAACCATACCACATATATAAATGAAAACATGATATAACCAATACATAATGTTAACCCACACTAAGCATAACCACCTACAATCCCCTCAATATCCTTGTGATGCTCCCTTGACCTAAGTATGTATCTTGTGCTTCCAGTAGTACGGTTCCATACTACCTTTTACATCTATCCATACTTGCTCCAAGGATTGTTCCAAGGCTCCCAAGTTGCTTATCAACACTTCACTAAACTTCTATCGAACATGTATATGTCTAGCCTTATGCATAACATTACTCTTTATAGACTTTATCTAGGATCCTCCCTTTCCCCACTGGCTCATAAGTCATATGATGACTCTTATAGTCTTATAATATTATCGGATTTCCTCACGAATACGCAACCATATATAATTGAGAATGAGATAGTTATTCGAATAAGTGTATCCATACTAAAACCACAACCAAACAAGGAGCATGTAATAAGGCCGAATAAAAAATTATAAGGCTATCAGATCCTAACTATATACAATCCTTATGGAAAGCGCTAACAGTCCAATGATAGTACTCATAAATTCCATAAAACATATAGAAAACAACACGTATCTAAGGCGTACGATGTGTCACACCCCCAAACTGGAACGACGGAAACGTCCGGAGGCGGAGGACGTCATGTATAGTATCACAACAATTGAATAACAGTAATCAAAGCAACAACAACCATTGTATTAAAAACATAGTTTTTACATTGTGTTCAAAACATTACTTGTTGAACATTGAACTATCGTAAAAGATAATACGTAAAGCTACTATGCTTCGTTTTCGGAACGCCCGAGAGGGTACCTGTCTACTAATTTTTCCTGAGAATACAAGTGGTTTGAAAAAGTGTCAACATTAAAGTTGGTGAGTTCATAAACATTTTGTTTTGGAAAGTATGTTCTTTGTTCTTTGAAAATGTTAATGTTTTTCCTCCAAAAAATCCTATATTTTCTGATGTGATGAATGATAAGTAAAATGACTTGTAAATAAATGTTGAATCTTTTGTAAATAGGTTCCTAGTTGCACCCGCTCTTTAGTAAATCATTTTTTTTGATAAGTAATCGCCTTGAGTTTTTAGAAAGTTAGATTGCAAATTGTTTACTTGTAAAAGAATGATGTTGATCCTGGAAAATCCTATATTTTCAATAGAAACCAAGTTGAAAGGTTAAACGTCCTAATACTGAAAGGTTCAAGTATAAATACTATACTTAATTTATTTGCGAAGTAGTCTTAAACCCTAAGACCAAAGTATTTGGATATTGATGTGCGTTAAGTTTGAATACTTGTTGTTTTGTTACTTGATAAAATTGCATTGATATATGTTTCCTATAGAGTTGTAAATTCGGTCCTAGAAAAATGGTGTGCTATACTGGTACGTGTTGGTATGACCCATATATGTTCCTCCTATGATTACTTGGTGCATACGAATTATATATAATCAAGGTTGAATGGACAGTTGATTGAGTGATTCTGCCCTAAGCCCACAACCAAACAAGAAACAGGAAGTAAGGCGGAAAGCACTCATCCCACTGTCTATCATATATTTTCTATATATGACTTTGACGTATAAACCAAGGAATCCTAGAATTAATAATAAAAGCCTTTTTGATCCTACTGGTTTGTAAAGTCCTTTGTTGTAGTTTTATGATTACATAAAACTAAGCGAAGTTTGTTTATACATTCATACACTAATCGTACTACTGATACCAAATTGTGAGTCCTCATAACCATACTAATACGATTGATGGCCTGACACGACGTTCTTCAGGCGTCGGAATCGTTAATGACATTTGTCACCCCAGGCCTGCCGGCCTAACTGTAGCTAACAGTTAAGGTGCGGGATTGTCAGTCCCGTATAGATCTATACACAAACTCACACTCTCCCTCCAAGAGACTCTGGTTATTAAGGTCAGGACTTTTGTTGGCACTTAAATAAGTACTTGAAGATGTTATCTCACAAAGCTATATCGACGATTAAGTGTAGAACAAAGAAAATCCTTTTTGTAAATAACATGTAACTTTGCAAAATAGTCCGTTTGTTTCATAAACTATACCTAATATAGTTTATAAGTTTGTTTTCCGTGTTAAAATCTGAACATGTGAAATAGTTTCTTTTGACGTAAAAATCGTTGTGATTTAAAATATTTTGTAATTTAACCGTAATGGTGTTTGGCGTATTTAGTAAGTTTTACATTCAAATGCATGTTAACGGCAAGAAAAATATAATAAACAAAATTATATTTTTAAACACAAGGTTACTTGTGTTTTACTTGTATCCCCCCCCCCCTAAAACATTGAAAAAGTTTGGAAAAATATGGGGGTATGAAATCACCTCGAATGTGTGTGCTCGGTCGAGTTGCGAAGTGCTAACAGTAATCCTTGGATTAGAATACGTGACAGCAGTCGTATCCTAAAAATAATTATCCCCGACGTCATATTTAAATTAATAAGATATTAATTCAAATAATAAATTAAATAATGTTGTAATTAATAATTAAAGTATTAGGCAACACTTTAATTATGTAAGAAAGACTTACAATAATTATTTGGAATTAATTGGAATGTTGAAATGGGTTCACGGTTGGAGAAATGGAGTTTTCGGTTGACTTGATGAGTTTACGGTGTGTTCTTGGGAAATTATGAAGATTTGAAGATATGGTTGAATGTTCTTGGTGTTCTTGGTGAATTATGAAGATCTGGGTAGGAAACTCATGAAGATATGGTGTTCACGGATGATAGTTGAGAGCAAAATGAGAAGTTTTTTCGAATGGAAAAGTGAGAAATGACTTGGTTCACGACTGAATACATATATAGGGTAGTGTTTACGGCTCATGAATGGGCTTGGGCTTTTGGGTTTACGGTTCTAAAATGGTATAGCCTAGTGTTTTCAGCCCATTGAGGGTGTTTTCGGATTTAGGCAAACCGTGAACACCATTGTGAATAAAAATTCAAACCGTGAACATCCTTAGTGAATTGGTTTCCAACCGTGAACACCCTATTTGATTTATCCTCAAACCGTGAACCCTTCTTGAGTTTAATTCTTGGACCGTGAACTCCCTTTGATTTCTAATTCCAACCGTGAACCTCCTTTACTTCTATAACTCTTGGCCGTAAACACCTATATGGAGTGTTATTTATGTTTTAAACCTTAACCTTTTGCCAAAAGTTGGATTATACCTTCCTAATTTAGTTTAGGTTTCTTTCTATACTTCTTTGTTAGCTCTATAAACAGGCCCTTAAGGCTTTAGTGGATACAATGCAACAAGGATTGCAATGTAATTTCATTTGTGCTAGGTTAGGGTTTAGGCTTTACTGGGTCTAAAATTTCCCAGTTGTGACATTATCCCCCTATTAGAGGGAATTTCGTCTCGAAATTCGAATTCTGAGTGGCTACTAGGAATTAGGAAAGAGGTAGGTACTTCGGTTCTAGCTGATCCTCTCGTTCTCCAGTGAATTCAGATCCTCGTTTGACGTTCCAGCGGATCTTCACTGTTGGGTCTGATGTTCGGATTGATGGAGAGTGTGTGGGTTTGGCTTACTTGTCTATGTTCATCCAACTGGTGGGATGTCCACTCGTAGTCATGGGCAGCTTTTGTCCTGAAGTTCATGGTAGGACTCATACCTGGTCATCTATCATCACCTTGTGTATACAAGTCGTATATAATTAAAATTGATAAGACGGTCGAATGTGTGACTCTGCCCTGAGTCCACAACCAGACAAGGAACAGGAGATAGGGCGGAAACACACATCTTATGTCCGTAGAATCTTAATTATATACCACCCTCGCGTATACACTTAGTAGTGATAGGTGTCCGTATTTGTCCCTAGCCTCTGTGCTTGAACTTGACCTGTTGTACGAGTGGTGTTCCCGAAAGGTCTGTTGGGGATACTTTGTGAAGGTTAGGGAAGGTGTGGTACTCCTCGCATGGGTATTGCGGAGGTTTGAAGCGAAAGACGATTACGAGGTTCGTATCTGGTTTTTCGTTATGAGTGACGAGGGTTATGTTATTCGGTCGGTTAAGACGAAGGGTCTTTTCGTAGCAAGGAAATTGGTATGGTGAGGACTAAGCCAATTCATTTTTAATGACGACGTCAAAACTTCTTATCGTAACGGGTGTTAAATCGATTAGGAAGAAGTGTTTGTTAGAGTGATAGTGCATTTTATGTGTACTTTCTAGTGCTTTCAGTTTTATCCATTTTATTTCTACTGCGAACATCATAATACAACCCCTACAAGGTCCTTCTATAATCGCTTGGTGTATACAAGTCATATATAATGAAGATTGAGAAGACTGTCGACTGAGTAACTCTGCCCTAAATCCACAATCAAACAAGAAACAGGAAAGAAGGCATAATCACTCACTCTAAGCATGTAGAATCTTAACTATGTATGACCTTAAAGTATTCACTAAGCCATCATCGCTCACCTGTAAAGATCCTTAGTTTTTATATGACTGGTGTGTTTTATTCAGATGAGGGGGTAATTTAATTACTTTCTAATTGATACTAGTCTTAGTAAAATTTTAAGTTGTAAGTATTATTGTTTAGAGACGTACCAAAAATCCCAGGAGTGTTCCTTGTTGCTTCGACATGTCTTAACGTTAAACTCCTCCCGCTCCTCCATTGTTCCTCTCTGTTGAGCAATCTCTCTTGAAATGCCCAGTCTCACCACATGCATGACATACTTGGCTCGTACCAACATTGGTAGTGGAAGTGATGTGTTGGGCTGTAGTCCTACAAACGCGAGCAGTGTGCCCCTTCTTGTTGCACCTATTACAATGCAACTCTCTGCAGACTCCATGGTGATGGTAGTAGCACTTGCTACATCGTGGGAGATTTTCATAGTATGGTTTTGTCGGTGTTGAGGTAGTAGAGTCAGTGAGGGTAGGGACTGCTACCGCTTGTTGCCTTTTGGTAGGCCCTTGAGTTGTACTGCTCCCTTTTTCGATCTTGATCTTTCGTTTCATGTTTTTAGGTTTGGGGTTTGGGGTGTCCTTGTAGGTAGGCACTCTTTGGGTTCCTTGTTTATCACCGCGGTTGGAATTGACGACACTGTTTCTATTTTCGTTTGTGTTGTTCGCATTGAGATGTACCTTGACGGCTGACACGGCGGCTGTGACCGCAGCTTGAAAAGTAGCAGAATCTATCTGCAGGATTGGTGTTTTGCCGGTTGGTTGTATACTTCCTTTTGGAGGCATGATTCTGTTTCATGGTGAGAAACGAGCTCATGAGTAACCATGGTCGTTGCTAGTCGCATTCTTACTATTTATATACACATATAAATTTTACATTTTTTTGTACGATTCTCAGTGTTTCGTCCCGCATCTCTATGATGTATTTATGGCAGCGGGTAGAAATATGTATATTACAAGTGTTAAGTTCGCCCGTGCTAGTAGTAATCTCTCTCAAGCACGCTTAACATCGGAGTTCTGATGGGATCCGGTGCATTAGTGCTGGTATGATCGCACCCCATAAGTCTACGTAGGGGTATCGTTCTACTATACGGTTTAAAAGGTGAAACGGTGGTAAGTCTTTAGTAATGGCTATAGGTCGTGTACATTCTGACTCTAAGTTATCTTAGTTCTGAGTGTATCATGTTCTGATTTTTAAAGGGTTTTGAAAATGATTCATAACAGGGTTCTATGTATAATAGACTTATGAATTTTTATTAGTAATCACCTCTTAAATGAATTTTTGTGACTTGGTTTACTGTTACTAGTTGTTATCGAAATGGCGATATGCCTAACACATAATGTGATTAGCATAACCACTAACTCATTGGGTTATGTTATTTGGTTATTTATTAGTGTGACGCATAAGGTGCTCTACCACCTAGCAAGCCTCGTGAGTGGTTTCCTCTGTTCCATGTCCTTGCTATGATTGCCTTAGTTTCAGCTATGGGGGTTTGTTGTCTCTGGACCTTCCTATGGTGTTCTTGTTCTCCGTATGTGTGTCGAATCCATGCTATGTCATGCTTCGGGTTTTGTCACTGGATTCCATTACTTCATAATGAAGAATCTGAACCAGAATGTCCAAGTGAGTTTCGCATGTCTGTTTCTGATAGGGTGAGGGTCCTGAATTATAACCAGAGTCTCTTGTAGGGAGAGCGTAACACTTGTGTATAGATCTATACGGGATTGACAACCCCGCACCTAAACTATTAGCTACAGTTAGACCGACAGGTCTGGGGTGACAAATGTCGTAACAGTTCCGACGCCCGAAGCATGTCGTTCAGGCCACTAGACGCATTAGTATGGTTATAATAACTCAAATGGAGTATTAACAAAACATTTGGTTTACGGGTTAACATATATTCAAGTAGTTCTATATAAAGATAAAACTTCATAACACCATTTTTCCAGTACAGCATTACTTACATTTTTAGCCTTAAGTATAAGACTTACAATTCGTTTTTAAAGAAAATATAGGATTTTATGGAAGTATACACTATCATTTTACACGAAACAGTTACAAATCCTTCTCACACTAAACGCTTATGAACTCACCAACTTAATTGTTGACACTTTTCAAAATCACTTTTATTCTCAGGAAATCAATAAACACGTAATCAAAGTGTTTTTGGAGGATGAGGCATCGTCGCATCACGTTATTTATTTTTGTCATATACATTTGATGTCAAGTAGAAAATTTTTTTGAGTACAATGTAAACTTATTAAATATTCAATACAATGGTTGTAATGTTGTAACATCCATAAAAATTATGCCAAATTTAAACTTTTAAAAACATTCCAAATACCAATAGTTATTACAAAAAGGTTTCCAAAATAGTTTCATATCAGAGTATCCCATAAATCCAAATCAAAATATGAGGAAGTGTACGGTCATGCCTTCGCCTTCTCGCGGTCATCCGTTGTACCTGAAATAATAATCGATAAATGTAAGCTCGAAGGCTTAGTGAATTACCCCAAAAATACCAACCTCATACAACCATGAACATATCATATAACCAAATACAGAACAACCATGCATCTCGAGTCCACAGTGTGAATAGTCCGCCCGCACCGGGCCTTCAGCCCACTTGGTCCACTCTCTGAGTCTACAGTATGACTGGACCGCCCACACCGGGCCTTCAGTCTATCTGGCCCACTCTCCGAGCCTCGGCATGTCTGGACCGCCCTCTCAGGGCCTTCAGCCTATCCGGACCGCTCGTTGGGCCTTCGGCTTGACTATGTGACCTCCTGGGCCTGCAGTCTATCCGGTCCGCCCTGGGTATGTTGGCCTACAGCACGAAGCAGGTTCTGCCTCAATCCAACCCCCATACCAATCAAACAATCATGTGCACATAAATATCATATGCTATCATGTATATAACAGATAATCATACCAATATAACAGATCACTAACACAACAACCATCCTATAACCAGGATACCGACCTAACCTGTCACTAACATAACATCATCCTATATACCAGGATACCGACCTAAACCATGTCACTAAACATAATACCATCCTAACTACCAGGATGCAGATCTAGCAGATCAAATAAACATATCGAGCAAATACCCAGATACAAATCAGATAAAGGGTCGGCCTTGGTGCCTTAGACCCTGTTGATATAGTGAGGATAACTCACCTCGCAATGTCGGTCTAAACCGAAGTATCGACTCCCGAAGTGTTGTCTCACCGAAAATCCCAAACTATCCAAAATAACGAATGATGAGTCAACATATGGGCTATCAAACCTGACTAAGGGGGGGGGGTCCATATAGTCCAATTTGTCTTTTCTCTAATTTGGGTCAAGGCCCAATACTAAATCCATGATCCACAAGTCTACATATGTAAGGCCCATTATTGGCCCAACTTACCAAATTGGCCCCGACTCCCTAATTGGTCCTAATTCCAAGATCCTTTATCAAGACTTGGCCCAAAACACCACATCCATAAAGTCCAGCAAAGGCCCAAGTCCAACTAACCCCTAAACAGCCCAAACCCGAAACCCAAATAACATAAGCCCAACAGAGGAAGTACCGCGGGGCGTACTCCTCTGGTACGCTGGGCGTACTCTCATGATGTTGACCACCATCGGGGCGGTTAACCCAGTACATTGGGCGTACTGGATTTACGCGGGGCGTAACCTCGCAGATCTTAAAACTTTCATACATGCTTAATGGGTTAAGCACTTAAGCTTAACCTTCAGATCTACTGCTCAAATGTGCTCTAGGACCATAAAGTCTCAAACTTTAAGACTTTGGTCGACTGAAAAGGGCTCAATACATGGTCTTAATCCATTAAGACCTCCTACCAAGAACTAGGGACCCAACTAGCCCAAGGGACTTCATTTTTATGCCTTAGGACCCATTCTAAAGCCTGAAAGGACAACTCAAATCGTCCAAAACGAACCATGCATTATAATGGGACTTTATGGGACAAAAGAGTGCAAATAAACTACCAAGAATAGATCTAGAAGAAATTGGCACAAAGATAACAACTTTATACCTTATGGAGTTCCCAAAACAGATGATGAACCAAGATCTACAAGCTAACTCTTCCCTCATTGGCTCCTTGATGCACAAGCTTCTTCTTAAAGGCACAAGAACACTCTTAAAAGCTCAAGAATGATCACTAGAAGGCTCGGGTTCTCTCAAGACGGCTAAGGGAGGTGTGGAGGCTGAATGAGATGAGAGGGAATGGTCCATAAAGTGTTTAAATACTCCACAAACCCTAAAAGTTAGGGTTCCTTCCTGGCACACGTACGCCCAACGTACTCATGTGTACGCCCATCGTACTAGGGCACGCCCTAGTACGCTTAGCGTACCACATGTACGCCCGACATACTACTTCAACCCCAAAACTTCCATTTTGCCACTAGGGCCTCCTTTTGCCACTTCCTTCCAAGCCAAGGGCCAAAAATGACATAATTCAAATCCGAGGGATGAATATGAAGCTACTTGAAAAAATGGGATGTTACAAATGTTTTGATCGCTACTATTCAATTGTGATGATACTGTACATGAAAATCATCCACCCCAGACGTTTTCGCCGTTCTGGTTTGGGGGTGTGACAAGAGGTGTCCAAAAATACACTTATCTTTATGCATGGAGCAAATAGAGATATTGCATACACTCTTTACTCCATCCTAATGTCAGAGATGATTCTAAGCATCAATCACAAGCTTTGGAGTTCATCAAACTCCAAGAAACAAACCTCAAAGGGACCAAACTCAACAGAATTGATTAAAAACACATCAAACTTTTAGATCTGTGCAAGAAACCTAATAAACCTTGAATCTAGGTGCAGATGTGAATATAAGATTGATTTCCTCAAGAACAACGCTTCTTTGCCCAAGCTTTCATGTTTTCCTTACCCAAGAACACCAAAAGAGCATAAATGGGCACCAAAATGGACATAGGAGAGATGATGATCTCCGATCACTTCAAAAGAGGCTAAAGTTTCATTAGATGTGTTCTAAAATAGATGGATGCTGAAAATAACAAAACCCTGCGATGAGTGTTCTTAAATAGGCCAAATTCCCAATGTTTAAGGCCTAAGGCCATTTTGCGGGGACGACCTGTGTTCCTTACTAAGCGGCAGACACATCACGCCCTAGACAAATTCTTGATCACTTTGCGATTAATTCTTTCATGCTCCATGTTTCTATCTCACTTGTACATATAAGAATAATATTATTTTCGATTATTTTCTTAAATACTACATTTTGTAAAATGGTTAGTTTAATAATTTTGTTCATAGGGTTCTTGTACTGAAGTCTGTTTCCGACAAACAATCAGCCCATGAACAAGCCGCCAGAAAAGCCCACTACTGATCGGCAGTCGTCACTCTCGTCGCCGCTCCCGTAATTCACACAAACTATTCCCGGTGGTTTTGCAGAATCTCGAAAATTATTCAATTGGGCACTTAACCTTTTTTTTATTTATTCTATTTAAGTTTCCCAACAAATCCGTGTCCGCGGAAGAGCCTATGTTCTAGGTCTTGAAGATTTTTTTGATGCAAATTCATCGCAAGGTAACGTTTATAATCCTCATTTCCTCATTCACTTTAGTAATATCCTTGAACAATCAATCACTTAAGTACTTAAACCCTTACTTCTTTTGACTTTCCCAAATGTATCAGGGTTTGTTGAATTAGATCAATAACCCATGCGAAGAAGTTATATATGTTCAGAGGTGTTTCATCATACAAGTTTTTGATCTTGAAGATCGGAGGAACATAATTATAATTGATGTATCCAGGAATCGTTGGTTCATGAGTGATAACAACAGTACTTTCATCTTCCACAATTACTTATACAGTTCCTATAGTTTATTAGAAGTAAAGTGGACAAAACCAATGGTCTTCGTCATCTCATATAGATGCTATCTGTATGCTTAATGTTTAGGTTACCTATTGTTGGTTGTTTGGTGTTGAGCAGGAGGAAATAAGGTATGACTCAACCATCGGTAATTTTAGCAACTGCTAGCTATGATCACACCATTAGGTTCTGGGAAGCCAAAAGTGGGCGCTGCTATCGAACGATTCAGTACCCAGAATCTGTAAGATCCCAAAATCCTATGTTTTACCATGCAATGGGAACTTGTCATTATTTATTCTCATGAACCTTGTTGTTTTGTACAGCAAGTTAATCGGCTGGAGATAACTCCAGATAAGAGGTACCTAGCTGCTGCAGGGAACCCACACATTCGACTTTTTGATGTCAACTCCACCAGCCCTCAGCCTGTATCTCTCTGTCTCTCTCTCTTGTTGACTCACAGATACATATATATTATGTATAGGTTGGGGCTAATATGTGTTAGGGTTTATTTGTGATAATGATTGACAGGTGATGAGCTATGATTCACACACAAACAATGTTATGGCTGTGGGATTTCAGTGTGATGGAAAATGGATGTACTCGGGTTCTGAAGATGGAACTGTAAAGATCTGGGATTTGAGGTTAGTCTGCAAAAGACGTAAATACCCTTGTTATCCTTAAGGTTGATGATTGATTGAAATGGGATGAATATAGGGCACCAGGGTGTCAACGAGAATATGAAAGTCGAGCTGCTGTTAACACGGTGGTTTTGCATCCAAATCAGGTGTCTATGATTGATTCTATTCCTTGTGAAAATTAGATTTATATTTATATATAATTTGGTTTGTTGTTGGGTGTGCAGACTGAGCTGATATCTGGTGATCAAAATGGCAATATTCGTGTATGGGACTTGACTGCAAACTCTTGTAGCTGTGAGCTGGTATGATTTTGCTTTTAATTTTCAGCATATATTGATTAAGCTGTATGGGTTTGAAGTTTGAAGTTTGAACTGAACCCAGGTGCCAGAGGTTGATACAGCAGTGAGATCATTGACAGTGATGTGGGATGGAAGCTTGGTAGTTGCTGCAAACAACAAAGGAACATGTTATGTCTGGAGGCTCTTACGTGGGACACAGGTAAATTCACTATTTATTCTCTTTTTCAACCAGTATTGTTTCTTTTTTGACTTAATCTCATGATCTGTGTTATTTACTGCAGACAATGACCAATTTTGAGCCACTTCACAAGCTACAGGCTCATGATGGTTATATCCTCAAATGTCTCCTATCACCCGAGTTTTGTGAACCTCAGAGGTTACATTTTTCATTCCTTTTGGCTTTTTTGTTGGCTTGGCTTTGGGCTGATTGATTGATTGTTGAAATAGGTATCTGGCAACTGCATCTTCTGATAGTACAGTCAAGATATGGAATGTAGATGGTTTTACTTTGGAGAAAACACTAGTTGGTATGTTTATATTACATTTTACATTACTATTATACATGTCTTAAACAAACATTGCATGAATATAAATATATGATGTGTGTTTCAGGGCACCAACGATGGGTATGGGATTGCGTGTTTTCTGTAGATGGTGCTTATCTCATTACAGGTGTGTATATTTGATAAAATTTCAGGCTTTTTGATATAATAATAATTAAGAGTAATTATTAGTTGTAACCCATCTTAATTAAGTCTTGTTGATGGTTTGTTTCAGCTTCGTCTGATACAACAGCAAGGCTTTGGTCAATGTCAACTGGTGAAGATATTAGAGTTTATCAGGGACATCATAAAGCCACCGTCTGCTGTGCTCTTCATGATGGTGCTGAAACCACTGCTGCCTGATACACTCCATAATCACCAAAAAATACTTTCAATTTCAATTACTTGTTTGAATTTAATTACTTGTATGCATTGCATTCTGTTTTACTCACAACATTATCATGTCTATATTGGGGTTCTTCGTTTTCTTTAGTTCAAATGGTTTTCGTGACAATTGTGGATGACAAATGCACATAAATAGAAACCATTGTGACAATGGTTGACAAATACGCATAAATAAACCATTATTTAAAATAATAATAATAATAATAATAATAATAATAATAATAATAATAATAATAAATAAAACATTGTGAGGTAACCATCTTTCTTGTTAAAATAAGTAAAGAAACACTGTAGTTTGCATGTGTAATAAGGCCAAAACTTGTTCTTCATCATGTAAAATTATTGTGATAACCTACCATTTATCTAGAAAAAGATGTAAAGTAGAAAGTGAGAGTGAGTTTTGAGATGAGATGAAAAGCAATCTTTGTTTTTCTATGTATTGAAATGAAGAACGGACATGGAATATATACAAGAAAAGATAAGTCCGGTTACACTATACGTATCCCACTAATTTAGTGATTTCAAATGAAAAAGGGACTCCTATGTATCTAAAATAAAATAAATACAAGAGATAAGATTTGAATGAAGCATTGATTATTATGATTAATCTTCATCACTATCATAAACAAGTGCCTTTCGGCGATGTGATGTTGATGATGTAGCCTTTCGTGGAGGAGACGGAGACTCCAACTCCTCCTCCTCCTCATCCGAATCCATCTCCTTACGCTTCTGATGTCCTCCTCCTGAACCCTTGTGCTTATTAAACTGCTCAACAACAACATTTATCACATGAGACAGAATTCACAACAAACTCAGATTTTGGTCTTTTCAACAAATAACTTAGAGAATTCCGTCCATTTTGGAAACCAAACCAAACCAAACCAAACCTGACATCGGAATGGAATCACAAATTCCAATTCCTTTTGTAAGAAAGATTAATGACATGCATATACCTGAGGTTCTTCATCATCATCATCATACTGCTGTGGCTCTTCACCTCTTATATGTTGAGGGGACCTCTCCTCCTCCTCTTCTTCGGTTTCATACTCGGATTCCTCCTCATAGTCATCAACCGGACGCCTTGATGACTTGATAGAAGATGCAGATGACTTGCGACCAATATCTTTATGCCCTTGAGACTGGTCACAGATAAAACTTATCAAATACAAAAATCATACAAATTATTTGTCACACAGAAGACACGCATGTAATACACAGTAGTTTTTATGATTATGAGAAGGGGATTGTCCTGTGTAGTAGCTTATACATACATAATACATACCCTTTTTGCATTGATGATCCGTTTCTCAGCTCGAGCTTCCATTTCCAGGTCTTCCTCAAAGCGGCGACGAGCGGATGGTCGAGATTCATAATAATCCGGTTCCTCCTCCTAATTTTATTTTTAAGTCACAAAGATATATGTATACAATTTCAGTAAGTTGGAAAAATAATACTACTATTTATTATTAGAATTAAAAGACATATTCATGATTCATGAACAAGAATGTAATAATAGATTTATAATTATTTAAACCTCATCAAGTGCATCCTCCAAGAAACCAGGTGAAAGTTGACGCTCCCTGCGCACACTGTGTGTGTATTTCCGGT
This sequence comes from Lactuca virosa, assembly GCF_052849685.1. Taxonomy (NCBI): domain Eukaryota; kingdom Viridiplantae; phylum Streptophyta; class Magnoliopsida; order Asterales; family Asteraceae; genus Lactuca; species Lactuca virosa. The sequence goes on along the minus strand of NC_136426.1, from coordinate 27,031,123 downwards.
TCACCTTTTCCTTCTTCCGGCTAAGAACTTCATTCGCCCTGATTGTTTGACTTTCAGCCTGGAATCAAATAAACCCATAACCCATATTATACCTTATAAAAAATAACAACATAATTTTTCATTTATTTCAGTCTTATAGCATCCTTGGTTTTTTTTATTTACAGCATTCTACTTCCTGTTTTATTTTTTTGCTCATTAAGCCACTGTGGTTCAAACAATTTACACAATAATACCATTCTACTTCCAATTTTAACCCTAATTAAAAGTTAAAACCCCTTAATTTGGATGCCAAAAAAAAAAGTATACATAATTGTAACGTACCTTCTCTTTTTGTTCCTTCTCCCTCTCAGGGTCAATGGCAGTGACACAGTTTTTAACTCTGAACACTTTTTTATGGCGTGAATCAACGAGTGCAGTCAATAATCTGTGAGAATTAGAACTCAAGGATGAAGGCATAAATCTCATCTTTCTCAAAACTCTCCCCTGAGATTGGAGGATTCCCTGCATTTCATTTTTCCATATTCATACCAAATAATACAATACACAAAAAACTACCTCAAAATCTTTTGAAATCATAACTACTACACACTATAGACATAGGCAAATGAAGGATCATATGGGGATATGTGAAAGACCTAAATGTGAGAAATAGGAACATATTTTATTTATTCTTGTGTATAATAACATTGAGTTTACAAACTTTTTTTTTAGCAAGGCATTGATTGCACTCTGGAAAATCTACCCATTATAACATTTTACTTCTATTAGGACACTATACTTTTAAAAATCCACCCAACTATAGCAATGAAAATTGATTTGTAATTGGATAACATTGCTAAATTAGCTAGATTTCTCAAAGTACAATGCTGTAATAGGAAGAAATGCAGCAATAAACAAATGAATGAAAGTACGTTGCTATTTCTTGCATTTAGCCCTTTATGAAATGAGACTTGAAGTTCTTGTGAGTAGCTGGCATCAATTCATATACAAAAATATCTCATGGTTAACCAACTTAAATTCAAGTCATCATGGTCTAAGTGATTCTTCAAAAGTTGCAATATTGGGCTTATGCTGCGATTGTTACATTGGACAGGAGCTGACAAGACTGAACAAGCTCTGTAAGGTATTTTCAATGATGAGGATGGGGGCATTCATGTCTTTTTCACAATGGGAGATCTATAGTCAACAACTTCATGAAGAATATATGCATACCTTTTCATGTCGAAGAAAAAGATGAGCTTGATCATGCTGAGCATCTTGCACAGAAATGTCAAGAACTTCATTCCCAATCTGTAACTGTAAGCTGCCATCTGACCATCTAATAAACCGTGCATTGCTTTCATACTGCAAAAAACAGATATTCATAAGAAAAAAAGAAGAAGACCATAAACATGATACAGATTTTTCATTAAAAGTTGAAAACAGATTGCTTGGAACTCCAATATAAACTTACAGATTTTGTTCCATCAGGATTTCTCACAGCCCTGTAGCGAACAATATTGTTCTCCAAACGAATCCTTTTGGTGTGTCCAGATTCATCAGCAACGAATGCATCCTCTTCAACAAATGTCTTTGGATCAAATGGTTTAGGATCAATCCCCATAATGTTAGAAACTTTGATCATATTCATCTGTAATCAGGAAACAAAGAAATTCAATTAAGGAGTCCACATGGACATCATGTCAATGCCACATCAGCTAATAGCAACCCTTTTCATCATCTACAAAAATGACTTTTAAGTTTTATTATAACCTTTTCGGGATGTGAAGGAGGAGGTCGCAAAGGAATCCCTAGTTCCAATGGAGGTCCAACTGGTTTCTCTTTGGTTTTAATCTCAATGTTATCCTCTTCAGAATAATAGCGTCCCTCTTCATCAGCTAACATGTCTTCTGGCCTCAGATCGTTTTCATAACCTTCCTCTTCCATTGGAGATCTCTATGAAAAGAAAATCCATTAAACTTCTTAAAGCCATAAAATAACACATGCACCATCATACAGATAGATTTATAGTAATAAGGAATATAGGCATTATTGTTTTTAAGAATTGTTACAAACATTTGAATTGTCCTTGGGATGATTCTGAACAGCATTATATTCTTCTGCTTCTTCATCATCAGATTCCCCAAATACATCACGCAGTTCAGGTGCTGTATTTGATATGTGGGCTTCATCAGGTGACCTATAACATGAAGCAAAGCAGAGAGGTTGAATGTGAGGTAAAAAAAAAAAATTTTTGGACTTTGTAGCATGATCAACTTCTTCAACCCTTCTTCAGAGTTGAGCACATTACCTCGGACTTGTAGCATGATCAACTTCTTCATCTGCATTGCCAACATAATGATTCTCCTCAGATCTTTCTGAATCACTCTCCACTACATCCCTTATCCTACTTGTTACGACTCTTTGATTGTAATCTTCTCTTTGGTCACTCCTTGAGTCATTTCCTTCACTTTCATCCCTCTGGTCTCCCAAATCTACTTCTTGTGAGTTATGATCTCTTTCACCCTCACTCTCAATCTGATCATCATTTATCTCATGCAGTTCACCATCATTGCCTAAATCTGCTTCCCCTTGGCCTTCTACCACATCTTCAGCTTCAGGTTTCAGCCCAATGTCCCCTTCATCCTGAACAAAGAATTCAACCACATGTAAACATCAATGATGTAAGATAAGGTTTACAACTTGATTGTACTCGTAATACTTCTAATAAAGTTTGATGTGGTTTAAGAATTCTCTCAAATTTGATAAAAATCAATGTGCAACTACGAAAAGCATATCTCTGATTCTCAGAAGTCAAAATTTCCTAGTTACAGTATTCCCTTAAACAATCAACAGTAACCTCATTCTACCGCCACACTCCTTCAATTCCCTAATCTCAGGACATACATGTACATATTGTAGACAAGGCACCCGGCGAACAAATTCAACTTCCTTATATCAATTAGGATCTAAACACATTCAATGTGATCATTATGAAGATACAATGCCGAACAAATTTAAGCTTGTTTCCATCAAAATTAACCAATTATTCAACAAGAAAACTAGGAGAGATAGGTCGTACGGATGCGTAATCGGGCTGACGATTAGATTCGTGCTCTGATTCAACTTCTTCTTCTTCTTCTTCTTCCTCTTCCTCCGATTGATCACCGAACAAATTTTGCATCAGATGCCTTTTGTCGTCGGCAACCATTTTTCTCCGTTCGCGAATCGCCGAGGTATCTGTATTCTGTATACGTATAATTTTACAGCTGAAGAGACATGACACGCAGCACCACGCATTTTTTAACCCAAAATCTAATGTAGCAACTAGCAACTAGCAACCGTTTAGGATGTCACGTGAGACGCACGTTACGAGATATCGATCACAAGTTTTTGGTTTTATTTTCAAATAGATTTAAAAAGCTTTTGAAATCCATTGGGATTCGTATTAAAAAATAATAAATAAAAGAATCTACTTTAGTTTATGATAAAATTTTGTTCTTGTTTTCATTATGCTTGGGAGTCTAAGATATGTTTATTTTTTCGAAGCGAAGTTTTATAACCGGACTATTTCTGCAATCTTCTGCAGTAGAAAAAGTGTATCAAGCGTCTGCATCCTGTAATAAAAAACATATTTATTTTTTAACATCTCCAGACTGCTGCAGTAAATTGAAATTTAAATAAATTAAATTTTATAAACTGAAAATAATCTTCAGTACCAAAATTTTAATAATTCTAGTCTTAAAATATTGAAAAAAAATAATAAAAAGAACATGTAAAAAAACAAAAATATAAAGTTTCTAAAAAATGTAAAAGAAGCTATCAGTTTTATTCTACAAAAAAACTAATTTTAAAAAACATAAAAACAATCAAAAAAATATCACAAACCATGTCTACAAAGTTCGTAAAAGAATTACACATGTTAAGAAAGATGCAACCGAAACAAAAAATAGTATTAACAGAAACGGTAAAAAAAATTAAAAAAATTATAGTTTTTTTTAAAAAAAATCAAGTTATGAAAAATTGTGGAAACTATAAAAAAAATTGTATCGAATCCGTAAATCAAAGTTTAAAAAAATAAGTTATACTAAAATTCTAAAAAAGAAAAAAAAAACACTTGGAAAAAAATGAAACCTGAAGAGGTTTGAAGAGACAAGTTAAGTGTTGCGCCGCACAGAACAGACATAGAAGTTTTGTAGTATGAAGTCTTCCAAAAAACAAACTGTTGCCAGAGAGCAAGTATTACACGTGCTGCGCCACACAACAAAAAGTGGTTTAAAGCTTTTTTTTTTAAAGAAACAACACCTTACATATAGGTGACATCTATTTGGCATCCATGAAATACACCGTTTGTATTTGACATCCATGACATACACCATTCCTGATGGTGTCTTGCCAAACAATATGACCCAAAACGGTATTTTATTGCTGATGAGAGATGAGAGAGAAGGCAATGGTTGAAAGCTTTTCATTGGTTTATTATTATCTTTTTTTTTTCAATATGAAACCATTTAGACCAGAGGGAGTGGGTGCGGTCTAGGCCGCAGTGCGGCCTTCCAGGGGTGCACTCCCCTTTCTTTCTCTCCTCTTTTACTTGCTCTCTCTCTCCTCTCCCAACCAATCATCTTTCTTTCTTTTTCTTTTTTTTCTCTCTCCTAACCGTTTTCCCACTCCTACCTTTGTGGTTTCAAATTGATAAAATGAGAAAAATGAGCTGGCATCTACGTGGCATAGGAGGGAGTGCGGTTTCAGTGGCACCGCTCCCTCCAGCCTTAGTGTAATCTTGACTCGTCCCACCTAAATGACATGTTATGCATTTAAAGTAACATAAATGACGTGACAGTGATATGGATGCAAAAAAGTTGATGTGACAGCATGACATATTGTAACGACTCAAAAATGACAACAAATTTAAACTTTTCAAAACAACCCATTTACTAAAAGAAGTGTTTACAAAACCATTGTTTCCAAAACATTATTTAAAACTAGAGTCTCCCAATATCCAATCAGTCGTAAAACCAAGGATGTGTACGATCACGCATTCGCCTTGCCACAATCATCTAAAGTACCTGAAACAATAAACTGAAACTGTAAGCACGAAGCTTAGTGAGTTCCCCCAAAGTACCACCACACAAACATATAACATATACAATCAAGCATGTCGGGTCCAATCAACCATCAGGTTGGAATACCCCAGGCCCAGTCAACCGTTGGGTCCAGTCATCCTCAGGATGGAATACCCCAGGTTGGAATGCCAATATACAACAGGTCCAGTCAACCATTGGGTTGGAATACCCCAGGCCTAGTCAACCTCCGGGTCCAGTCATCCTCGGGATGGAATACCCCAGGTTGGAATGCCAATATACAACGGGTCCAGTCAACCATCGGGTTGGAATACCTTAGGCCCAGTCAACCTACGGGTCCAGTCATCCTTGAGATGGAATACCCCAGGTTGGAATGCCAATATACAACGGGTCCAGTCATCCTCGGGATGGAATACCCTCGGGCCTAATCAACCATCGGTTTGGAATCCCCCGGTCTGTTGGCTCACACACATAGCGGTAAAGCCTCAACCATTAACCAAAATATGTGCACATAAAACATATAAACATATAACCGACCAATAAACTATCAGACATATCTAACAAATCACTACATCATAACGGCATTCTATCACAGAGCAGGATATCAAATCTAATGGGTTGGCCTCGGTGCCTTTGACCCATAAGTATAGTGAGGAAACTCACCTCTCGATCTGATCAATAGCCGATGAGGTCCTGACTCTGAATCTCAGCTCTAACCGTCACCTATCCATCCAAATGACCAATTCTCAAACACAATCCAAAAATACCCAAAATACCCCTAGGTCAAACTTGGTCAAAATCAGGTAAAAGTCAAAATTCCAAAAAGTTATCCGAGTCAACCCAGCTGAGTACGCCCAACGTATGCGGCTGGCTGTCAACCCAATTCATTAAGAGCTTAATCCTTAAGCTCTTAAGCCAATTTTCCAGATCCAAGTCCGAAATGATGTCCTTGACCATAAAGTTTCCAACTTTATGGTCTTGCATGACCATTAAGTGCTTAATGTCCAAAACCCTATGTTCTTAACCAATTAAAACCATCTAACACATGCATGGGTTACATACAACACTCAAGATCATATTTTTATGGTTCAAAATAACTCCATAATGGATAAAGTTTCCAAGTTTATCCATTAGAATGGTCCCAACAAACAATATATAGTCTTTAAGTCTCAAAGGGACCCCAAAAAGTGCATCTTTTCAACTTAATCCATTAAATCAAAGTCTCTAAACTTCAGATCTGAATCAAAATGATGTTTAGATGGATCAAGTTTCCAACTTTATCCATAACACGGTCACAAACTTTCAAAATCTAAACTTTATGCACTTAAAGTGACCAAAAGCTCATAACACTCAAAACTAGCTAGATCTAACAATATCATCATCAAAATTCAAACTTTATACCTCTAGAATAAAGATCAAGGTGAACAAAGTTTGGATCTAATGGCTCCAATGCAACCAACACTTCTTCCATGAGTTCCTTCTTCTCGAATATGCACCAAGAACCCTCCAAAGCACTTAAAAACACCTTATTTTTTCTCACAATGCTCAATCTAGGGTTAGGGTTTCAAGAGAGGGTGTTGGAGATGTGGAGGCTGAGAATGGAGTGGGTTTGGGACGATAAACATCAAAAATGACTTTTTGATAAAAGATTATTTAGAATGAATAATCCTAACTAAGTTGTAGTGGTCGTGACAAGGATTCCGGATATATAAAGAATGCCAAAATCCGAGTTATAGCGAAGAAGTTATGGCCTGTCGAAGTTTCACGACAGAACCGGCACGACACAGCGCGACGTAAATAGTGAATTTACGATAGAGCGATATTTGGCCTTAGCGATCTAAACGAAAGTCGTAGAATACGTAAGACCGAGAGCGTGCATAAAAAGAACGTCTAAATCTAACTTCGTATAAGGAAGTTATGATTTTTCGAAGTTTTGACTTAGCGGTATGCAGCCCAAAGTTCGAATATAAGATCGAGTGGTTTCTAGCCAAAACAATCTAAACGAGAATCGAAGATCTCGTCGATAGTAGTCCAACGGTAAAAAGACAGACGAAAACGGACGTCAGATGAAGGAGTTGTGAATTCTTAACGGAGTTTTCCTGTCCCGGCCTACTAAAAATAATATAATAAAAAATAAATTCAAAATTAGCCGACGGAGGCTAAACGAGAGTTGTAGAGTATAATCTCACCTACGCGTGGATATAAAGAACGTCGAAAACGGAGCTCGTATGCGAAAGATATGAATTTCTGAAGTTCGGGGTGCGAACCCCAACACTGTGTCAGGATTCACGACGTGAATACAGTGTTCACGACGTGAACTCAGTATTAATGAATTCTGGAGCCTGACAGACGCAAGTTGCGATGACGCACCTGATGACTACTGAACTCACGACGTGAATTTTGAGTTTCACGACGTGAATTCAGTATTTCACCCCTATAAATAGAAATCGAAGGGCAGTCGATTTTGGTTGCTATTTTCTTACTCCCTCTCTCCCTATACCCTCTCTATCCCTCTTAAAGTACCCCCGAAGCCCCGGTATCATCCCGATACCCAAAGCGAGTCCCAAAGCACCGAAGATCCTGAGAAGAAAAGAGTTTCGAGCCAAAGCTCTGCCTGCGATAAGCCCGGTGTGTGAAGAGATCACAGTTTCACCGAAGAATACTGCCGAAAGAGCCGTAGTGCTGTGCGATAATCATCTTATCAGGTGAGTGTATAGTCACTTTCATCTTACACATAGATATGAAGTATCTTATAAAATACGTACTATGTGTATATATATTGTTTGTTTATTAAGATGGATTAGACATACCCGATCCGGGAATATGGATTAGGTAAGGAGGTAAATTTTAGATCCGGGAGTACGGATTACGTATTTTTGAACTATGTGTTCATTAGGTGATTTTGAACTATGTGTTCATCAAATATTTTTGAACTATGTGTTCATCTGATAAGGTATCATGTGCATAGTCCCTTTCATGAACATGATTCTAATACAAGTATTGATCAAAGTATTAAATATATATGTATGTGAAATATTTGTTATTGCCCGAAATATGTGTTAGATATATATTTGATGATATACAACGTGCGAACTAGTTATGGTTCAATATGTGTTAAGATGTGTATATATGATATTATACTTAAAACTCTGTGTTAAGTATACACTAGTTAGCGTTGCCTAAACGGAGATAGTATCGAAAATTGATTATAAACTTCGTAGGTTTGCCTAGTGATGGGTTAAGACTTAAAAATGGATGTTTAGTTCAATTAAGTTTGGACATTGGGTAGCCTATTATTAAGAGTACGTGTGTGGTGAGATCGATGATCGGTGGAGTACGTCTTACGTACAGAAGTACATTTTATGTACGAATTCCTTTTCAAAGCCCTGTGTCTTTGGTGCTGCTTGCGCCGGGGGATTATTATGTTCTCGGGTACGAGTCCTACGCATACCAGAGTACTATAATGTGCCAGAAGTACTATCATGTACAAAGTCTTTTTGGACACTATTGTGTGTCGGTTACGGGAGCGTATGGGAGTACTCTATTAGTATTTCCCCATACTTTTTATTTGAAAGAGCTTTGAAGTCATAGTTTCTTTTATGAAGTGATCGGACGAGCTTCATATGTCAGCGTTTCTTTTCACGAAGTAATTGAGGGAACTTCGTAAACTGCCTAATAAAGTGTGTCGGTAATAGACCACTAATAGGTATGTCTGGTGTTATATTGCTGGATAGGGTGAGTCTGGGGGTAAATTACCTCACGATATTCAGACCGCTGCTAGGCAAAGTTTGATGCTGGATAGGGTGAGTCTGGGGGTAAAATACCTCACGATATTCGGACCACGGCTAGGCATTGTTATCTAGATAACTACCCCTGACTTAATTGTCTTGTGGTTCTTTTTACGAACGGAGGTTCGTGGTGAAACTTATTCCATTCCCCTCATTTGATGTCTTTATTGATCGTCGTTTGCTGCCAGGGAATTTCTGAAGCAGCTTCGTCAGTTCGTTGTTCATATCGATTCCTTAGACTAGATCTCGTAAGATCATTGTGTAGGGTCAGTATGTGGGGATCGACAGGATGTGATAGATTGTTTTAGAAATATGATATATATGTGTTAATTAATAATAGTGGTCTTGCCGGATTTAGATATACATTATTATCACATTGTTTTTGAACTATGTGTTCATTAAGTATTTTGAACTAAGTGTTCACTAGGTGTTTTTGAACTAGGTGTTCATTAAGTATTCTCAAACGGAGTGTTTACCAAGTATTTCGATTTAAGTGTTCACTAGTTGTAATCTGAATATCCTGGCAGCTGCGCCTAAAGGATTATATTGGCAGCTATAGATTTAGTGCCTTATAGATGAACGCTGAGAGTATGGATTTAGTATTATGTAGATGAATATTGGTAGCTATGGATTTAGTACTGTATAGATGTACGTTGGTAGCTATGGATTTAGTACCGTGTAGATAAACCTTGGTAGCTATGGACTTAGTGCCTGTTGTATAAACCCTGGCGACGATATACTTCGTGCCTATTTGACATAAATTGCAGAGAAAAGCAATGTTGTCACCCCTTTGGTTGTCTATTCGACATAAATTGCTGGTGAAAGCAATGTTGTCATTCTGATGGTTGTCCTATTTGACTTATATTGTTAAGGAAAACCCCGAAGCAGAGTTGTCGCCCCATTGAAAAATCCTTAGACTAGGTCCCTTATAAGTAGATACTTTAGGGACGTAAAGTGAGGAATAAGGGAACGGGTAATCACCTTAGGAGAATCCTTAGGAATGAATGAATGGAGGACAAATGATTATTAAGATCTTTAAGAATAAAGAAGATAACGGGGATGGGAAAACTTGGTTAGATGTTTGATGTTTAAACATAATAAATTTACTTATTGTGGGTTGAAAACCCTATATGCTCACCAGACTCCCAAGCCTGACCCACTCAGTTTTCTTTGCATTACAGGTAATGACACAAGAGTATAAGTTGGTTGACTTGACGAGAGATTCCGGATTATAGACCAGTAGTTGTAAATAACTGCTGTAAGGTTAAATTATACTGTTTATGCTTTTTGGTCTGTATCGGAACATGACATCCCGATGTTTTATTATTTAATGAAAAGTACATTCTCTTTGAGAAATGTTTTGATAAAGTTTTATCATATTTTGTTTGGGAACAAATTCCGCAACTGTTTTCTTTAAAAGATTACTCTGATTTTAAAACAAAACATAAACAAATCGGTCTTTTCTGGCCGTGAAATTGGGGATGTCACAGTTGGTATCAGAGCATTAGTTTAAGCGAACTAGGAATTTGTAGGATTTCTAGACTTAAACTTAGAATGCTAAGCGATGATTGTGAGATGAGTGTCTACCATATTTTAGACACGAGCACTAGTATATTTTAGGAATGAGGCCTAAAAATGTTTTTATGTGCTAAATGCTATATGTTTGCCATATATGATATTGTTTGTTCGGATCTATGGTCTGTTGCTGACCGGATCTGGAAACCTTATGTGTTTAGGATTCTAAACGTATGACTACGATATTAGAACTAGCATGTAAACGTTTCGGAGTGATAATGAGATTTATACGTCTATCGTAAATAAAGTTTTCTTAACTTAAATTCTCGCCCGGTACACCGAACGTCTGCTTGGATGTACAAAACGTTATGGTGAAGACTCGTAGAGAATTGAGTAAATGGAGGAAATGAAAGGCTTATGATAGTAAATAACACCTATCGGAAGATATCGTAAGAGTGGTATCTTGCCTTTAGATTATGTCTGATAAAATAAAGTACGTTTAAAGGAGTACGGTACGTCTAAAGTACACTTTCGATTGGCAGGATGATGGAACGGTTGATGTAATTCTTGAAGTTGTCCCATCGTCTGGAATTTCCATCACCAACCGAGTTGAAGTAAAAATGACTTATTTGGCAAAAAAAAAAAACTTATTACTTATTAGTTTATTGTTAGAGAGAATTAATTTATGATAAAAATGACTTATTAGCGGTTTGTCACCGTTATAAGTTATTTTTATCCAAACACATTTTTAGCTTTTGATGGTGTGAAACCGTTAATAATCTAATAAACTGTTTTGCCAAACACCCCTAAACCAAACACTTTTTAACTTATTATTTATTGATTTTTGCAACTATAAAAACTAATCAAAATATTTTTTTAAAAACTTATTTTTTCACCTTCATAAGACAATAAATCTATTTAAAAAAAATAATTTTTACAATAAATCTATTTAAAAAAAATAATTTTTAACACCAAAATAAAATCTCAAACAACCTCTAAAAGAATCCATTTTTCTAGTAACCATAAATCCTTTTGCTAAAAGCCCAAAAATTGTCCAAAAATAAATCCTAAACACCCTTTATATTGTGAAGTGTGAGGCGACAAAATTCAGGGAAGACCGAAGACAATCAGAGATCGTGAGAAGAAAACAGATCTAATTCTACAACGATGTCGTCCGGCAATGATCCCCGGCAGCCGTCATCGGCGAAGCCTTACAAGCCTCAAGCGGTTCACCCTGATAATTTGCCCATTGATTACTCTGGTTTCATCGCCATCATCTTCGGCGTCGCTGGCGTTATGTTCCGGGTTAGTTTTTTAATGCACTTTAGATGAAAACATGTTGCAAGCTTGTATGTATACGTGTTGAATTGTTGTTGTACGTATTGTATGAGTTCCAAATACAGGTGAGTTGAGATCTGGATAAGTAATTTAGTAAATTTAAGAATCTAATTTACCATCTGGAACATTTATACGATCGTTTGATTGGTTGTTAGAGAATCGGGCTGCTGTAACCTGATAGTATATGATTAATTCTATACATATTAGGTTATTAAGAATGGCGCACCAAAGCAAAATATTAGGGCACAATAAGAAAGTATAGGATTTTGTGAAGGCTGTGCAAATTACTAGACCATGTTTATGTTTTAGGGATATGAATCAGAATTAGAGTAGAATCAGTTGACAGGTTACTGTTACCTGGAGTCAATGTCTTCAAAATATGGTGACAGAGTTTGTGCAACCTGATGAATTATTATCTATTACTCATTTACTTGTGGGTTTTATAGAAGCTGATTCATAGGCTGATGGATGATGTTAATTTGCATGTATGTATATGTATGTTTGCAGTACAAGCTTGGTTCATGGCTTGCTCTCATATTCTGTGCTCAGTCTCTTGCTAACATGAAGAATATAGAGACTGATTTAAAGCAGATCTCCACAGGATTTATGTAAGTCCATTATATGCTATCTTCATCACTGAGTTGCAATCTGCTCTGTTGTAGCATGGCATATACTTAATAAGTTTGATATTGTTGGTGTTGTTTAATAGGTTTGCTGTTATGGGAATGGTGACAAATTACTTAAGCCCTGCTCGACCAGGAGTGAAGACGACTTGAGATCTTGACTCACTTTACTTTACACCCAGTAATTCAAAGTTTTATTTGGAATGCTCTTTTCTGTGATGTAATTCCATAGTCACTGTTCTGAACTTAGTTAGTGAACTATTATCCCATGTTTTGGTTTGTATTAAAACTGAAATTTATTATGCTTTCTTTCTTTCCTTACACACACACACACACACACACACACACACACACACACACACTAGTCTAGAAGAATAAATGGTGTTTTATATAGGGGTGTTCAATGAATCCTTCCCTCAATGCCATTTTATCAATATATTTACTTTAGATGATCTGATATCCTTTTGGTTGTATCTAAAAAGCAAGGTCGAGTAGATACCATACAATTTTAAAACGTTAGTTAAAACTGAAACAGGCAAATCATAAATTGTGTTATCACATTATTAATTACCTAAAATTTTGAAATAGAAAGCAATACAACTTTGATGGATTACAAAAGAGAAATCTATTGAAAACTCTATATTTGAGCCTTATTAACAATTTAGTCGTTTATCTTTTTTAAGTCAATTAAGTTCTAATTACCGGTTAACTTAATAAAATGGGGCTATTAGTAGGTAAACCTCGAATGTATGTGTGCTTACGTGGAATATGACATGGAAAATCAAGGTAAATAAATGGCACCATGTAAGTAAATAAGGGTTTTTTTATGCAAGCTTATCGTCGTGCAGTTTGTTAAAACGAGAGAAGCTAAATAAATTAGGGTTTTTTTACCAAGGTTGTAATGTTGCTTCGGAAGGTAATTTCTACCCCGTTCAAGCTCATCGATTCTTGTAATGGAGGTAAAATGAAGTAATTTTGAATATATTTTTTTGTTGTAGGCCGTACATGGAGGAAACAAATTACGATTCGGATGATTAGGGGGAGGAATTACTGGACACTAAACTCATCGATGTTACATTGGAAGAAGATTTCAAACCAAAAGGAACAGATATGTGCAATGATGCATTCTTGAACATTTTGTCTGATGTTGAAGATAATGGAGTTGATGTTGATGAAGACAATTGACAATAGCTATTTGGGTGTAGGCCGACTTCATAAATGGAGAAGTCGACACCATGTGCTACTTATTGCTTCTAATTTCCCGCCTAAGCCTAAGCCACATTCACCTACATGTTGATGCCATGTCTTATGCCACATAAGGATTTAACCGGTTATTTACCGGGTATCCTAACCGGTATTTACCGGGTAACAGGATATTGTCCCAAAATTGAATAATTTAACCGGTAATTAGGACTTAATTGACTAAAAAAAGATAAAGACCAAATCGTTAATGAGGCCCAAATATAAAGACTTTTCGGTAGATTTCCCATTACAAAATTACCACTTTTGATCCTGTCTTATTTGCTTTAGTTATAATCAGATAGCTTTGCTAACTAACCAACCAAATCAAAGGTTCTAATCACAAAGCAGAAAACAATCCCATTTCTCCCAAATTACAAACCGAAACCGATTCATAATTCTTTTGCTAAAGCTACAAGAACTGAAGTGATAGACACAACACAATTACTTAAAAGCAAGCATCTTTTTCTTACAAGTAAGTGATATGTGTTATTTTAAAATTTGGGCTTACAAAACCAAACCAATTTGTAACAACAACTACCATCGCCCTCTCCTCAAAAAACAAACACAAACTCTAATTTCCATTTTGCCACATCACACAGCTTCATAATCATAATGTTCCACTTCCACCTCAAGGTTCAATAACAAGTAAAGGCTGCAACACAACACAACAAACCATACCATGTTTTTGGTTCAATTTAGAACGTAAATTGATGTGTGCATATGTGTGTGTGTGTGTGTGTGTGTGAGAGAGAGAGAGAGAGAGATACCGTATCCAGGCTAACTGGTTTCCCATCCTCAGCAATAATATCAACTACTGTTCCCGATTGATCAGCCTAATAGAATAACATAATAATTCACACAGACACATCAAATACACTTGATATAACCTATGCGACATCTGGCTTGGCTATCTTAGTTAAAATAAAACAGATTCATTCATATATGACAATTTTTATCTTGTTGTAGCCAATAGCTTTTTGACAGGTCATAATTAAGATTATTTAGGTTTTCAGAAATCATCAAAATTATGAAAGAGACTGAATTACCTCGATCTCATTCATCAACTTCATTGCTTCAATAATGCATATTACTTGACCTTTCTGAACCTTGTCTCCCACCTAGTAATAAAAAAAAATACATAAAATATCTTCACATCACTTCCACTTCCAAATCAAGAAAGAATACGACTATTTTTCAATGAATGAGGATGAGGAGGGCATTAACGTCTTTTGTTGGTTACTACCTTAACAAAAGCAGGAGCTCCTGGTGCAGGGGCACGATAGAATGTTCCAGCCATGGGGGATTTAAGAGGAGGACGTGAGGATTTTGGCTTTGCAGGGGGAGGTAATGCTGGCGGTGATGCGGAAGGAGCCGGAGTGGTGGCCTGTGGTGGTGGCGGTGGTTGTGAATGATACATAGGCTGTGGTTGTTGTGATGATTGCATCATCATCATAGGAGGTGCAGGAGGTGGGGCTAAAGCTTCTTTTTTTCTTATAATCACCTCACGATCATCTTGTTTTAGCTGCAACTCCATTATATCTCTCGAATCCACTAGCCTGAAAATAAAAAGATAATAATTACAATTTACACCCCAAATCCCAAATTAATTTAAGAAAATATATGTATAAGAAAGAAAGAGATTAGCATACTCAACAAGTCCTGCAACTTGGTTCATGAATGCGGTGATGGATGCAACATCAGGAACTGCAGTTTCGGTTTCAGTTTCAGAAGAAGATATTTTGCTTGACTTTTCTTCTGATGGTGGTGGTGCAGAATTTGATGATCCCCCAACAGAAATCTGAAGAGGAAAGATTATCATCTGATTTTGGTTGGAAACCACGAAATGTGAATGATATTTTTGATATTATTAATTCGTAGGTTACCTCATTAAGCCGAGCAGACACTTTCATAACACCATTCTGGTTCCTCTTAGTTGCCTACATGATGATGATGTTTTAACAAGTTAACAGATACATGCTTGCCAATTCATAATCATATGGTGGTTCAATCGTTATTGAATTATAGATGGTAGAAGCTGTGCACTTAAATCTTTGAACAGTACCACTTGTCAAGTCATAGTCAGTCAGTCACATTTTGATAAACCAAGGGTTTTAAAATTTGTTCAAGCAACTAGGAAAACTGAATTACACTAGTGGATGTGGATCAACCAGAATTTGAATTAGAAGCAACAACAGAGATGGAGAAATAGAATCTAACAATAACACGGCATCAAAATTACCGAATTCATGCCAAAAATTAACTAAAAACAAAAACGTTTCAACAACTTGTTAAGTGAAGTGAATAAAAAATTGAGCATGAAATCTGAAGATACCTGAAATCCTAGAGACGGTGATCGTGAAACCAAAGCGCGGTTGGGTTTGATTTTGAAATCGGATTGGAAGAGAACAATGGAGGTGTTGCGGTGGTTGGGGATTTGCTTAGGGTTGGAGTGAGGTGCAAGTAAAGCCGAAGTCTTGGGGCAAGGAACAGAGAAAGACGCCATTTTGGATGGAAATTGGGAATTGGGAATGGCGGAGGAGATTTGTAGGGATTTGAGGGCGGTGAAAACAGAGGAAAGGGGAGGGGGGAAGGTAGTGTCTAGTGTGAAAACCGATGGCGATATGAACGAGGAGAGGCCAAGGCTGAACAGGACAGCTACACCCAGTCACCCACTGACCCACTCTATTCAATCACTAGCCATCGAGGCTATATAAGAGCTTAAGGCTTTAAAGCCCATAAATAATTAAAAAATAAATTAAAAATTAATAATTTCCTTTCCATAACATAAAAAACTTTGTAAACATTATATGTCGCAATAAAAGTCCATAAGTTTGTCAAAATATGACGGTTTTGTCTCTATAAAGATTTTATGTGTGTTTATGCTTAATATTTATGGTGTTTTTGTTAAATGTGGGTCACCCATCGGTTTCCAGGTAACACTCTACACATCAGTGTTGACTAAATCCTTTTTTGATGACATATCACAAGAACCCTCATCTGTTAGCGGATAGCTTAGCCCATGTATTTTAGTGTTGTATGTTTGCTAGTCTCGGCCCACTTGGCTTTTGGTGTATTTGTATATACAGTTGTATATTTTCATAATGGAGAATCAAGGAGAATGATACTCAATTTCATGGTATCAGAACTCCATAATTTGAATTCCCTCTTTTCCTTATTCTAGCTCCTAAATATCATCTGTTTTCTTTTTCTCTCTCCATAATTTCCTACTTGCCTTCTGTGGTTGTCGATCCTTTCTATCCTAACCCTACTGTCGTCGTTCTCTTCCCATGCATCAGTTTATCATCGGTAATCTTCATGTCTGGAACAAATAAAACCATTCCTCCTCCTCCAAACAAGGTGTTTGGTGTAACCAACATCAAAACCGACATCCCCTTGATTCTTGATCTTGACCGCTTCAACTATGATGCTTGGAGAGCTTTATTTAACACTCATTGCAAAGCTTTCAATGTGATTGATCATATCGATGACCCGACTCCAAAATCCACAGAAGATGAATGGGAAAAAGTCGACTCGATCATTCAACTTTGGCTCTATGGATCGATGTCTCAAAATGTTCTCAATATGGTGTTGAAAGATGGTCAATCAACAAGAGATATTTGGGTTTCGACCTAGAATCTCTTTCGCTCCAACAAAGACTCCCAGGCCATGCATCTTGAAAATGAACTTCGTAATATCACCATCGGTGATCTCTCGGCTGTTGTGTATTTCACCAAGATCAAAGCGATGTCGGACCAACTTGAAAAATCTTGGTTCCAAAGTTTCGGATAAAAACCTCGTAATGTATGCTATAAATGGTCTCTCCTCCAAGTACCAAAACGTTGCTAGTATTGTGCCACACCGTTCCCCGTTTTTATCTTTTTTTCAGACACTCGTGACATCATTACCCTCGAAGAACAAAGTCTCATGCAACAACTAGTTGTTCCAGAAGCTTCACATCTCGACCATGCATCATCACCAACTGTTCTTCAGAAACTCCATCTCCAGCTGAGGGAACAACCGAAACCAATCTCGCCGGAACGATCGTCGCAAACCGGACCAACAACCTCACACTCAAATAATTAATTTTTTAAACCAATTAAGGATTATCCAATTAAATTAATCAAATAATTTGACTTAATCCACTCCCCCTAAATTTCGAAAATCATGGGAGGGGTTCTTCAAATCTTATAATTATCTAGTTAATGAAATAAGGAGATAATTACCAAAAAAACCATAATTTTCAAAAAATAGCAAATCTTGGGGAGGAAGGCAAGGATTTCAATCCTAGCCACATTTTCGAAAATCAATAGGGTTAGGAAACCCTAATTTTCGAAACTTGAAGGACAAGGGAAAGGGTTAAAACCATTTTCCAATTTTTTTGAAATCTAGGGTTAGGAAACCCTAAGTCCAAAGGGTTTAATTGCCATAAACGTTAACTGATCAAGTTCAACCAATTACAATCAAATTCAATAGAAAAAAAGCCAAGGTTCTGATACCACTGATGGGTTTTGAGCATAACAAACAATACCTATGTGTGCATGCAACCCTAAAATCTTGGATCCATGTTTTCTCTAAATGAACATACAACAATGAACATCAAATAAAAAACCCTAATTGCACTAGTATAATTTCGAAAATCATAACTAGGGTTAGTAAACATACCTTTGATTGTTATGTTGTAATAACAATGAAAATCCAAGTCTTCTTCAACCTTGAGAGCAAGCGTCACAAGTGTCACGCCTCTAATGGTTCACACCCAAACTAAGCAAGAGGATGAGAGAGGAGAGGAGGCTTGAGATTTTCGGCTATCCTTCTTACGGTTAGAGTGGCCAAAATTATGAAGGGGTATAGCCCTTTATATAGTTGTGGTTGCTTAGACCCAAAGCTAGGGTTTGAGGGAGGAAACCCTAATTCCTTAGCTTAAGGCCTAAGCAGCCCAAGAACTCCATCCAAGAGGCCATTGGACGAAATTTCTAGGGCCTCCTAAAAGATTTCGTCCAACCCATCTAGGAGGGTTCTAGAGCCCAATTCCACAACCATCAATAAATTGCTAAATAGCCCCTTACTTTTAATTAATTCCTTTAATCCCAAAATTAATTCCAAATTAATTTCTGATTAATATTAATTAAATAATATGATTTCTAATTAATATATTATTTCCATATACATTAATAAATCAATTATCTCAATTTATTATTCAAATAATAAATTCAACCTCTTTCTCCAAAAGTCATCATGTCCAGTTGTTAGTATGAGCCTATGAGGGCAACCCAAAAAGACTGTGCTACTATCAATTCAAGTATATACAAATTATAGTTATGGGCTTAGACATCTAATCCAACACCACCACCATTTAAAACGACAACCTTTTTTCGTCTCCACAAACGCCACCGTACTTACTCCAAACTTAGAGTGTTCGGTTGTCTTTACTACCCTCATCTTACTACATCACATAAATTGCAGCCTCGCACCACCCTATGCATTTTTCTTGGCTATCCTACCCTTCATAGCGGTTTTTTTTGCTACGATCACTAGTCTCGGAAAATAATCATCTCCCGTCATGTTGTTTTTGATGAAACCATTCTTTCTTATGGCTCCATGACCCTTAATGAAACCCCATCCTATCAGTTCCTTGATGATAATATTGACTCCCCCTTCTCCTATTCCAACACTTATACTCTCCCTTACACACCTCTACCGAAACCACCGACCCCGACTCTCCCTCATCTCACAATTATCCCACTCACCCTCCCACTAATACCACCAACCCATCTCCTTTTCCCACTCAAAACAATCCACCTCCCACCTCACACCCCATGACCATCGCTCCTATAACGGCATACATAAACCAATTCATCGCCTAAATCTTTGAACCTCATCCATCTCACCTATCCCTCGGTCATACTTACATGCATTGCAGGACCCTAACTGGAAAAAAGACATGCATGAGGAATACCATGCGCTTATGTCGAATGACACTTGGACATTAGTTCCAAGACCGATAGGGATGAACAATGTGCGATCTATGTGGTTATTCAAACAAAAATTTAATGCTGATGAGACTCTCTCTTGTTACAAGGCTAGACTTTTCGCCAATGGTCGTAGTCAACTACAAGGTATCGACTGTGATGAAACTTTTAGTCCGGTTGTGAAACCGACCACCATTCGTACCGTACTCAGTCCCGGTATCTCTCACCATTGGCCTATACATCAACTTGATGCGAAGAATTCCTTTCTTCAAGACACTCTTCAGGAAACTGTTTACATCTACCAGCCTCCGGGGTTTCATGACCCTCACCACCCGGATCACGTGTGACTCCTTCAACGCTCTTTATATAGGATCAAACAGGCCCCTAGAGTCTGGTACCGCATGTTTGCAGCACATGCTTCCAGACTGGATTTCATTCACAGCCGCATAGATCCATCTCTCTTTATAAACCGCTATGTTGAACACACCGCATATCTTATTCTATATGTCGATGATATCATCCTAACGGGTTCATCCATGGCTCTTCTACAACATATTATATCTCTTCTAAGCAAAGAGTTTGCTATGAATGATCTCGGAGCTCTAAACTACTTTCTTGGAATTTCTGCCACTCGTGATTCCAAGAAAAGTATACCACCGGCATCCTTAAAAGAGCTAATATGATGAACTTCATTCCTTGCTGTAACGCCCGCGTTTCTCGCTAGGCATTAATTAAATGATTAGGGTCAACATTTGTAACTTATTTGATATAATAAATGAAAATTATTTGAGTATTATGTGTGCTTATTTGTAGTATACGTGCTTACGACGATATAATAAAATAAGAATAAAATACGCGTCCAAAATAGAATAACAATTAGGCTGAATACCTTTGACGAAAGTTGAAGTAGTCGTAACAAGGATTCCAGGGATATAAAGATTTCTTAAATCGGACTTATAACGAAGAAGTTATGGTATGTCGAAATTTCGCGATTCGACAACGCGCGTCGTCAAAAATAAATTTTCGTTAGATTACTTTTTAGCCTTAGTAATCTAAACAAAAGTCATAGTAGTCGTTAAATCGAGATCGTACATATAGAGAACGTCCAAATCTGACTTCATTAGAGGAAGTTATGATTTTTATAAGATTCAACGTAGTAGTAGACAACCCAAATATCGAATTTTAGATCGGTTGATTTTTAGCCAAAACAATCTAAACGAGAGTTGAAGATCTCGTTAATAAGATTCCAACGATAAAAAAACAGTCGAAAACAGACGTCGGATGACAAAGTTATGCATTTTATAGGGGCTTTAACAGTCTAAGCCTGTGAAAAATACATAAAGTCAAAATTAGTCGACAAAGTTTAAATGAAAGTTGTAGATCCCGTTGATAGCTACGCGTGGATATAAACAACGTCAAAAACGGAGCTCATATGTAGAAGTTACGTAATTTTGAAGTTTAAATTTCGTTGCACGCATGTGCACCTCGCACATAGTCTTCTCGAAGCCGCCGCGTAGCACCAACGAGATTCCAACACATGACACCACACCCGGGCAAGCACATCGACCATGTGTGCGGCGCACAAGATCTTTATACGGCGCGCATGCCTAAATCTCAGCCTATAAATAGACGCTATAAGCTCATTCCTTTCCCACAACATTCTCTCTCTCTCTCTCTCTCTCTCTCTCTCTCGATTACTCTTGATTTGGTCCGAATTTCTCCTTAGTAGATAGGATATTTTAGCAAGTTTAGAAGTCCTTAGGAGCTCGATATCTAGTAGCTATCAGCCCGAAGTTCCGCCAGTGACATTTCCGGACTTTTGTCTAGGGAATCTCTGTAAGTTAAATTACACTCTATCTTATATGTGCTCACCAGACCCCAAGTCTGACCCACTCAGTTTCTTGTATTACAGGTAGTGACACGAGAGCACAAGTGTGATGTTATGATGAACGATTTATGGATGCTTATAGGCCAATAGTTTAGATTAACTAGTTTAAGGTCTGTATTATTTTCGTTTATGCTTATGTACTGTATTAACGATGACATCCCAATGTTTTTAATATAAATAAAATACATTTCTTTAGAAATGCTTTGATAATATTATTATCATGTTTTTGGGAACAAATTCCACGATATTACTCTTTAAAAATGATACTCTAATTTTAAATAAACATAAACAAATAAGTCTTTTCTGGATGTGAAATTGAGGATGTTACAGTTGGTATCAGAGCATTAGTTTAAGCGAATTAGGAATTTGTAGGATTTCTAGACTTAAACTTAGAATGCCAAGCGATGATTGTGAGATGAGTGTCTGCTATATTTAAGAAGTATGTCTAAATAGACACGAGCACCAACTTATTTTAGGGAAGATACCTAAGTTGCTTTTATGTGCTTAATGATTTATGTTATAGCTATATGTTACATTATATGACTTAGGATGCTATTAATTGATCAAATGTATGGTCTATTGGTGTGTTCAGGATTCTAAACGTTTAATTACGATATTAGAATTGACATATAACTTTTCGGGGTAATAAGGGGAATTATATGTCTAAACTTTTCTATCTTAATTCTCGTCACTATACATTGAATGCCTGCTTTGGTGTATAGAACGTCATGGTAAGAACGCGTAGCGGATTAGGAAACCCTAATGGAAAGCAGCCGCTTGAGCCTCGTGTAGTCGAGCATGCACCAGGAGCGATATCTGCGCAAGAGCAACTCACGATGACAGGAGTCCAAGCAACGATTCGGGCTATGATGGCTGAACAAATGGAATAGATGAGGCAGCTAATCCATGAGAACGGTAGAGAGCCTACGACACCTGTTGAGCTACTTGAGTTGAATATAGAACAGTCAGAGGAAGGAAATTAAAGTAGGACTGTTAGTCGAGTAGAACCCCAAATGGTTAGAAGAAATAACAATGAGGTAGGAAATGAAGGAAATGATGGACATGGTTGCAAGTTCAAGGGTGGAAGTCATGGATTGGATCTCCGAAATGGAGATGGTGTTTGCTAGTTGCAACTGTAGCAACAAGCATAAGACTGTCCTCGCAGTCAGATAATTGAAGAATGGGGTATTGAGCTGGTGGAAGTTACTGGTTGATGCCATGTCCAAAGGATAAGCTAGTAAGATGTCATGGGAAGACTTTCTAGTGCAGCTGAAAATGCAATACTGTTCTGAGCAGTATCTTCTGGAAATCAACAACGAGTTCCATAATCTGAAGAAGGGAAAAATAAGCGTCACCGAGTATGCTACAAGTTTTACGGAGAAAACGAAGCTTGTTCCTTATTTGGTTCAAACAAAACTCTCCAAAGTCAACAAGTTTGATAATGGATTGCCAGCGGACTATGGTCCAATGGTCAAACAAGCAACTACTTTGAAAGCCGCCATCTGGGCAACTAAGAATGTTGAGACCTAGTTTGGACCAAGACTTAGGCCCAAACCTTTAATCCAAAAGGCCCAAAATCCAACTAACCATTCAAGGCCCATACTTGGCCCAATTTTCTAAATTGGGCCTAAACCCTTACATGGGCCTTACCCTAAAGCCCACCCATTCTTCTAATACAAAACACTTGCACTCATATGGCCCAACAAGAACCCACACACTTAAGCCCAAAAGAAGGGCCCAACCTCGCAGCCCAAAACACAAAACCCAACAGACTGAGTACGCGGGGCGTACTCAGCTGTAGGCTAAGCGTACATGCTAAATGGCTTGTACGCCACGCGTACAGACTTGTACGCCCAACATACTCACCCATTAAGCCAAAAACCACTTTAAGCACTTAATGCTTAAGACCAAAAGTCCAAACCACATATCTAATCCCTAATAAGCGTCTAGAACCATAAAGTCACTCTTGGTGACTTTGCATGCCCCAAAATGACCCAACTTAAAGATATAGCACTTTACTTTCACTGAATGGACATAATCTCATGCATGGGTGATTCTAAACCCTAAAGGTGCCAACTTTATAGACTTTGAACCTCAGAACCAAGAGTGGCAACTCATAGCTCCTGGAGTGGTGTCAAACCACTAGATCCCATTCATGGGGCCAAAAGGGGCCAAAACTCATATAAACTAGATGTAAGCTTCTAATGAACAAGATCATAGCTTTTTACCTTAAACAAGCTGGAATTGGAGTAGAGAATCAGGATCCACAAGCTCTTCCTTGATCAACAACCTTGCACCAAACTCCTTCTTGATAATGAACCTAAACACACCAAGAAGCACACAATGAGCTCAAAAACACAAAGGAAATGTCTAGGGTTTCAAAATGAGGTTATAAGGTCAGTGGAGGCAGAGAAATGAGGGTAACATGAGCCATATGTGTGGTTATTCAGTGTCCAACCCCATAAATTAGGGTTTCACTAAATGACACGTACGCCCCACGTACATATGCGTATGCCCCACGTACCTGTCCAGAGTCCCGATCCCACCTCGCATCAGTACGTTAAGTGTACCATGTGGTACGCCCCGCGTACTCGCTTCACAGCTTGTACGCTAAGCGTACCATGTGGTACGCCCCGCGTACTACACAAGGACCAAAAATGCAACTTTTAAAATAACAAAGGGCAATAATGAAACATACCAAGATTCAAGTGTTACGATCATCTTGAACCTTTGAAACATGGATTGATGTGTCATCCTCATCCGAATATGATTCATCATCATTTTCAATATATTTAGGATTTCATCCAATAACTTCCCTAACACGAACCAAAAATACCTTGCCTTCAACAATCAACAATCAAGTTGAAATATGATTTTATTTTGTGTGAAAACATTTGTTATTACAATAATATGAAATGAAATAAGGATTTACAAATTATATTTTAAAGAGTTTTAGAATTACGGTGCTGACCTTTGCCTCTTGTCAATGCTTTTATTCTACTCACTTCATATTCTTGTAGTTTTGAATAATTTATTGCTAACACTGAGTTTGTAAGTCTCTTATATATGAGTGTTAAAAAATATATGCATCCAAAAATCCGATGTGAAATTATTCGAAATTTTGGATTACTGATTTTTCAGATTCACATATGGATAATACTTTTCTAAATTTTCGTATATCCGATATCCGAAAGTTTTATTTTTTTAATTATTTTTATA
Source organism: Lactuca virosa (assembly GCF_052849685.1). Lineage (NCBI taxonomy): Eukaryota > Viridiplantae > Streptophyta > Magnoliopsida > Asterales > Asteraceae > Lactuca > Lactuca virosa. Next base: position 27,006,478 of record NC_136426.1, on the reverse strand, counting down.
ATATTTTTTTTCAAAATATAATAGTTCGTAAGAGTTAGGGTGCCTGTATATACTTTATTGACTTACTTATGTCTTATCATTTAGTTTTTTTATTTTTCTGTTTTATATATTTGTTATTTAATAACATTTTTAACGGTAACTTACCTAATTGGTTAATTAGTCAAATGAAAAGAAAAACATTATTGATTTATGATATATTATGTCTAAATAAAGAGAATAATGAAAATGTTTTTTTCTTTAAATTTAGTAGTTTTAGATATCCGATTTAATATCCGGATCTGTATCCGAAATTTCGGATATCCGAAACTTCGTATACGGATTCGGATATCAATATACGGTATCCAAATATTCAGATATCCGGTTTTGAACACTCTACTGTAATGAACACTTAACATGACATTGATTTTGTTTGCTCGTGTATTTCTCTGTTTATGATTTTGCGTATCTTTTTGTCTATACGCGTTTTGGTTTGCTTCTACGTGGAATCATGACAGAATAGCTAGTGTTATAACTTATAATCATCATTATTTGTGTTTCATAACATATATTGTTAGAAAACTTGAAATCTGCTTCCAAAATGTTGTACGTACATCTAGTGAATTGCTGGGAACACCATTGCCTAATCTTTCACCATTTTTAGGATCTAGGAATAGCAGGTCGTGTAATATATAGGGCAAGTCCATAGTACATAACATCTGCACTCCGCAGTACTAAAATAGGTGATCTTTGTGATTTGGGTCAAATTTTGGCTCAGAGTTGACTTGAACTTGATTGGAACAAAATTAGGAAATTTACTTTAGCGACTTAGAAGTTAGGTAGAACACACAGTAATCAATAATGGTTCAAGTACAATTGGAATAGTTGGTTGCCATTTCATGACCTTATCCGGCTGTGTTACACCACAAACTTCAATTTATACAAGCCAACTGAATGATATATCTGGCCCTTTTCGATCATTAATTCATACATATGATATACTACACAAAAGATGCACAAATTGAAATTTAGAATTTAGAATTTAGAATAGGATCAATGGGTCTGTATAAATCTTCCTTTAACCTTTGCCCAGAGGCGTGAGACAAATCCCTTGGCACGTGGTTGTGATGAGTCTTGAGTCTTTAAGCATAGAACCCTCTTGTTTTTAGTTGTTCCACATATTCTTTTCACCTGTTTCGAGTAAAAAGGGGTTGCAGATTTCAAATAAAATGAGTAAGGAGACAAGGGGCTGTTGTTGTTGGAGCCTTTGATTGCCCGGTTTAGCTGTTTTGAAATGGCTCTGAACTCATACGAGTCATAGAGGTTGCTAACCGGAGTGGCCATGGGGCTCATGCTGGTGGTTGATGGTGGTGGTGGTGGTGGTTTTTCCATATTTGGAGGATGAAGATCGAGCTTAGTTTCAAATGTCAAATGTGCACATGTGAATGTGAATGAATTTAAATTGTGCTTTGCAAGTAACGTCGGGTTTTCTTGTTTCCAAGAAGGCTACATAGTTTTCTACATTTCCTCTTTGTGGCGTGTTGAATAATTAATTAATTGTTTATTAGTTATTTTATTATGTATTTTTTAACTCTAAATGTCAAAGTCAAACTATAAATATTACATACACAAGGAATGATTATGAAATGGAAGTATATGCCTATACGGAAATGGAAGGATAACTGTGTGGCCTGTGGGCCTTATAGGAATGGGCCGAACTATTATTGATGGGCAGGATCGGTGACCCAAGTCCGAAACCAAAGCAAATACATTAATGATTTTATACATATACGTGATACGTACGTCTGCGTCATAAAATACTTTTGTCCGTTTAGTTTATTGGATACACGATGATACATTCCTACGTATATTCCTTTATTCCATGGGTGCAACAGATGCTACCATGTGAGTACAAAAAATTAAAAATACCTACCATATACAACCATAATTTTTTTTTGGGCTAAAAATAGGGCACTTTGTAAAAAGCTTTGTAAAAGTGGGTTTTTTTTTTTTTTTTTTTTTTTTTTTTTTTTTTTTTTTTTTTTAAAACCTGGTGAATGGAAAAATATTTTACCAATATGTACTAGTTTCAAAACTATTTACCAAATAATAGTAAAATTATTTATCAATATGTAGTAATTTTTTTTTTTTATAATAATATCAGTAAAAATGTGTTTTTTTTTTGGTAATATGATTCATCCATTTTAGTCACTAAATTTAGAGAAAATAACAAATATAATCGAAGTTTAAAGAGACTTTTTTAACAAAATTATTATTATTATTATTAGTATTATTTTTGCCAAATGATCACATATTTGCAATAATACGAATGCCTAATTAACTTTAGTTAGCAAAATCAATTTTTGAATGGGCCCAAAATCTGTTAAAAAACTCTATTGTGAAATTGCTATTAATCTCCTGCGAAAACTATTCATGAGGAAATACATAACTTTTATTTGATTTTAGTTATTTATTTATTATTATTTTTGTGATCGAAAAACAATTTCAGTTTTCACCCCCTCTGTCAAAAAGGAGTAGATTTGAAGGTTCATTGCCGGTGCCCACCTCTTCAAGTAGCTGGTTGAAGCCCATTTTATCAGGAATTTAGCATTTAGCATGTTTAATCTCCATCAAAACCCTCTTAACTATGCGTTCCTTTCAAATCAAGCTCTCTTTAATCATGACATTTTTTATTGTTTTTAAATCATATCTTCAATCTCACTCAACATTCACCATCGACCCCCTTTATATTAATTGTTTTTCTTGCATCATCATTCATGTTCATCTTTTCTTTTCTGATTACTCAAGTTTCCTTTTTGACCTGAAATTTTCACCAAAAGCTCATGTTTTTGGGTCAGATTTTAACGTTAAAGGAAGAATGGAAATGTTGCTTAAAATGAAGCTTTTGTTTATAAATAAATTCAGGTCAATTCAACTCAATAATCTAACTAGTAACCTCGGTTTTCTGTTCTACCCCACCATTAAAAGGTAAAAAGTGAACAAATTGCCAAAATTCCGACTTTAATATTATTATAATAACATCAATGGGACTGAAAAATTGAAAAGAAAATAAAAAAAACTTAAGTAGATAGCACTTGAAATTCCCTTGTTAACTACTGAAAGGTATATATGGTATTAAAAACGTATTGAATGTTCTAAATCTCACTTTTGGCACTTTGCTTGGTTTTTGAGTGTCCTAGGAATTCAGATCTTAAGTTATTTATTTTATGGGTATTTAAAGAGATCTCCTCCCTCACTCAACTTCAGCAGAAAACGACTTCTCTTCCATTTTCTTTCTCTGCAACTTCTTTCACAGGAAAGGTACAAACTTTGATCCCAATTCCCAAATGCTCTTCCTCATTCATTAGATTTTCCCAATTTATGCACTTTCTTCAACATTTTTTTCCCTTGATTTCATATAGAAAAATGTGTTGTGACGTAGTATTGTAGCTTCATCTCACCTTCATCTAATAATTCTGTATGATAAATGCTTTAATTCTCAAGAAATACTGGTTTTGGGTCTTATTCTGTATGTACACACATTGAATTTTTCAGCAAATGGCATCTTACATCATGTTCTTATCTTTTCAACAAAAAGGGTCAAACTTTCGATCAAGATTCTGAATTTTGTTGCATTCCCAAGGTGAAATATATGTGGGATTTAACAAAAATCTAATCTTTTCTTATGTTTATAGGCTATACAGATTCGTGGAAGGATAATGGTGAAGATTTGTTGTATTGGAGCTGGTTATGTTGGAGGTCCAACAATGGCAGTTATTGCCCTCAAATGTCCAGCCATCGAGGTAGCCGTGGTTGACATATCAGTCTCCCGTATCAATGCCTGGAACAGTGATCAGCTCCCGATCTATGAGCCAGGGCTTGATGACGTGGTGAAGTCGTGTCGTGGCAAGAATCTGTTCTTTAGCACTGATGTTGAAAAGCATGTTGCTGAGGCTGACATCATCTTTGTGTCAGTCAACACACCCACAAAAACTCGAGGCCTCGGTGCTGGAAAAGCTGCTGATCTCACCTACTGGGAAAGTGCTGCTCGTATGATTGCTGACGTGTCAAAATCTGACAAGATCGTGGTTGAGAAATCAACGGTTCCCGTGAAAACCGCTGAAGCTATCGAAAAGATCCTCACACACAACAGCAAAGGGGTGAACTACCAGATCTTGTCAAACCCCGAGTTTCTCGCTGAGGGGACGGCGATAGAAGACCTTTTTGCCCCTGACCGTGTGTTGATCGGAGGGAGAGAAACCCCGGATGGTCAAAGGGCAATTAAGGCATTGAAAGCTGTTTATGCTCATTGGGTGCCCGAGGAACGGATCCTTTGTACCAATCTTTGGTCGGCCGAGTTGTCCAAGCTGGCCGCCAATGCGTTTTTGGCGCAAAGGATCTCGTCCGTGAACGCCATGTCAGCGCTGTGTGAAGCAACTGGGGCTGACGTGGCGGAGGTGTCCCACGCAGTGGGGAAGGACACCAGGATCGGACACAAGTTCCTGAACGCCAGTGTTGGGTTCGGTGGATCTTGTTTCCAAAAAGATATTCTCAACTTGGTCTACATTTGTGAATGCAACGGGTTACCCGAAGTGGCAAACTATTGGAAACAAGTGATTAAAGTTAACGATTACCAAAAGAATCGTTTTGTGAACCGGATTGTTTCATCAATGTTTAACACAGTTTCGGGCAAAAAGATTGCGGTTTTGGGGTTTGCATTCAAGAAAGACACGGGTGACACGAGGGAGACTCCTGCCATTGATGTGTGCAAAGGGTTGCTAGGAGATAAGGCTCATTTGAACATATATGATCCACAAGTGACTGAAGAACAAATCCAGAGGGATCTTTCGATGAACAAGTTTGACTGGGACCACCCGGTGCACCTGCAGCCCATGAGCCCGAGCTCGGTGAAGCAAGTGAGTGTGGTGTGGGATGCGTATGAGGCGGCTAAGGGTGCACATGGACTCTGCATCTTGACCGAATGGGATGAGTTTAAGAACTTGGATTATAAGAAGATCTATGATAGTATGCAGAAACCAGCATTTGTGTTTGATGGAAGGAATGTTGTGAATCCACAGAAACTTAGGGAGATTGGGTTCATTGTGTACTCAATTGGGAAGCCATTGGATTCATGGTTGAAGGATATGCCTGCTGTGGCATAAGGTTTGAGGATTTGAAGGACTTTATACGTTGGGAATTATTTTCTTATTATACAATATATGTTATTTTTTTTTGTTGTGATTTAGCATTGTTATATGTATTTCACGTTTTTCAAATAAAATATTTAAATTTGTTGAGTTGATAATTATCGAAATTTTGGATGACAAAGAAACAAAAGGAGAGTCTCGTAAGCATAATATAATGCATTTTTAAGGAATAAATCGGTCGAGTAAATTCGAATTTGAAAGAATTAAAATCCGATCAAATTATAATCTATCATACGTTTGGTTGTCATGGAATTCAGTTTCAACATATCAAACAAAGGGTAAATGTTAGTGTAGCCCACAAAGTTTTCTTTTTTGGTTTAAAAGGTCATTAATGTTATTTTTTCGTTTTATAAGTGTATAAACTTCATATTTACCGGTTAAAAAGGTACCTATGACTTATAATACCCGGTGTCTATGGATGATGTGGCTTTTCTAGATTAAGAAAAAAAGGAATTAATGTATAAATCCAACTCACAGTTTCACACATACCCTAAGCCAAAGGTTTCACCGGTTACACCTCTTTAATTCTCACCATTCTGATCAAGAGAATCATACGAGACATAATACCTTGGAACGCAAAGTGGATTGGAATGTTCTCCGTTTTTAATTTTACACCGATCATACATCGGGGTCACGTTTCGAAGACATTCGAACAACGATTTGGAATGCCGATGTGACCATTCTGGTTAATTGGAAACGCCGATGTCCCTTCATAAATCGATAGTTTTGATTCTCTTCCCGGTCTTTCAGTTTCTTCGCTTCCTAGAACTGAAAACCCCTCAAAACCTTCAATGATTAAGTAAAGAAAAATATGTGGTAAGTCTGTACTCTATTCCCTGACGAAGAACTTGTGTTTTTTTACTAGCTTAAACTCTCCGATCTGTGTTTTATTTGATGAAAGATGATATTGACGGAGCGTTATAAGGTACAACTTGTTGAGCATGTGGTACAACATCTTTGTGATGATGCACAATGAAGAAGTAATTTCTTTCAAACCTAATGACTTAATTTGATTATAACATTATTATCTTAGTTGAGCTTCTGATTGGATATGTTCTTCCATTGGATTTGAAGTTGTGAAGAATAAGGATTTAGAAAAGCCTCCATCAGCATCCATCGTGGTTGACAATGAAGATGGGGAAAGATGTTTGTTCAAGATATTGATGAGCTGAAATCGACTTGACTGTGATTGGAAAGTGAAACTCCAAAGAGGGTTGAATCCTTGAAAGATGCAGTAGTCTTCATGAGATTGTGAACAAACTGAAAATTTTGATGTTGGTTTGGGAGGGAATTGAATATTTATGATGGTGAATCTTGAAATTTGAAGAAAAGAAACAGATTATGAGATATTGAGGTTTGAAGATGAAGAATGGAAAAATCAAAGCATCGTGGATGTAACCTTCGTCGGATCCTTGTTGGAGAAAACATTGTATTTATGATTTCTGTGTGGCTTGACTTTACTACCCCAAATCTGACTTTACAACTCAAAGGATAATGACCATGTCATCCTTTTTACCGGTGAAACCGGAAAAAAAGAGATTAATACCCTTTTTAACAGGTCACAAGAAAGTATATGCCTTTATAGTGCCAAAAACTAACATTAAAGACCTTTAAAACCAAAACCGAAAAGGTCAAGAAAGTATATGCCTTTATAGTGCCAAAAACTAACATTAAAGACCTTTTAAACCAAAACCGAAAAGCTTGTTGGACTACCGTGACATTTACCCATCAACCAAATTTAAAGGTAAATTGTGCAAATAACTTAAATACCTTTCAAAAACATTCTGCGAACCAAACACAACCTTAGTTATTCTTTTGTAATTATTACTTGTGTTTAAAAATAAGTTAACTATGATTCATTATAATCTATTTATTATTAAGCTATATTTTTCTAATTGTCTTTATAAAATCTAACTGATTTTAAATTTCACTTTAACTATAATAAACAGTAAATGTGGTCACGTATTAAAATGAATTCAATGAAAAAACCAATTACAAACTATGTAGTAATTTTTTTTTAAATAAAAGAGTCGTATTTGTTTTTTGATTCATATAGAAGGATAAATTTGTATTTTCAATAGGAGTAGAAGAATGATAAATTCCTTCAAATATAGATTTTACTTAATTCAATGTAATTCAGTTCCATTGATTTTTTTTCATCCAGATACGATTTCAAAGGAATCTATGAACGTAACGAACCCTAATTTCTTAAATGTCACGTTATTATATATATATGTTAAAGTTGTAAAAGGTTTTAATAGTAAACCTGAGACATTTTGACCAATTTTAGTCCTTTAAATTACATTTCCGGTCCCTCTATTTTTGTTTGCGCTCCTCCATGATAACAAATATCCGTCGTTCAGTTTCTTTGTTCTTATCAAACCTTTTCTTCTCCCATCAAAATCGTCTAGAAGCCCTAAAACCACCCCACCCCACCGATCGATTTTGCTAACGTCTAGCCCTAAAACCACCCCCACCCCACCGATCGACCGATCGATTTTGCTAACGTTCATCGCCACCGCCATCCAATCCACCGCCTCCACTCTCTCCATACCTTTACTCCTGTTGCTATAATTCCTTCTGTTCTTTTTCCTCTTTCCTTCATCGCCACTGCCATTCAATCCACCGCCTCATACTGTCTCCATCTGATCATGATGACGCAACCCGAACGAAATAGAAGAAGGATTTGGTAAAGGGTGGCTTGGATTTGTAACCGGTCGGTAGTAACGAAAACGCACCGTAGCAGCAACGGCCGCCGCTGGAGGGGGTCTGCCATTGCTCTCCAGTTAGGTGTCGCGAACAGTGAAGAAGAAGGGGGTGTTCGGTGGGTTTGCTTCCACAGTGGTTCAACGTGAACGGGGTTCGATCAGTGGGAACAAAAGGTTTCCGATGGGGCCAAAGAGAAGGAAACCGTGTGTGTATTTATTTTTACATCTATCTATGTTCATCTTTACCTGCATACGAGAACAGATTGGAAGTAGGTTAAATTGGAGCAGAAACTATGCAGCCAAAAACTTCCTTAACCATTTCCTGTCAGTCTGTTTTTATAAGCCTTCGTCCATGTTTCTCTGTATCTCTTTTAAGTTCTGGAAATTGTACACATAGGGTAAGATTATTATGTTTTTAGATTTCTCAATTTAAAGTTTTTGCATTTAATTAATGACAGTTGTGGTTTTGTTTCAGAGAAAAGAGGACCGGTATCTCCACCTTCTCTTCCCGTTGCCGCCATACTAATAACATTAGGTAAATTGACTGCTAGGTTTTTTATCTTCTTCAATTTCGTTTATGTTTCCAGATTTACCCTTTTCCTATGATGTTGTGATTACATCTTTTTGGTCATTGGTTAATACTTTTCACCTTCTTTGCAGACATTAATAATGTGTAAATGAGACAACTTTGATGAGATGTCAACTTTTTTCCCGGATGGTTCCTTACTAGACTTGGTTATATCCTATGCCCGCCAACCGTTTGTTAAAATGCTTGGAAAACAACACTATGATTTTGGCATGAATCAGATTCTGAAAAGGGCCGCATCCATGGAGCTGTGTGGTGGTGTTTCCTTTGGTACTAATTCTCATATTGTTCTAATTCTAAATTATCTTTTGATCATCATTTCATCAAATAATGAAATTAGCTTAAATTGTTGCTTTAATTTGAACAGAATAAGTTGCAGAAAATGACAATGGTATGTTCTTCATGCTTTTAATGTTTTACTCTGCATGAACTGAATGTGAAGGGTAACTTTTATAAATAATGAAACGTGAAACAATGAGAAAGAAAAAACATATTGCAATGTATAATTTTTTTGTAAAATTGTATTGTTATTTAATGTTTCATAACAGAAAGAGTTAACACCTAAGGTATTAATTATGCAGTTGAAAGAGATTATAATGCATTATGCAGCTGAAAGAAGTTACACGCATCTGTTAAGAAGAACGCAGTTAGAAAAGGAAAGCAAACAAAGTCAAGTCCATGTAAAGCATCATATGAGAAAAAAAAGGTAATTTTTCTTTAACTTGATTATCATAGTAAATCATTCATGTTTGTATGCAAGTAATTTGGCTATATATATATATATATATATATATATACATGTTAATAAGTTATACAATATATGAGATTAACGCTTTTGAATTACTTTCTAAAAATATATTTTTAGTTATAAGGGTCTTAGGATGAAGTGAAGTTGATAAAAATATATTTTGGGTTGATATTATTTATGTTTTTTATTATTATACACTGTGATGGTGAGACCATTGTTTCGACTGGAGGAATGTATGAACTCGGCTTTCCATCGATGGTTTTGCTATCCTAAGACTACTCTAAATCCCTATTAGTTCATGTACACCTCAATTTCTTCAATTTCATGAAGGTTAGTTTTGGATTTTTTTTATTATTCTCTTCTTTTATCCATGTCTTCTTTCCTGTTTTCTGTAAATTCTGGGGAATTTAAAGGAAAAAAAATCGTTACCTGTGTTGTATCATAAACATTTGGGGATGTCAATCGAAGTTTCGTTTACCCCGTGGTCAGCGATTTCTTAATTCTTCTGAAACTTCGCCTCTATTACTAACGCAGTTTCATGGCTTTTTGAAAAAAAATCCATTTCCAACCTCACAGAGAGGTTCTGTTGTGAGGTTCTGGGTGGACGAAAAGTTGTTGAAGGAAATCCTAAAGTTTTTTGATATTATTTACTTTCAATCTTCCGCCTTCTCTCTTAATCAATTTTAATGTTTCGAATTTTACACATTAGAGACAGGGGAAGTAAGAGAGCATCATGAGGAAGGAGGTAGCAAGAAGATCTGGAATTCAAACTCTCGGGACCTCCAAAGCATTAGTTCAACAGGATGAGGATGAACAGAGTATCTTGGCCATTTTGCTGTGAAAATCATGTAAAAAGGTAAATTCACCCTTTGCAATTTTGTTGTAGAATACATTTACATCGTATGGAACATAGTTTTACAGATCTGAAGTGCAATGTGGCAGGCAACAATTGAAGAAAACTCAGAAGTCGGCTTCATATTCTGTCTTTTGCATTAAAAAAAGTAACATCAAACCTTTTTTTTATGCGGGAGAAGAATATCACATGGCCGGATATCTTTGAGGAGATACATGTATTTTCTTTTTACAACATTACTATATATATGTCGCACTTCAATATTAAATGTTGTTTGTTAGAATACTATGAAACCGATATGTTTCACATTTTAACATATCAAGGTATTTACGTTTTCTAAAATTTTCTACTTCCACTTGGTCTTATTCTTTAAACTTTAGGCTAATTATTATAGTTTTGCAGGACCGTGTGCGTGCAGAAACTTAGAAGACAACCATTTTACAGCATCAGAGTTATATACAAGGCATAGTAAGAAAATATTTTCAACCATATGTGTATCGGTTTATGCCTTATGATTTAGTCTAAATTTGATTTTTTTTTTCCTTTTTGGTCATATAAAATGGTAAAAGTATAATAAATTACTAACGATATGAAATATTTTTATAGGTTTTAGAAAATGTTAAATAACACTAAAATTTTGTATTTTACTATATGGTCAATTTTCGATTTCCTTTTACTTAAAATTGATTCACAAATGTTTTTAGGAAGAAAAGACGTTGAATTCGGTGGTAGTTTTCACAAAGGTATTTGAACATTTAACCAAGAGTGGCGAATGTGAAATGACAACTCTGTCCCTGTTGGAAACTTTAAGGTTGAGCCGCCTAAGTTGTTCTAAGGTCGTGGGGAGCATTTGAAGGTTAAACGACAAGTATGTCCCTGTTATGAAAGTTTGTATTGTAAACTATTAAATCATGATTTTTATCTTTGTTGTTTAGATAGGAATGCTGAAAAGTCGTATCCGCCCATGTGATATCACAATAAATATTGGCAATGCTTGCATGATTGGGGACAATCCTTCGGATGATGTCAAGACCGCAAGATAGATTTGTTTTATTACTTTTTAATATTTATTAAATTGAATTCTAATTTTATATAAACATTCGTTTTCCCTTTTTATTTATATATTGCAGGCAAGACATCCATGTTTTTCAATTTTGACAAGGATAGGTGTTTTTAGAGGAAGAGAGAACTGCTCAGATTATCATGTTTATCGGGTGAGTTGGAGTTGAAATGATTTATGATCCTTTTTTTTCAAAATTTATTTGAATTTTGATGTTGAAAAGTACTTATTGATACATAATAAATTTTGGATGTGTGTATGTCTGATCCACTTTGTATGTGTGTGTCATATGATATGAATGTGTATGCTCATATTTTATCATGGGTTTTTGCTTTCTAATGTTTTCATGTAATTACTGTGCAGGGCAGGTAGCAGAGTTTATGTTGTCCGGATTAAACGCAATGAGGTAATATTTTCCAACTTCTTCTGGCCCTTAATGCCTTAATACACATCATTTCGTTATCTAATAGTTGTGGCATTAATTTATAATGGTATGGTCAGCTTCTATATGCAGGAATCCAGCACAATCCGACTTTCGAGTTATACCCGATTATAAAGCCTTGGCCCTTTCGAGGGTGGGCAAGGAGCTACGTTTTTTTTTATTTATCTAGCGTAAGTAGAACTAACATAAGTGCAATCTTCCGAGAAGAGAAGAATGTTACCGATCTAAATATTATGCTCCTAAGCTTTTCAAGGTAAGAAAATTTGTTATAATTCTAATAGTGTGAATCTGGTCATTAAATCTCCGTATAGGGAGATTGTTGTGCGAATGTACATTTTTATTTTTTATTCTTATTTTTATAGCATACTGCAACACTTTGATATATTTTCTTATTAACACATTGTCCTGTGGAAATTCTATCCAATTATTGGATTGTATTTTCTTATTATAACATTTACACGTTTGTAAATGGACAAATCTCCTACAATGGCAACGTATTTTATTGTGGCTAACAACTTGGGCAATGTACTTTACTTTGACGCAAAAGCATCACCTTCCGCCCCCGCAACGTGGGGGGGAACTTTCTAGTGTTAGCATTAAAACAATTTGCTTATATTAATAATATGGGCTTTTAATTATATTTAATATGCTTTTTATCTACAAGGGTGGTGGGAGGGGTCACCCCTTCATCCCTATGGTACCGATAATGCAGGGTGGTGTATTTTCGTGTCATGTTGTTGTGTCACCTACATGCCAATAGGGGTATGTTTGGGATTAAATAACAAAAAGCTAAAATTCACAAAAAGATAAGAATTTCTGTTTGGAAAATCTCCAAAAAAGTCTTAAAATTTTACCTTATTTTAAGAAAAAGTTCCAAACTAAATTTTGTTTACGAAAAAGCATGAATTACCGGTAAAAACGACGAATTGATCCATTTTTTCCGGTTTACTGGTTTTATTACTTACCTGTTTTACTAAAGTTCCATTATTTTACCCTAATTTGCGAATTAGTCCCAAAATAAAATTTACTGATGATTTGACCATTTTGTCTATGTAACATACATTTTACCGGTTTCATTTGCTGACCCAGACGCCTAGTCATTAAATGAGATGACGTGATGGATATGTTGAGTTATATAGCTTCGATGCAAGGGAAAAGAGCAAGGAAAAACCCTATATCCGGAACTCCGAGAGAGCCGAAATAGCGGCCGATAACGAAGCTGAGATTTATGCTCGCATACGGAGTAATGCTATGTTTAGCATAAAACTTGATATCCTGATGTATTGGATATCTTTTTGGAACATAAAATGCATCCAACGAAGACTACAATAATTACATAAACTAACAACAACGGCGTTATTTTTTTACGTTTATAAGAAATATCAAATTGTCTATCTAATCTTATGTAACCCAATATATTCATCTCATCAGACATCAACTCGTTTTCTGCCCTTTTTTATTGGAAACACATTTTGTTGGTACATAGTCATAAATGAGCCAATGAGATGGGTATCAAATTTTACAGTAAATGTGGTATTATATAACTCATCGTATTCATCTTATCAGCTAATTTAATGACTAGGTGTCTAAGTCAGCAATGAAACTGATAAAAATGTATGTTACATTAAGAAAAGGTCCAAATCATTAGTAAATTTTATTTTGGGACTTGTTCGTAAATTAGGGTAAAATAATGAGACTTTAGTGAAACATGTAAGTAATAAAACCGGTAAACCGGAAAAAAGGGGTCAAATCGACATTTTTACCGGTAATTCATGCTTTTTCGTAAACAAATTTTAGTTTGAGACTTTTTCGTAAATTAGGGTAAAATTTTAGGACTTTTGTGGAGATTTCCCTTCCTGTTTTTTGTCCGACCAACTTTTCATTCTTAGCTAAAAGTTGATTTGAAAAGAACTTTTCAATTTACCAAACAACTTTTGGTAATTTTTAACTTTTTAAAAAAGTTAAAAGTCAAAAAGTTGATTAAAAACGAATCCCAAAAACCTTCTAAGTTTTTTTTCTCTCCATCTATCCACCAATAATCTTCTTTCTTTCTATCTCTTCTCCATTCAATTCCTCCCTGTCTAAAAATATTCTAGCAAAGTGCTTCCAATACAAAGTCAAAGTTAGTTGGGCTAATTGACACTTTTAGTTCCTTTAATCTAACTTTTTATTTTGAAGTTAAGATTTATTTCTCACTTCACATATAATTATTTTGTTGGTTCTGCTTCAAACACAGAAAACAGAAAAGGAAAGGAAAAAAACAGAACAGAGGACAATTACTTGGTGCCAAAGGCTCTTCCTTAATAAGCAAAACAAAGAAAGGTTTTTTTCATACAAATAAGAAAAAACACATGTCCTATATTTATACTAAAAGATAAGGTGTTTGACTAAACACAAAAACTAGGAATAAACTTAATAAAAATGAGCTTTCCTATTTTACCCTTAGATGAGATTTTGTCCTAGGATTCTGAATTATCCAACATTCTCCCGCTTAATTCAGAATCTCGTACATCTTCATTCCTAGCAACTTCTTCATCTCGTCTTTCATTTCAATTCTCGACTTTTCCCGGACACCCAACCTTCACCTCGGTCACATCAAAAGTCTTCTCTCAATCCATTTGATTGTTAACAACACATGTAACATATACCATGACATCTCTTTGGACATGTTCATTACCATCTTGACTTTTCCTGGATCAACGACCTCTTCCTTGACCACACCCAAAGCCACCCGATTTGAACTTCCACCGCCTTAATGTTCACACCATGTTTTTTGTCCATTCCCCTCATGTCTTGACAACCATACCTTTTCCGATCAATCATATTCCAAGATTTTCTTGCAACGAACGCCATCGATTCAACCGTCCCCCATATGTCGTATGCATCAATAATCAACTTAACTTTGATTGAAAACACCGGATAATTTGTTGGAGTCAAAATCGAAACTTGATACGTCATCGAACCTTCTTCTTTTACCAACGACATCCTATTCTTCTTTTGACAACCCCAGTCTCATTAATCAAGCTTGCTCCGAGAGCAATCTTCCACCAAACAACAAGACAAGGTCAAGACCACCTTTACCGTCTTCCGTCACCCGCAAAACGAACCAAATCAAAGCCACCCACTTTGATGTATTTTCGCTCGTCTTTTCCGCGCCTCCTATTAGTCTCTCGCTACCTTAGAACAAACCAGATCAAGAGAAAATGGGGTTGCTTGCGATCAAAACTGAATCACACCCCCTTCAATGTAACCCGATTCCCGCTGCGTCTGCCCTACAGCGAAACGCTACACTTTTTTTTGAAACCGACTCTCAAACTAACTGCCCTAGGTCTTCACAATCCCTAGGCTCCGATAACAAATGTTGGTTTTGCTTCAAACACAAGCAAAACAAAAAAGAAAAGGAAAGGAAAAAAAGAGAACATGGGGCAATTACTTGGTGCCAAAGGCTCTTCCTTAATAAGCAAAACAAAGAGGGGTCTTTTTTCATACAAATAAGAAAAAACTAAGGTCCTATATTTATACTAAAACATAAGGTGTTTGACTAAAAACTAAGAATAAACTTAATAAAAAAGAACTTTCCTATTTTACCCTTAGATGAGATTTTGTCGAGGATTCTGAATTATCCAACATATTTATTACATTTGTTATGATTTTAGTTATTTATTTTTGTAGTTTAATTAGTTTATTTATTTAATTTTTCAAAAATTTCATTTTTTATCAAAATTAGACAAACATTATAGCCATAAAATACGGATATTATATCAAGTCTTTAAGCCTTAAGCCATATATAAAAGATGAATTTGCATAAATATAAATATCATGTTTTTTATCAATCTTGATAAAAGAACTCAAACAAGATCACAATTTAAAACACAAATTTTGATATATCAAATTTCTTGTGGAGACAAATGCTAATTTATATGATTCATTCTTAAAAAACAAAGGCATTCCAATAAAATTATATATCCGTTAATCCGTGTGGTTGCGTAGCCAAACAAACGTTGAATTTTCGCTTAGAAAAGTTGGATTTTTTCTTAAATACAAAGAAAAAGAAAGACGTGATTTACCAAAAATATAACAACTTACAAATCAGATTCGTTGATCAGTTTCTCTAAAACTTGGATATCTGTCAAACCCAAAAGAGAGAACAAGACAAGCGCCCAGGTTTTGTCGTTCAAAGTCTTCCCCATTTCATCATCATCATCGTTATTGGTTTTCTCTTGTTCTCTTTGATTCATTTCGATTTCGAAGAAACAAGATTAAACCCACAAGAAATCCCTTTTAATAATTGAAACATTGGAGTAAATACGAGACCCTCTTCGTCCTTGGTCAATCCGGTAGCGAGGATCAATGGGTTGTGCTGCCAGCAAGACTGCTGATTCCAAAGCCGACCGCCTGTCACGGTGGAGCGCCACCGGCATTGTGGGCTTACGCGACGCCAAATTAAAGGCACACACTCTTATCTGTATATTTAAATACCCTTATCTGCAACTGTTTTATACGTTCTTTCATTTTGATTTTTCCATAAAAACTATTGTGTTAAGATAAATAGCTTAATTTCCGTGGGAAGATATCGGCTTTTTGTTCATATTTGTTTAATTTATGTATCAAAAGAAATTATTCAAACACATAATCCATCCTGAACATGGGCAAAAATGTCCACCATGTGTGTTTTCCTGTTACATTAGCATATAGGAATAGGGGTTTTAGCCATTTGAATCTATGGAGATGAAATAATCGTTTATATTCTTAACCAATTAGCTAAGACATTTATGTTTGATTAGTTAATCAGACATGTTTCAAAACTAAATTAAGTTTATGTGATGAACCAGTCGTTTCCAGATGAAGTTCTTGAGCTGGATAGATCAGTACGGACTCTTGATTTGACACACAACAAATTAGGTACATTTTCTCTTTACACAACTTAATCTGACAAACTATATGGATGTTTCTTTTTGACCTAACACAGAAAGAAGGACTTAATAGAAAAATCTAATACTTTCCCTTGCTAACTTTTTCTTTCTGCTACCACAGCTGACATTCCAGAGGAGATCAGCAAATTCGTAAACATGCAGAGGCTGGTAAGAATCACAAATTTGGATTTATCTTTTCTATTTAATCTATTATATATATGAAATAAAGTATTAATCTTCAATTCTAAACTTTACCAAGCATGCATCATTCTATTCACAACTTTGTTTCAGGGTAAGGTTGAATGATCAAGCTTACAACTTTCATGACCTTTTCTTGAATCAGTTCTTTAAATTGACAAATAGAATTCTTATTTAAGCTGCTAACTTTGGGGCTTTGTGGGATGTCTCATGATTAACGACTAACATGTCTGTATGCGTTAATCAACAAATATTAATATCTGAAACTACAACACTTTGTTTTCAGATATTGGCTGAAAATATAATCGAGCGCCTTCCAGGGAACGTGGGAAAACTTCAGTCTTTGAAGCTATTAAATCTCGATCAAAATAGAGTTACTTTTTTACCCGATGAATGTAATAACACCAAATCTAGTTCATCATTTCCTCCATCCCATGAAAATTGCGTTTTTGACCTTTTTTTTTTCTAAAAAAAAAAAACCTTGGAAACCGTGCAGAGTCAGACATTGCAATTTTCATGAGACGTTGAATGTCTTATTTTTCATAAATTCCTAATTTTAAGGCTTTATGTTGATTCCTTGGGCTGCGTTTGTTACACTACAGTCAGAATTGGACAGGACATGACAAACTTTCTAGGGTTATTTTAATGGTAATGACAAAGAGGGCGTTTACGTCTTTTTCCAGAGACAGAGAGATTGAGAGCGAGGTCTTGTCCCACCTTTTTGGGTGAAACGGTCCAAGTCTGTTATGCTCTGTACTGTTCAGTTCTGTCCTGTTCTGTTCTGTTCTGTCTTGTCCTGTGTAACAAATGAGGCCTTACAACTGTTTCTTCAGTGGGCCAACTTGTGAAACTTGAGCGGTTATCCATCTCGGGCAACCAGTTAACCAACCTGCCCGAAACCATTGGAAGCTTGCGCAATGTAAGTGGCTTCATCTACCAACTTACTAATCAATTTTGAAATTTTAGAACTCAATTGAGCTTTTGAATATGCAGTTATTGCTGTTGAATGTGTCAAATAATCAACTGAAATTTCTTCCGGAATCTATTGGCAGCTGTTATTCTTTAGAAGAGCTACAAGCAAATGGTAAAGTTCTTTGTTTCAAGGAATTATTTAATATTTGCTTCTCTTTTTTCTTGATTAGTGTACTCAACTTCATGTTGCAAATAGATAATCGATCTTGGAGAAATGAAAAAGAAAAAAAAAATAAAACATTGTTTATTCACATCTCTCACTGAATCAGCTTCGTGTTTCTTGGTTTTGTGGTTTCTAGAAAATTCTATTGAAGAACTGCCTCCTTCGGTCAGCAATCTCATTCACCTGAAGTCACTATGCTTGGACCATAACAAAGTCAAAAAGGTTTGCAAAATATTTACTACATATGGGTGTTTATGTAATTTAATGTAGAAAGATTAGGGGTAGTTTATGAGCATCAAAATTTTACCCAATTCAAAACTTAATTTTCACACCATTTGCTCAACAGATACCTCCAAGTTTATTGAAGGAATGCAAGACTCTACAAAATATTTCACTGCATAATAATCCCATATCTATGGATCAATTCCAATCGGTAAACTTTATTGTCTCCTTTTCCTGATTTTCAATTTTGCTGCAATTTAGCCATTGAAGTCAAATTAGTTTGGTTAAAACATGAGATGATCAGATTTGAAATCTTCTCAGATGGAAGGATTTCAAGAATTTGAAGCTCGGAGGAAAAAGAAATTTGACAAAAAGATAGATTCAAATGTGATGATGGGTTCTAAAGGCCTTGATGAAGGCGTCGATCTGTAAAATTAAACCTCCATACCATTTTTAGTGAAGGCCTTACATCATATCATATGTTAATTTTGAGTTCATATTTAGTGAAGGTCTTATTGTACATAACAAAACATACTTGAATTACAAGTTAAAAATGTATCTGCAATTGAAATAGACAAAGTGTTATTATTATTATTATTATTATTATTTTGAGTAGACATGTCCATGTCATTCCTATACTCTTTTTTGTGTTTTTGGCGTTACTTTATGAGTGATTATGTGGACACTATTGCAAGTCAAGCTTCTTTAGTGCCGGTGACATTGGTGACATTGAAGCGGGCCAACACATGACTCAAGGCGGTGGGCACCAAGACAAGGATGCTAAGACCGTCTTTGTTTCACAGGACACCGACAAATCATAACAGTGTTATCTGTGTTTGATATTTACTGGACTAAGACTAATAAAACTAATGGTAACTAGACAAAATATGCAATTTCCCAAAAAGGCAAAACAATCTGGGTCGGGAGTTGCCTTTGATGTCTTATGTGTGCAAAAGACGTTAATGTCCTCCTCATCGATAATAGCAGAGACAATTTGTCCAGTCTTGTCCTAATCAATATTGTCTGTCGTTGAGTCATGTATTGTCCTGTATGACAAACGTAACCTAAGGGAATATGGCACATAGGATTGATCCATTTAAAGCAAATGTTGGTTACAATAGTTTACCATAGAGCTCTCTTAGTATATTATTAAGTTTTCTAAGATAACAACTGTGATTTTTAGGACTACTCAAAAAAAGAAATGGAAGACACAGAAGTGTATCACATCTTTAGGTAAAACACATGGAAAATGTGGAACTTTTTTAAACAATGATTGATTTTTCTTTGTTATGAAATATTAATTTTTGAATTTAGCCTTTTATAAAATGCTAATTGTAATAAGATAACATAATTTTTTTTTTCAAGAAAAATAAATTATTTAACAAACTTAAACATGAATCTACATTTATTTGTGCCCCACGTGGAGATGGCAGCCTGTTTGGTGAACTAAGCTCAAACTGCAACACCAAAACAGGAATAAACAAGGGACAACACTATGCATATGATGGTGGGTGGGACTTTGGGGGATATCATCTTTTGTTATGGATCACATTAATATTTTAAAATACAACTTTTTTTTTTATCTATATAAAATACAAGAATCAAATGCCATTACAATTATAAGAATGCAATTCAAACAGTTTTTATACATATAAAAAATACTATGTCAATATTTTTCAATTTAACAGTTTGTTCATGTTAGTTTAGTGACATTAAATTAAGTCTTTTATCTTAGTAATCTTAATGGTTGCTTGATCCAAGAGAGTGGGTCCCACCATTTGAATTTTTAAGGAGTTTATTTTGGTTTGGTTTGATTGACTCTTTGTTAAAGAGTATTTTTTAAGCATGGCTGGTGAGAAACTTGTTTATTAAACACATGAAACCATTATCACTTTTGTAAAGGAACACATGCACTTTATTATGATTGGTATACAATACATACAAGATCCTTGTGGAACAAAAGAGTAAAATTTGTAACTTATAACAAGTTAATTTATTTTCTTTTTCGCGAGCAATGTTGATTTCATCACGATAACATATAGATTTTGGATTTATAGATCCCTTCTTCAAATCAATAATTTTAAATTCAAAATAGTACAGAAAATTGTATAGTTGTTAATTTTGGAGAAGGGTTTAGTTGTATGATGTATGATTAAAGCTTGATGTGGTCATAACCTAATAATAAATTCTTTGGGATTAAGAATTAATTAATAACCAGTTAATGTTGATGACCAATTAAGCACTCACATGCTTTACTTTATACAACAAGATTGCTTTTGGGGCAATCAAGCACTTCAAATGGTTATGAGTCTCCTTCATGCACTAAAAGCTCACCTCCTATTTTGCTTAAACTTGTGGTTTAAAGACTAATTGGAAGTTGGTTCATCTTTTTAATAAAGATATTCCCACAATTAAATAGGTTTATATAAAGGTCCACGTACATATTTAAACAATAATATTTTTTCAAGTTATGTAATAAAATAGTTTAATTTTGCGGAAATATACAACCACTTTTAATTTTAGAACCAAAACATCACTTAAATATTTATTTATGCAACGATGTTTCACATTTTTACCAATTTATACAATATTTTAATTATTTTATCAATTTTTGTTGACATAAATTACACAAGTATGGTTCAACCGGTGGTGA
This sequence comes from Lactuca virosa, assembly GCF_052849685.1. Classification (NCBI taxonomy): domain Eukaryota; kingdom Viridiplantae; phylum Streptophyta; class Magnoliopsida; order Asterales; family Asteraceae; genus Lactuca; species Lactuca virosa. Next base: position 26,985,777 of record NC_136426.1, on the reverse strand, counting down.
AACATGCTCTCGATAAAATTCCACATCATTTGGTTCTAAAATGAATTATTGTGGTATATTCTGTATAAAGAAAAAGGTGAAATGATGTTGTATAAATACATATACAAACAGATACAAAATAAATTTTGTATGTGACATTTTTAAAACCACAAAGGGCATAAAGATCAAAGTAAGGCATCTTATTTTGGCCTAAAAATGTATACAAAATGGCATGGAATAGAAGACAAAGAGTGACCAAAACTTGCCTTGAAGGGTTAAATGGGTTGTCAACTTGATCAACATCACTTTTAGTCATGCATTTGTCTACTCTCTCTCTTGTCTCATAAGTGAAGCTTAATTAATGCCACTACATGTGTGTATGTTTGTGCTTAGCATTAGGCATCAATAATCCTTTTTTTAACTAATCATAAATATTCTTCTACATATACTTTGTAGTTTATGCAACAAAGTTTGTACATTTTATTTGTAACTTAAAGTTTTTTAGAACCGTCCATTCTATTGCAACAAGTCAATCCTGACCGTTGGATTAAGTAATCACAAAATTATGTGCATGCACATGTCATGAATTGGACTTGTATGCCAAAAGAATCTAAAAGTAAGGACCAAAACTAATAAAATAAAAGTTAGTTGTTATCTTGTAAGCACTTGCACTTGTGCTACAGCTAAACATTGTGCTAAGATGCCGGCTTAAACGATACAATTAACGCTTAATTAAGATAGTTATCAACCATGAATGATAAATCTCATAATAGGACATTAACGTTTCCGGTTTGAGCAATGAGGAAAGCCGGCTCTTTAATCTCTTATATACCTTTTTTGTGTATTTTAAGGTAAAAAAATGAGTGATGATTATATATTTTTTTAACCAAAAAAATAATAACTTTTTCATATTTTGTTATCACACTACAATATGAAAATATTTAATTTCTTCAAATTTGTAAGTTTTTGTTACTGAGAAATATTATTTCTTTAATTATAATTAAAAAAGAACACTTGAAAAAGTCATGTAGTATTTAGATATTTGCAAATAATTTGTATTAAAAGTTTCTCTTTTTTATCAAGAATTAATATAAAAATAGTTTTTTAAAAATGTTTTAAATATTGGGTTGCTTTTGATGTGAAGTGACGAAAATGCCACTAGCCTACTACCACTACTACTAGTATGCTTGTTTAGCACAAAAAAGCTTTTAGCTTCCATATGCAGGCTTGTAGATTCTTTACTTCACAAACTTCTTGTTGGTTTAGTGGGTCCCTTTTTCTCATTTGTCCAACTTACCAGTCATTGCATTTGCTTCTTCATTTTGCGTTAGGAAATGACGAGATTGCCCTTGTTAATTAATAAGGCCAAATACTTTAGGAATAAGTGCGACACTTGGCATGTCCTGATTGGGAGTATTAGGTTAATTCATTGAAGGAAGATATGAGGTGTAAGAGACCCACACCATTGTTTATTAATGTTTATATTTCTGTGGGTAGATAAATTACAGAGATCATGGCAAAATTAGGAATTGTAGGGCAACAATCATGAGGCCACCGGTTTGGAGATGCCCAATGTGGAGCAATTTAAGCCGTCGGATTGGCGTTTGGCGTAGGATACTTAGCTGAGTACACGTTGCTTTTGCCTCTTTTTATCCTTATTTCCATGCATGGATTTCTCCTTCTCCCTCCAACTATAGCCTATTCATCTCTCTCTTCTGTCTCTCTGCTTACATATATATTTCTAGAGAGAGAAACTGATAAAAGTTCAGACAGAGAGAAAGAGAGAGGGTGTGCTTGTTCATCGTCATCATTAGCAAGAAAGGTAACCGACCCATCATCTCTTTTTCAGATTTCTGATCTTTTTTGCTTCGATTCTTGACTACTACTCGAGTGTAGCTTCAATTTAGTTATTGTGTTCTCATTTTAACGCGATTGGATCTTGTTTTTGCTGAGCTACAAAATGCAATTTGAGATGGGTTCTTCTTTATTCTTCATTTCATTCTGCAAGAAGATTGAAAACCCACCAAAGATTTGGGCTTCTAATCGTGTTTCTTGATCTTCGCGTGTCTCAATTTTCGGTTGAAATTTTTTCAAGTCGCGTTCTTGCGAAGAACAAATCGAATCTGAGATGGGTTCTTTGTTAGTCGTTTCAGTCGGCAGAAAGACCGGATACCAACTAACGATTTGAGCTTTTGATCGTCTTTCTTGATCTGGGTGTTTCACAATTCTCAGTATTCAACTTTTAAGGCATGTTCTTGTTGAAAATAAAATGCAATCCGAGATTTAAGCTTTTGTTCTTGTGTCTTGATCTCTGTGTTCTTAAATTCTCATTTTTTCAAGCTTAAATTCTCTGTTTCTTTGAGAATTCATCATCATCCTCTGTCCTTGGACCACTTTAGCTTACAATCTGATCTGAATTTTGACCTTTTGTTCGTTGAAAATGTTTAAGTCCAATCAAAATTCAGTGCAACAAAGTGATCGAGAACTTATGAAACACATGTGTAAGCTGTGCAACAAAAGCTTCCCCTGTGGTAGATCCTTGGGAGGTCACATGAGGTCTCACGTGATCAACTCCACCGATCATCATCACAAGACGAAGCTCTCATCTGTCAACAACAATGACAGAAACATGATGGATAACAACAGCGCATCAGTCCTCAATGGCTCTTCAAACTCGAATGATTTGGGTTATGAGCTGAGAAAAGATCCCAAAAAGACTTTGAAAGCAAAAGATTCAAGTGAACCCCACGACGACTGTTTGGTTGTTCTTGATAAGCTTTGTAAAGAATGTGGAAAAGGTTTTCAGTCTTGGAAGGCCTTGTTTGGACACATGAAATGTCACTCTGACAAAGTCTTAAACACCAAAACCGCAATTTCGAATCAAGATTCTAAGATTAGTCAATCTGGTAATGACAATTCAGGTACAAAAATCCGTCAAATGAAGAAATCAAGATCAAGAAATGGAACAACCAAAAAGTCGATCGTTACTTGTGCTACCACTCCTACTGTTACCACCACCACCACAACCACCACCACCACCACCACCACCGCTACCGCTACAGCTTCATCTTCGGTTTCCATGAATGCTAACCATGCTTCAACAAGTGTTGTTTCTGATATGGATCAAGAACAAGAAGTAGAGATTGCTATGTGTTTGATCATGCTTTCCAGAGATGTGGGGAAATGGGGCAAGAAGATAACCGGAAATGGTTATAAGATGAAGAAATTAGCAGAATCAGAAGTTGGTTACGAAATCCTTGGAAGATCTGAGGTGGGTTTTGATGATTTCGAGAAAAAAACAATCAATGAAGACGAATTTGATGATCAAAACAAGAAAAAGTTTGAGTGTACTACTTGCAACAAGAGTTTTCACTCTTATCAAGCACTTGGTGGGCATAGAGCAAGTCACAACAAGTTAAAGGGATGTTTTGATTCGAATAATGACCACAAAAACAAGATTGAAAGCAAACCAGCGTTAGATCATGAAGATATGATTAATCGGTGTTGTGAAAAAACATCTGATAATCATCATTCAACATCAAGTTTCAATCTTGGTGGTTCTTTGAAGAACACATTGGTGCTAGGAGCTCATGAGTGTTCAATTTGCTTTAAAATTTTCTCATCAGGACAAGCTTTGGGGGGTCACAAGAGATCGCACTTGATTGCTGAGGCTAAACTGAATCAACAAAACCCAAGTTTGGTCGAGAAATTGGAGAAACCAGTTCAGGAAATCCGAGGTTTTATTGATCTAAACATGCTTCCTGATCCTACAGAAGAAGAAGAAGAAGAAGATCAGCAACAAGAGATAATGATGGGGGACACAAGTACCACAGGGACCGAGTATAATCCATGGTGCTACAACCATGCATCAACATTACTTGGTTTGCTTTCAACATGCTAACACTTCCAAGATCATTTCAAGTGTCAATTCCATTATACCAGTACTAATACACCGGATCATACACATTTCATTGATTCTTTACGTATTTGATGTAATTTTCTGTGTTGACCAACACCTTTAAGTAGCCAATACAAAATTTGTCAGAGTTCTACATCGTGTGATTTAAATTCATTGTTTTGCCTCATTCAAGAACAATAGTTTCATGAACTATAGTACTAAAGATCAGCACTTAACCTTTGTTTTTGCTCTGTCAATGGTCTGGCACCTTGTTGCTGGAGATTGGCATTGTATAATGCGCGAATTACTGATCTGGTAATTAGTATGTTTTTGTGTTGGAAAAGAAACTAGCAAGTTGGCTAGTTTCCTTGTCTCCCATTCGTGGGAGGAAGAATATTTAGTGAGTTTATAAGGCTTTTCTAGCCTTAAGCCATGAGACACGAGGTTCGCAAAAATCATGTCTACATTCGAAATTGTGGTCTTGCCAAAATATACATTTTCTGGAGGCATACATAACAAATCAGATCTATATTCTTACGACGATGCATCACATTCTCGTAATTAAGAATGGTTGTAACTAAGAAAAAAATATGCATTCTATCAAGAATTATATATTTAAGAATGCCATAATGTATTATTGTTTTTGTTCGATTTTTAACCATTCTTAGTTTTATTCTTTGAAAATAAATATATGGGTTTTGACCTACGAGTTTTTGGTGTCATCCTCATTATGTTCATCATAAACACATCTAGGTTTCTTGAACACACACACACAAAAGATTTCTGAACGATTTAAAATTGTGTTCTTTGAAATCGAGTTTCAAGAACATCATGTTCAGGTCTAGGTTCAAACACACATATTCACATACACAAACCCTTCAACTTTAGTTTCTGGAAATGTTGGTGTTGGATTTCCTGAACAAGTTTCCGGATTCGAGATCTCAATGAAGATGAACTCGATTTCAAAAACCCAACAGAAGTTAAGAACACGAAATCTTTGTGTGGTTGTTTCAAAAACCTGCATGCACACATCCGGTGTGTGTTTCAAATCTTTGAAGAACTCCAGAATACAAAATCCTTGTGTTTTGTTTCGCACCAAGAACTCAAGAACCAAAAATCTTTGAAGTCAATATGAAATTGTAACGCCCCATTTTCACAACAAAATTTTTCATTTTTAATTAAGATAAAACTTCACATTTATAGAATCCAAGTTAAGAAAACCACTTTTTCCAAAATACAAATCAGAGTAATAAACGCGGAACCTCCATTGGTGCTGATGAATATATACAGTCATGTAACATCCTAAGTTTTGTCATTTGTAGTCCCTGGGGATGGAAGGGTAAAGCCATGAAGAGCCTAAGGGCTAAACTGTAATTTTGGGGCCAGGAAGAGTACGTTGGGCGTACACTTGTGTACGCTGGGCGTACTCATATCAGAAGGAAACCCTAATATCTCGGGTTGGGGGCTATATAAACATCCTTATGGCTCATTTTCTCTCCTCCTTCTCAGTCTCCATCTTCCAGAAACGTCCCCAAACCCTAGTTCTTGTGTGTGAGAGTGAGTTGGTGGGTATTTTGAGCTCTTGAAGGTGAAGCCATTGCAACAATAGTTGAAGAAGGAGATTGGCTTGCAGATCTGAAGTTGTGTTGTGCCCCAGAAGCTCCAGAAGGTAAAAAGCTTCAAACTTTATGCTTGTAGGTCATAGATCTAGCCTTTCTAGCATTATGGAACCATTTCTTGTCCCAAAAACCCCAATATGGTGCATGTGATGATTTGGACGAGATGAGCTGTCCTTTGGTGGGTTGTCAAGTCCACCAAGCAAATTACATCCTTTGTTTGCAAATTAAACGTAATATAATGGTAAAAAGGGGTATCGATCCTCGGGGAAATGGTTGTATTCAATCACCAATGCAATCTAAAAGAACTATTGTAAATAAACTAACTAACTACAATTAAACTAGAGGGGGGGGTGTTATGATTGCTTGAAAACTAAAAGACTTGAATAACTAAAAACTTGCAAGTAAGCAAGATAGTGAGATGCTCAAATGTTGGGAACAGTTGGTTAACCAAGGCAATTCAACACAATGAACATTTGTGTGTTTATCATTAGGATTCAACATGAAGCTTATCATTCATCCCACATTGGTTATAGCAATCATAAAGCATGATATGCCAAGATTCCTCTTAGGTAGTATGGAGGTTGGGGAAGCCCACAACACACCTTCTTAATCAAGATCAAGGGTTTAATTGAAGCAATTGAACCCAAGAAGTTAATTAGCCTTAAGAAAGAAGGACTCCCCAATTCCTAGAGGATGTCAATGCTTACACATCCATAAAGGAGCTATGATTCATAAACTAGAGATGATTTTTACCATCATAAAGCCCTTGTTCTAAGTTAATTCAATGATTCAATGCAAAACCAAATAAATAAACTAACAATAGCTCATTCAAGTGCCAAGCTCATGATCAAAGCATTAAACAAGCATAAGAAATATGATCTAGAACCATAAACATAAGATAATTGATAATCTAGCATGAATCCTTCAAAAACCCACAAACATTCAAAGGTTTTAACCAAAGTTAACCAATATAGAGAGTTTAGCCACTCATGGCAATAGAACAACAATCACAAAAGTCTAATTGCATAAAAAAACTACCAAATAACTTGGAAAGTTGAAGAGAAATGAGTCTTGAGCTTCAAAATCGCCTCCTCCAGGTCTCCAATGGTGTAAAATCGAGACTATGGCTGCTAGATCTGATCCCCCAAGGTAATGGCAAGCCAAATGACCAAAATGCCCAAACTGGGCAGTTGTGCGGGTACCCGCGCGACGAAAATTCCACCCGCGCAAATGTTGTTGTAATGCTATTGGTCCTTCATTCCTCCACTCCACCCTTCCACTACCAAAGATTCCTTTGGTTCCCTCCATATCCATGTGATTTAAACCAACCAATCATCATTTAGCTACAAAAGTGGATGCTCCAAGCCCAAAAATAGAAGTTTATGACCCATCTTTACGAGCCCAAAATATCCAAGTCTTCAACTCTTTAAGGCCCAAGTCTTCTTTTATGGATCCGCCAAGCCCAATAGCGCCTCGAGAGCCCACAAGTCCGTCTTCATTCTAATCCACAATCGCGATAAGCACCAAAACCCTGCAAAATACCTCATGCAACATAAAAAAACACCCGGTACGATCCATACTAAAGAAAATAAATAAAATACAATGCAATAATGATAAAAGATCTAAAAATCTAAAATAAACTAATAAAAATAAGGAAATAAAATAAGCTATCATCCTTTCAGACTCTTGAAGGGGTTTTGAGTGTTAAAAATGAGGTCCCAATGGCTTAAGATGTCCCACGCATGTAGTAGGAAGGTCTTAATGGATTAAGACCTTAGATTAAGAGCTTTCTGGACGTCCAAAGTGTTAAAGTTCGAGACTTTATGAGTCCTAGGCACATTTGGTCACTGGATCTGAGGTTTGGGCTTAAGTGCTTAAGCCATTAAGCACTTATTAGAGTTTTGGAAAAACTCACGTACGCCCCGCGTAAGGTTCTGTACGCCCAGCGTACTCGGTCATTGACCCCGTTTTCCAGTCAACGCAAGACTCATGTACGCCCCGCGTAGCCTTGGGGTACGCCCAGCGTACGCCTTCTGTGGGATTTTTGTGATTTGGGCTTCGGGTGTTGGGCTGTTTATCAACTAGTTGGGCTTAGGCCTTTGCTGGACTTTATGGATATGATGTTTTGGGCCAAGTCTTGATAGTGGATCTTGGAGTTGGGCCCATTTAGGAAGTTGGGCCCAATTTGGTAATTGGGCCAATATTAGGCCTTACACATAAGGACTTGTAGATCATGGATTGGTATTGGGCCTTGGCCCAAATGAGAGAAAAGGCAAATTGGGCTAATATTATTTGTGGGATTCTTGGTCAAGATTAATATTCCTATTTTTGACTTATTGCTCGCTATTTTGGATAGTTCGGGATTTTTGGCGAGTCGGTGATCCGGGAGTTTGATTCTTCATTTCAGATCGGCTTTGGTAGGTGAGTTATTCTCACTATATCAACAGGGTCTAAGGCACCAAGGTCGGCCCTTTCTCGGATTGTATACTGGTATTCGTTTGATATGCTTATTGATCTGTTAGATCGGCGTCCTGGTAATTAGGACGATATTATGTTAGTGACCTGGTTTAGGTCGGTATCCTGATATGTAGGATGATGCTATGTTAGTGACCGGTTAGGTCGGTATCCTGGTTAGGATGTTGCTATGCTATATGATCTGCTAGATCGGTTTGTTCGTCTATGGACTGTTACGTGATTATCTGTTATATGTACACATGGTTGTTTGATTGGGGTTGGGTTGAGGCGGGTCCTGCTTTGTGTTGTAGGCCAATATACCCAGGGCGGACCGGATAGACTGCAGACCCGGGAGGGCACATAGTCAGGCCGAAGGCCCGGCGAGCGGTCCAGATAGGCTGAAGGCCCCGAGAGGGCGGACCAGACGTGCCGAGGCTCGGAGAGTGGGCCAGATAGACTGAAGGCCCGGTGCGGACAGATCAGTAATACTGTAGACTCAGAGAGTGGACCAGGTGGACTGAAGGTCGGGTGCGGTTGGACCAGTCACATTGTAGACTCGAGATGCATGGCTGTTCTGTATTTGTCGATATGATATGATTATGGTTATATGAGGTTGGTATTTTGGGGGTAACTCACTAAGCCTTCGAGCTTACAGTTTCAGTTTATTGTTTCAGGTTCAGCGGATGACCGTGGAAAGGAGAAGGCGTGATCGTACACTTCCTCATAGTTTGATTTGGATTTCTGGGATACTCTGATATAAACAATTTTGGAAACCTTTTTGTAATAACCTTGAGTATTTGAAATGTTTTAAAAGTTTAAATTTGGCATGAATTTTATGGATGTTACAAATTGGTATCAGAGCCTTGGTTTGAGTGAATTGGAGGAACACTCGTGTGAATCCAGTCTCAAACTAAGGAAAATGCTTTCAAAATGATTTTAAATGGTTTTCAAAATAAGAAAGGAGGATGCGAAGTGTACGATTAGCCGGAGCCAGTAAGTAGACCCCAAAATTGTTGGATTAATGTCTAAGTCCATAACTATAATTGGTAAGACTTGACCCGACCCGACATGGTCCATTTGGGTTGCATGGCATCATGCATTTGGATAGACTATAATGAGAGAAATAACACTTAAGGTTGGTTAATATATTATAAGTTCTAATATATTAATAAGGTTATTTAATTAGTATTGATCAAGAATTAATTTGGAATTAATTAAGTGATCAAAAGGAGACTAATTAAATATATGGGTTGATTGTGTAAATCATTCATTCTTATATATGTGGGCTTGTGATCCAAGATTCCTTATGTTGGACTAAGTCCATGGGGTGACCCATGGATACTCCATGGAGGTTAAAATCCATGGAGCATAAGGAATGGGTAAAGTTATGAGTTACATGGTGTAACCCTAATAGCCACCATATAAAAGAATCCCATGGCTCAAGAAATCGTGCACTAATGTGTGAGTGTGAGGGCTAGACGATTTCAAGGAGTGTTCAAGTTTCTCTCAAGTTATTCCAAGTGTATTTGGTGTTGTGTGAACCATTTGAGGTGTCACACTTGGGGCACTAGGCACTCAAGCTTCATGAAGACATTCTATATCAAAGAGGTATGTATTCTATCTTGTTATATTTATTATTTTGTATGCTAGATTAGGATAATACCTTGGATGTTCATAATTGTATGTATAATAGAGAAAACATAGATCCAAGGTATTTAGGGTTGCATGTACACTTAGGAGTGTTAGAATGCTCATAACCCAACAAAAATACCATGCAGTTATTTGATTATGTGATATGTTAGAACAACATGCTAATACTAGGCTAGGGATCTTCAGGAATTGCATGATAGAATTGCCTGATTACATGATGCCTGATAGCCTAGAGTTTTCCTTACATGAAATTGACATCATTACTGTAGTTGCTTAGTGTATGCATCACGACTATACATAATTAAGATCTTATAGCCTGAGAATGTTTGGTTTGGCCTTATTTCCTGTTCTTGTATGATGAAGGGCTTAGGGTAGGATCAGGTATTCAAAAGTCTATAGGGTCCAGCGTTATGTTTGGCTAGCATACACTAGTGCTGCAGGGTTGGTGGAAATTTCATGGATGGGTGGGTAGTGAGAGGCTGGGAGGCCAGTTACGAGATATTTATCATCCCTCTAGGAGTGAGGATTGAGCTCTCTCTATGATTATGTATATTGTTAGGGCATTGTGATGATACTTGAGACAAATATGGGTAGGTGTTGAAGGTAGTATGGGTCCGTACTACTGAAAACACAGGACCCATACGCGTAGCAAGGAAGTCACAACCCCTAGGGTTTAGTTAGAGGTTGGTCCCCTGTTATTATGCGGATTATTTGATATCTCCTTGGTATGTTTTCAGAATGGTGGTTACGAGACGCTTGGTGACTAGATCCGGGTCAGGATCAGGATCAGGAGATGGAGGCCAGGAGGGGCCAGCAGCACCCGAGACTGTGGTACAGACAGGGACAGAGGAGCTAGATGCCAGGATTCGAGAGATCCTGCATGATGAGGTTGCCGCTATGTTTCGGGCACAGCTACCAGAGATGTTTGGGTCTATCAAGACCGCCATGGTCGAGTACTTTGAAGAGCGCTATGCAGCCCTTGCAGAGGCGGCTGCCGCGACAGCTACTGCAGCTGTAACAACGGCAGGGGTAGGAGCCAGTCGGGCTTTTCAGTATCGGGACTTCGATAACACGAAGCCCCCGACTTTCGATGGGATTCAGGACCCTATCATAGCCATGAGGTGGCTATCGGACATCGAGGGATGCTTTTTCACATGTTCCCGCCTGGCTGACCAGAAGGTCAGGTGTGCCCTGAACATGTTGAGGTCCGGGGCGAAGGATTGGTGGAGGTTGATGACAGGATCTTATTCAAATGAGCAGAGAGCTACAGTTTCTTGGGATCGGTTTAGGGAGATGTTCTGCTCCTGTTACATTCTGCGAGTCGAGCGTGAGCGGTTAGCTCAAGAGTTCTTGGAGTTGAGACAGGGTACAGAGTCAGTGACTGAGATCACCCGTATGTTCACTGAGAGGGCGATGTTCTGCCCGTAGTTTGCTTCCGAGCAGGCTCAGATGACGCGTTATCTGAGCATGCTCAAGACTGACATTAGACAGTTTGTTGCTACCCAACGATGTGATACGTTGTTGGGCTTACAGGAGGCCGCTAGGCGGCGTGAGCTGGAGATTGAGTTACAGTTGCGAGAGTAGAGGCAGGCCCCGGTGCAGTCGCAGCCGGTGACAAAGCGGCCTAAGACCGCTAACTCTAGGTTTGGAGGCCAGAGCAGCCGCACGTGTGAGAAGTGTGGGAAGGGTCACTCTGGAGTTTGTAGGTCCGGTGGTGCGTGCCGCAAGTGCGGAAAGGAGGGGCATTATGCGAGGGATTGTCGCCAGTTGGCCCCGGTTCAGGACATGAAGATTTGTTATCATTGCCATCAGGTTGGCCACGTGAAGACCAGCTGTCCACAGTTGGTTGCTAGACCGGTGCAGGCTCCAGCGCCGGCTACATTGAGGATTACTGACGGGGGTCAGGGTAGAGCAGAGCTCCCGAGGGCTCAGGGACGTGCCTTCCAGCTTACAGCAGAGGAGGCAAGGTCAGAGCCAGATGCAGTTGCTGGTATGTTTTCTACCTCTTATCTTATTGTTTGTAATTATATTGTGAATTTTCCATCTCTTTTAGCATATGACATTAGGACATAGGAGGGTTTGAGGAATTTAGTAGCGAGGGGTTGTAGACGGTTAGGATCCATGGATGTTTTGAGATCGGGAAGTTAGGATATAGGATCACCATTCCATGGCCAGAAAACTGTGAATTGGAGATGCAGAAGTGTCAATTGGGATTCAGGTTCTTCTAAAGTTCGGTTGCTCCATGCCAGGAGGGTTGTTTTGCGGAGATTGTTCGTTTCAGGATTCATCGTTCTATGGTGAAGTGTGGAAATGCTTGGTTTGGACGGTTAAGGAGTGTTTTGATTTCGCCACTAGTAGGTAGTGGTTAGTGTCCCAAGTGGGGGAGAATTAAGAATTCTCAGATGGAGCATCAGTCGTTGAGGGCTTTGTTAGCTGTCAGGGCTCGGCAATACATTCAGCACGAGTATGCAGGTTATTTAGCGTGTGTAGTAGATATGCGGGTTAGGGAACATACCATGGTTTTCCGAGAGGGTGGACGATCATCATGAGGCCTAGGGATAGGCCAGGGGTTATAGTCCACAGAATGGATCAGGAGTTCGAAGCCCAAGTGGGTGAGAACAGGCTGCATGGGAGGAAGCACCAGGATGGGTTGGTCTAGGGAGATGCTCAACAGTTTAGAGCGGTCCGGATAGACTGAAGGCCGGTGGGGCGTACCAGTCAGGCCGAAGGCTCGGAGAACGGTCCAGACATGATGAAGGTTTTGAGAATGGTCCAGATAGGCTGAAGGCCCGATGAGGCGGTCCAGTCATGCTGAAGACTGTATGTGTTTGTAGATCTATGTGCGAGTATTGAGTATGCTGCTATGCTATAGCAATTAGTAGGTCTGTCCCCAAGTATTGAACATGCTGATGGAGTATGCTGAAGACTTTGTATGGGTTTTGTTAGTTATATGATCAGGTTTTGAGTATATATATGTGTTATGGGGTAGCAACTTATTCTACAAGTGGATAGTGTGGGGTGAGGTTTCAGTGTTGTGACGCTTGTTGGTGTTATGAAGGACATTGATTAGGCCCTCTGGGGCAATGGAGGAGATGAGAATCTCCAGGATGGAGCGTTGGGACAACTGAAGTGACGAAATCAGTGTCGATAGGTTATCGGGAACATTATAGTCATAGGCTGTGGGCATAGAGATTGTGTTGATTATGTATTTTGTAGGAGCGCGTTCGGGTTAGATTTTTCTCATGATCGTCTATGGCGACACATTATATGTGGGTAGGGTTGAGGCGGTCCTACTCTATGCAGTAGGCCAAGATACCCAGTTTGGGCCAACTGAAATTCGTAGGTACGAAGGCTCAAGAGGAGTGGTAGGGTTGAGGCGGTAGGCCAACAAACCCTGAGAGTTTCAAATGGTTGAATTGATTCGACATGTTGGTATTTCAATCTAGGGTATTCCATCCCGAGGATGACCGGACCCTATGATCAATTGGACTTGGCATATTGGTATTCCCACCGGAAGGGTGGTATGGGATAGATATGAGTGCCGTACTGGTGGGCCGGTAGTGGTAGGTATATTGTTGGTGGTAATCGCTTGTGGGACTGCATTCTATGGAAGTGGTGGATGGCAAGGAACGACATGGTAAATTATCGCCGGTATTAAGTGGACATCTTTTTCTGATGGTCTATTAGATGGCATGTTGTGCTTGATCGGGCTGAGGCGGTCCTGCTCTATGCAGTAGGCCAAGATACCCGGTGCGGGCCAACGGTGAGTCGTAAGGGCAGGGATTCAGCAGAATATGATCCATGGTTCTATTTCAGGTAGGAACTTCAGGTTCCCAGGGCTGAATAGTCTGTTAGTAGTAATGGGAAGAAGAGCTAGCGATGGATAGTATGAGTGGTCGACCAGGGAGTCAGACCGAATCCAGGTTTCCAGATTGCGGGTTTTAGGTGGTGAAGGATGGTGTGCCGCATGGGATTGTGGAATCGTCTTCTCTGGAATGAAAAGATTCCCATTGGGTTTAGTCTCTTTCGAAAGTCGTCAGATGTCATGGTTGTGGAGGTGCCCCTCAGGATGTCGGGTTACCAGGGATGGTAAGGAATGATTTCAAGGACGAAATTGAATTTAAGTGGGGGAGAGTTGTAACATCCCAAGTTTTGTCATTTGTAGTACCTGGGGATGGAAGGGTAAAGCCATGAATAGCCTAAGGGCTAAACTGTAATTTTGGGGCCAGGAAGAGTACGCTGCGCGTACATAAAGGTACGCTGAGTGTACTAGGGCGTACCCTAGTACGCTGGGCGTACACTTGTGTACGCTGGGCGTACTCATATTAGAAGGAAACCCTAATATCTTGGGTTGGGGGCTATATAAACATCATTATGGCTCATTTTCTCTCCTGCTTCTCAGTCTCCATCTTCCAGAAACGTCCCCAAACCCTAGTTCTTGTGTGTGAGAATGAGTTGGTGGGTATTTTGAGCTCTTGAAGGTGAAGCCATTGCAACAATAGTTGAAGAAGGAGATTGGCTTGTAGATCTGAAGTTGTGTTGTGCCCTAGAAGCTCCAGAAGGTAAAAAGCTTCAAACTTTATGCTTGTAGGTCATAGATCTAGCCTTTCAAGCATTATGGAACCATTTCTTGTCCCAAAAACCCCAATATGGTGCATGTGATGATTTGAACGAGATGAGTTGTCCTTTCAGACTCTTGAAGGGGTTTTGAGTGTTAAAAATGAGGTTCCAATCGCTTAAGATGTCCCATGCATGTAGAAGGAAGGTCTTAATGGATTAAGACCTTAGATTAAGAGCTTTCTGGACGTCCAAAGTGTTAAAGTTCGAGACTTTATGAGTCTTAGGCACATTTGGTAACTGGATCTGAGGTTTGGGCGTAAGTGCTTAAGCCATTAAGCACTTATTAGAGTTTTGGCAAAACTCACGTACGCCCCGCGTAAGGTTCTGTACGCCCAGCGTACTCGGTCAATGACCCCGTTTTCCAGTCAACGCGAGACTCATGTACGCCCCGCGTAGCCTTGGGATACGCCCAGCGTACGCCTTCTGTGGGATTTTTGTGATTTGGGCTTCGGGTGTTGGGCTGTTTATCGACTAGTTGGGCTTAGGCCTTTGCTGGACTTTATGGATATGATGTTTTGGGCCAAGTCTTGATAGTGGATCTTGGAGTTGGGCCCATTTAGGAAGTTGGGCCCAATTTGGTAATTGGGCCAATATTAGGCCTTACACATAAGGACTTGTAGATCATGGATTGGTATTGGGCCTTGGCCCAAATGAGAGAAAAGGCAAATTGGGCTAATATTATTTGTGGGATTCTTGGTCAAGATTAATATTCCTATTTTTGAGTTATTGCTCGCTATTTTGGATAGTTCGGGATTTTTGGCGAGTCGGTGATCCGGGGGTTTGATTCTTCATTTCAGATCGGCTTTGCGAGGTGAGTTATTCTCGCTATATCAACAGGGTCTAAGGCACCAAGGCCGGACCTTTCTCGGATTGTATACTGGTATTCGTTTGATATGCTTATTGATCTGTTAGATCGGCGTCCTGGTAATTATGACGGTATTATGTTAGTGACCTGGTTTAGGTCGGTATCCTGATATGTAGGATGATGCTATGTTAGTGACCGGTTAGGTCGGTATCCTGGTTAGGATGTTGCTATGCTATATGATCTGCTAGATCGGTTTGTTTGTCTATGGACTGTTACGTGATTATCTGTTATATGTACACATGGTTGTTTGATTGGGGTTGGGTTGAGGCGGGTCCTGCTTTGTGCTGTAAGCCAACATACCCAGGGCAGACCGGATAGACTGCAGACCCGGGAGGGCACATAGTCAGGCCGAAGGCCCGGCGAGCGGTCCAGATAGGCTGATGGCCCCGAGAGGGCGGACCAGACGTGCCGAGGCTCGGAGAGTGGGCCAGATAGACTGAAGGCCCGATGCGGGAGGACCAGTCATACTGTAGACTCAGAGAGTGGACCAGGTGGACTGAAGGCCCGGTGCGAGCGGACCAGTCACACTGTAGACTCGAGATGCATGGTTGTTCTGTATTTGTCGATATGATATGATTATGGTTATATGAGGTTGGTATTTTGGGGGTAACTCACTAAGCCTTCGAGCTTACAGTTTCAGTTCATTGTTTCAGGTTCAGCGGATGACCGCGGAAAGGAGAATACGTGACCGTACACTTCCTCATAGTTTGATTTGGATTTCTGGGATACTCTGATATAAACAATTTTGGAAACCTTTTTGTAATAACCTTAAGTATTTGAAATGTTTTAAAAGTTTAAATTTGGCATGAATTTTATGGATGTTTCAATTCACGTCTTCGCCTTTTCATGATCATCACTGGTACCTGAAAAATACTTAATCCACAACTCTAAGCTAAAGTTTAATGAGTTCCCCCAAAATACCACACACCATAATATATATATATATATATATATATATATATATATATATATATATATATATATATATATATATATATATATATATATATATATATATATATAATGCAGATCAGACCCACATGTGACAACCCAGAAAATACATCATCAACCGCCCTTTGTATCTAACAATAAAACACTAAATATAATAAGGACGATCTTGTAACTGCCTAATATATGTCAATATATTCAACTAACACCTTAATGACGTCAAACCTTAGACTCAAAAATGAATGCGCATAAAGTCGCGTCACTTTGAGAGTAATTTAACATATTTAGATTCTATAAACTACCGTGGTCCCAAGAATATGAATATCGCAACGATCTGACTCGGTGCGTGTGAGATATGAATTTTATAGTAAATAAAAATCTATCGTGCGTGAAATATTACAACGTCAAAAACTACAAAGAAATTGGTTGACTTTTGGAAAAAGTCGCCAACTAGGCAATCATAGTTCTACTCAAAATAGGAGTTATGAAACAAACCCTAATCGGAAACCATATAGGAGAGTTATGAAATTTATAAAATCATAATGGTAATAAAAGCTAACCGAAAAATAGAAGTCAAAACTAGCCAAAACGACCAAAAGGAAAGTCGTATAGAACAACGAGACCTACAAGGATATATAAGAGTTGTAGAAAATGGAGTTCGTACGTGAGAGTTACGAATTTTTATAGATTAGAAAACATCCTCGCGAGCACTCGCATGCAACACGCGACACACATTATGACACTCCGATCCTCGAGGATACAGATGACGTAGCACCATGAGAAGAGGACATGTGTCAACATCGGGGTGGTTCACGCGCACTATACGACGCGCAATGTGCGGTATGCATCTCAAAAATCCCCTATAAATAGCAGCCTCAGATTGATTCTTTCTCACACCTCAAGCACACCTCACTCCCTCTCAATATTGGTGAAAATGGCTCTCGAACGCCTCTCGAGCACTGCACCTGTCATTTTTTCTACCCCACATCAACGATTTCATGAATTAGAAGTGAGTTCACGATTCCATTTTCCAAACCTTTTCGGGGGAAAACATGTTAAAATGCAACTTTACATAGTTATTATGAATTGTAGTTAGATACTTATGCTCGTAATGTTAGGATAATATTATGCCCGGTAGATACTTTGCCCAAACTTCAAGCTAATATTATGCCTAGTTGTTATGCTGAATCACAATGATAGATAAAATCATACCTAGTTGTTACGTTGGCCAGTTGCCAAGAAACGCTGATACTCTAGTTGTTATTATAGCCGCCCTTTGGATAAGCATAGTACCTAGTAGTTACTCTGCCCAAATACTCGGCTACGCAAAACACTATATATATATATATATATATATATATATATATATATATATATATATGTGTGTGTGTGTGTATGCGTGTGTGTGTATGAGATAAATAATATATATAATAAGTAAACATGTACGAATACAACAAGAATAACAACACGACCGACTAGGGGAGGCCCCCACAACAAGAGTTAGATGAGACACGATTCATCAACACCCTGAAAGATTTTCAGCTAGACCCTGGCTTATAGTCGTTAAATCTTAAGTGAGCGGGAGAGATATGTATAGATCTATACGAGACTGACACTCCCACCTGTGGTTGCTAGCTACAACCTAACGACAAGTTGAAGTAGGCATAACTTTCTAAATACATTTGTGGCGCCCGATGAAGCGTCGTGGTTTTCAGGATCAACAGTCATAGCTCGATTATAGGAACTCATTGTAACTTTGTTAAACTAAAACTAGTTATCAAATGCTACTAACTAAATAAGTAGTAATAGTACCCTCGAACTCGAGGAAAAGAGTTCGGACTTCCCCTATCAGCTTAAATCTCTTTGCATAAGGAAGCAGTTCACATAACGTTAGGGAAATACTACCTTAGTACCGACAATGGGTTTCTAAACCAACAAAAGTAATGTAATACACTCATCTATCCAAATAGGTTTAGATTTAGTTACTAAGCTATCTGAACCCACCACCAGAAACATCAAAGGAATAGTTAATACGCTAGATAAGAATACAACAAGGGCTGACTTAACGAAACTTGACAAGGTATTTTCAAGTATACAAAACCCGTGGACTCGCCAAAACTATGTTGACCTTTCAAAAATCAAATGTATTCCCAGATCATTAACTGAGACAAAAGACCTTTCAGCCATAGGGTATGGACTACTCACAGTCCACCAAAATGGGTGGTGGTTAAGACAAAACTCAACGTGAAAATGTAACATCTCCAAAAGGAGGTATAACTTCTCAAACCTTAACCTTTTATATATATGTCAAGACTGGCCCTTATGTTGAAAAAGGTGGCATTCGAGTATGCGGGGAGTACGCATGAGTACGCTCAGCGTACTCATGCACTTAGCATTATCGCGAAGGCTACCGAGTACGTTGGGTGTACCAAAGTGTACGCTGGGCGTACTAGGATCAGTGAGAAACCATAATATTTTCTTGTGCCCCTATTTAAGGAACATGATGGCCTCATTTCTAGCCACCATTATCAGCCTCCAACATCCTCAAAACCCTAATCTCATCCCTCTAGCTTGTGTGAGTGTTTGTGGATCATTTGAGTGTTCTTATGAAGCTTTTGGTGGAGAAGAAGCCTTGAAGGAAGGATAGTTGGTGTTTCTAGCACTTGGATCTGAGTTCTACTTCAGTTGGTGAATCTTCCAGAGGTATCAAGTTCAGAACTTGTTCATTGTTTGTTCTAGTTCTTGTTTTGGGTCCTTTTTAGGGTTTTATGTCCCAAGTATGGAACTTTGTGAGTGTGGTGAACTCCAGAGCTATTCTGCTGTCCTTTTAGGTGTATTAGAGTGTTCTAATCCATAAACATGAGTGTTTGGACGTCTAAATCTCTCCATACATGAGTTTTATGGTCTTTTGTATTGAGAAAGTTAGACTTTTTAGGATTGGGTCTTGTCTAGCCATGCAAAGGCTCAAAGTCAGCAACTTTATGGAATAAGAGGTCTTACTTAGCTCAGATCTATAGTTGGAATGCTTGTCTTAACGAGTTATGTCACAACTGGTGTTTTTACCAGGAAATTTTGTGATCATGTAAACGTCATCTATGATAATACTTGTAACTCTAACTTGATATCATACACTATGTTCATTCTATGACCACAAACTTAATCAAGATTCACAAGTGAAGTTTAAAACTCTACACAAAGTATCCAAATAGTCAATTGGGGAGTTGAAAACCCTAGAGATCCAGGTTCAAGTTCATTATGGACTAGGATTTCCTTATTGGGCCTAATGGACCAATAAGCATTCAATTCAACTATATTGGGCTTAGAAACCCTATTTGGATTCTAAATGATCCCAATTCATAAATCTATAACATTTTGGACCATTTGGGCCTAGAATGATTCATTCTAACCCTAATAGGCCTTATTGGGCCATAAATGAATTAATTTTCCCTAATGGGTCATAAGCTCCATTCCTTTTATTCTAATGGGCCGAGAACCTTCCATTTGGGCGCATAATATCGAGATCAAGCACTAAAGGCCCAAACCACTCCTCCTTTCTGCTCTTCCTTCTCCCTCTCGGCCCAACAACAAAAACAAAAAAGAGGAAAACAAGGTAAATTGTGCACATGCCACCTCATTATTGTTTAAAGGACAACTAGGCATTTTATACAACATACAACAAAGCACTCTCATGTTTCCATGCAAAACCATCTCATTCCCTATCTTTTTCTTTCTCTCGGCCGAAAACAACCACAACCACACACATACACATAATATCAAATTCTCTCCAATACACTCTCAAGAACATCCCTCCCCTTCCATCAATTTTTTTCGAGAATTAGAGCTTTCCAAGGAGACTTTTCATCCAAAATCACTTCAAGCTACACTCTTGTGGTAAGATCTTGTAAACTTGAGTTGATTTAATCCATGTTTAGCTAACTCACTCATTATAAACACATATTCTCGTGATTTTTGCTTCCTAGAACCTCCTAAGTTCGAAAACCACTCAAGGAGCTTGCTAGAGCCAAAAATCACATCAACTTCTTCCATTTCTTCTTCAAAGCAAAGGTGAGTTCATACCCCCCTTGTTTTCGGTTTTTACTTGTTTTTGGGGGGAGAATACAAGTATTTATGTGTAGATCTATGTATTTATGCATGTTATGTGTGATTTTCTTGGCTTTTGTTGTGTTTGTGTGATAAACTCGATGGATCTATAAAACTCTAACGAAAATAAATGAGATTCACAAACAAAAACACTCTAGACACCATACTACAAAGTTAAAAGTGTTATAAATACCTAAGTTGTGAAAAAAAACAAAATCTTGTATAAGGATCATTTTTGGCAAATAAACAAAAGTTTGGGACAAAAGTGACACCTACGGTTTTATAAGGACTAAAAGGGTCACATTTGCTTAAAAATGAGTTTTTATAACAATCATACTTTCCAAAGGGTCAAAAGTGTAAAATTGTGCATTTTGGGCCTTAACGTGGGCATCACGGCTTATTGGGCCCAAATTGCAAAAATATCAATTTTTGGGGATTAAAATGTTATTTAATCAAAACTTGAGCCAAAAATGAGAATAAACGAGATTAGGGGCTGAAAACGACACTATCTCAAGATTTGGACCAAAAATGTTAACTTTATAAAAATTGGGACGAAAATGTTATTTTATTCAAATAAGGGCTGAAATTGTAATTTTCTGCAAAAATGGGCTGAAAACGTCATTACATGTATTTTTGGGCCAACCCCGTCATTCACTAAACAGTTGGGGCAAAAATATAAGTTTTTATAAATTTATGGACAAAAATGTTATTTTTAGTTAAAATAGACCAAAATGACATTTTATGTAAGAATAAGCCTTTAAATGTTCAAATTAATTCTTGAGGGACCTAAAGTGAAATTTTTAATAAACATGGGTTCTAATTATAGAATTTTGACGTATCAAACTAAAAATAGCATTCTCACAAAACATTGGATTATTTTTATAACGTTAAGGATAAAGAATTCGACTAAACGAAATATATTATAGCAAATAAACGAAATACAACAATGGGGCGATAATTGGGCCTAGTATTTGTTATACATGTTCGTTGGGCCTTCGTGATCCATTTACATGTTTATTGGGTCCAACGTATTCATCACATGTCTATTGGGCATCAGTGACCCAATTACATGCTAAATGGGCCTAATTTAGCATTTACATGTTATTGGGCCTTAGTGGCCCATTTACATGCTAATTTAGCCTGGAAATAACTTACACGTTTAATGAGCCATAGTTGCCTTTTCTTCATGTTTGTTGGGCCTTACCTTTTCATTTCATGCATCATCTAGTGTTCGAACTTCTAAATACATATAACATTATACAAATTCATGTGAAAACAAATGGGATCTAGTGAGACGTGTCGGTTGACATCATTGAGTGTATGGCCGTAACTTGTAGTTATAATCAGAGTCTCCTGGAGGGAGAGCGAGAGTTTTTTGTATAGATCTATACGGGGGTGACTCCCCCACACCTGAGTTGTTCGCTACAGTTAGACTAGGCCAGTCTAGGGTGACAAAACCTTGATCGAAAATCCGGCGTTTGGAAAAAATGCCAAGACAGGCAAATCAGTCACTATCATGTATGTTTATAACGACTCATATAGAGATCCATTCCCATTAAGACATTACGGAAAATTAAAAACTCGTAAGTCATAATGATACAAAACATTTCTACAGTGCAAAGACCGTGACATTTTTATAAATCAGAAAATATCGGATTTTCTGGGGAAATACTATTATTCAAATACCACTTACTTACAACAGAAAGAATACAAAGAAAGTTGAATTGCATTCCTATATGTTACTACTATGAAATTCACACATGCATTATACTCGATTTTCACATCATTTTTCAGACTTTTTACAGAAAATATCGGATTTTCTGGGTTTTACAAACAATACAAAGACTTTTATTCAAACATGCTTATGAACTCACCAACATTATATATGTTGACCGTTTTCAAAATAACTTGTATTCTCAGGTAATCGTTAAGCAGAAGGACTTTTAAGTGTGTATGGATTTATTTTATGTAATGTCACTCATCGTACTATTAATACTTTGGATTTATGTAATCTATGACAATGTACTTGATGTGAACAATACCAGTTGTAATATGTAATGTTTGGTGATGAATGTGTTATGTTTCATTTATATTCATTGTGATTATATTTCAATTGATAGTCACACGAGCCCTCGGACGTTTCCGCCGTCTGGTTCGGGGGTGTGACAAGTTAAGACCAAAAGAAGTGAGAAGTAGGAGTCTGAGGAGTACGCTGTGCGTACCCCCAGCTACGCGCAGCGTAGAGTCGAAAACCCCCGTCACATTCTTAGCCAGCAGTACGCCCAACGAACTCGTTGGGGGTTGACTTTCGTTGACTTTTGAGTTTTAGGTAAATTTGTGGACTTTTGGCTAAGGAGGGGCAAAATGGTATTTTTACCCTTTTGAGATTTAGTTGAGAGGCTCGATCTATCATTACGAGGTTATTAATATTAATTAGAGTTATATTGTGGCATATTTTAGGCGGAGTCTAGACCGGCAGTTCGGGTGCGAGACTTATTTGCTTTGCTGCGTGAGGTGAGTCTTCTCACTATACTTACTGTGTTGTAATTTATGTGTAACCGGAGGGTCTTAATTATGTTATTGACCGGAGGGTCTTAATTGCTATATATGTGCATTCTATCTTTGTGACTTATGTTGTTATATTATTCTGTGTGTGTGTGTGTGTGTGTGTATATATATATATATATATATATATATTGAGTTATGGCTGGAGGGTCCATACCGAGACGTGAGACCGGAGAGTCTTCACTGAGACACATGACCGGAGGGTCCTTATTGAGACATAGCCATGAGAGGCTAATTATTTGTGTATGTGGTATTTTGGGGAACTCACTAAGCTTCGTGCTTACAGTGTTGATGTAAATGTGTTTCAGGTACATCTCAAGATCGTGGGAAGGCGTCGGCATGATTGTACATACTCGTCTGCTAATGGGGATATTTGTGGATTCTGGAATATGGAACTCTGATGACACTTTTTTGATGAAATGTTTTGATAACTTATGGTTTTTTTAATGAATTAAAATGAAATTTTTAGTCTTGATTTTTGGGATGTTACAATTTCGGTGAAGGCTAGACCGAAAACCCTTATCATCACTCCAAATAATTCTCGGTAATTATTCCTTACATAAATTAAGTGTTGTTTAACACTTTAATTAATTATTTCATTAATTTAAATACGATTACGTGTGTAACATCCCGAAATTCAGGTACAACTATTTAGCCCTTCTTTTATTCAAAGTGTCAAGTTAAGCCCTTAAGAGGAATTGGTAGCAAATGAGTACGCTGGGCGTACTCAAGAGTACGCTGCGCGTACTCATGCGCTTATTTTGGACGCGGACTCGCCTGAGTACGATGGGCGTACTCAAGGTTACGCTGGGCGTAATGTGTCCAGGTGCAAACCCTAATTTCTGACTTGTGCCCTATATATTGGATGCTAAGGCTCATTTCTCAGCCTCCATAGCAGTGAGTAAAACCCTAAGAGAGAACTTTTCATCGTTCTTAGTGAGTGTGTGTGATTTTGGAGCTAAAAGTGCCTTGGTGTGCTAGTGAAGAAGAAGGAGAGGAGTTTGTGGAGACTAGAGTTTGAAGTGCAAGTTTGGATCTGAGATCTACAGAGGAAGGAGCTGCATTTGGAGGTATAAAGTTCAAAACTTTCCTCTTCATTTGGTTTGTTGCTTCATGGACCATTTTAGGGTTAAAAGTCCCAAAGGTGGAGACTTTATGAGCGTAATGTGCTCCATGGACCTAGATCTGTCCCATTTCAGTGGTATTTGTGTTATAGATCCATAAAGTTCCCATCTTGGTCGTGGATATGAGATCATGCTTGAGTATTGGGCTTTCTAGTGTTAGGAAATGGTATATTTTGGGTGTTAGTGACTTGTTCAGCCATGCAAAGGCTTAAAGTCATCGACTTTATGGATTAAGAGGCTTAAAAATGGTCAGATCTAAAAGCTGGACGTGAGTCTTAACTGTTTAAGACCTCAAGAGCTAAGGGACTGAAACTGGGATTTACGCTGGGCGTAATCCCAATACGCGCGGCGTACGGGGTGGCGTTCCCCGATTCTGAGAGACTGCCGGGTACGCCCAGCGTACACATCTGGTACGCGCAGCGTAACCCGAAGGGTTGACTTTTGGTTGACTTTTAGGGTTTGGTCTATAGTGGGGCCTTTGAGTTATGAGAGGGGTAAAATGGTATTTTACCCTTCTGAGAGTACCAAGAGGAGGAATAGTCTAGCCTTGAGAGATGTATTGATTGAGAGTATTTATTTTACATGATTAGGCGGAGGCTAGACCTGATTTTACAGAGTTCGAGCTTTACCGAGTTACCCGAGGTGAGTCTTCTCACTATACTTTACCTAGAGTGGTAATTAGAGCTATGAGACAGAGTATGCTGTATGCTTTTGCATGATGTGATTTCTATGTGTTATATGCTATGTATGTTACAGAGTTTTCAGAGTTAGGACCGGAAGGTCCACAGAGTTAGGGCCAGAGGGCCCACAGAGTTATGGGACTGGAGGGTCCCACAGAGACACCTTGACCAGAGGGTCATCAGAGTTATAGCCTCGAGTGGCTAATATGTGTTGTGTGTGGTATTTTGGGGAACTCACTAAGCATTTATGCTTACAGTGTTGTGTTATGTGTCTCAGGTACCAGCGAGGATCGCGGGAAGGCGCCGGCTTGATCAGTACACACACGAGGAGATTTTTATTATGATCTTGGGATATGATGTTATGATTGACTATGTGATACAATGGTGTTTTTATAACGATTATGAATGAAAATGTGTTTTATAAAATGTGAAAAATTGTTTTGAAAATTTGGGTGTTACAACGTGTTTAAATAATATTAGGATACCGCTATTTCCACGTACGCTAGCCTGAGTATCATCTCTGCAGTTTCACTACCTGAACACGAACACGCACTAGAGGTGAGTTCATACCCCTACGTTTTCACTATTTTCAATGTTTTTTGAGGGGGAATACAAGTTAAACACAAGGACTCTTGTGTTAACATTCAAACCATTTCAAACGATTTGCAATTGTTCCAATCCGATTTATTGCTGCATTTATCAAAATATATTTTTAACCCTTTTGTAGCATTTCGAGCAAAAAGGGTATTTTTCATAAATCTCTTACTACCGCTTTATACGCACTATTAAATTGCAAATGCTTCAATTCATTACATGGTATACATTTAAACTATAGTTGGTGTAGTTTATGAATCACTACACTATTTTGCTAAGTTCAATAAACAATACAAGAACATACATTTAAACTAGGAATGAAAGTGGGTCCAAACCCGGCCCGGATGGACCCGGACCCGGAAAACCCGGAACTGGTTAACGGGATTTTGTAGAACCGAAAACTGGAACGGTATATAGGAACCGGTTCAAGTTCGGTTCTGGGTACGGTACCGGGTAAAGTGGGTCTAGAACCGGAAAACCCGGAAACATCAAAGTGGATAGGTTGGAACCGGATAAAGTGGGTTTAGAACCGGAAAACCCGAAAAACCCGGATTTGCTTGGTAATTACTTACTACTTAGTGGGGTGAACTTTAAAAATTTTCATATTGATATCCCGACTTCGGGGGACTGTAGGTCATTGAATATGAAACCAAAATTGACAAAATTATAGTCCAAAATCATATACAAACTCTAAACTACACTCTGGAAAAAACCACATGTCAATCCGACTTTAAATGAATGAGATATGCATGTGTTAAAATTTTCACAAAATTGAAAATACAAAAACGAGCCAAGCTACTCGTGAGCTACTCGAGATCGAATCGTTAAAATCTCGACTCAAGATCGATTTTAAATGAGCCCGAGGCGAGCTCGAGCTTAATATTAGGCTTGTTTATTAAACGAGCTCGAGCTCGAGCCTCTGTTACTTGGCTCGATTAGGCCCGCGAGCATAAACGAGTCCACATATATATAATAAAAAAAATTATTTTTATTTTTATATATTAAAATAAATAATAATTTAATAAATACCATTTTAGGAAATTAGAGTATATCGTATATGATCCGAGCCCAAACCGAGCCCGAGCCCGTACAATTCTTAACGAGCCGATCTCGAGCTTTGTACCACAAGGTTCGAAACGAGCCGAGCTCGAGCTCGAGCCTATTAATATTTAAACGAGTCGAGCCCGAGCCTGGTCAGGCTCGAGCTCGGCTCAGCTCGTTTGCAGCCCTAGCTGAAAAGTTGAAAATTTACAGCTTTGATATCCCGGTTTTGGGGGGCTATAAGTCATTGAATATTAGACCAAAAATGACAAAATTATTGTCTAAAATCATGTACAACCTCTAAACTACAAGTTGGAAAAAACTGCATGTCAATACTTCAAACGAATTAGATATGCTTGTTTTAAAAACTTTCACAGAATACAAGAAAGCTGAAAAACTAAAAACTTCCAGCTTTGATATCTCGACTTTGGGGGACTGTAAATCAATGAATATAAATCTAAAAATCACAAACTTATAGTCTAAAATCATGTACAAACTCTAAACTACACGTTGGAAAAAACCGTATGTCAATTCGACTTGAAACGAATGAGATATGCATGTTTTAAATGTTTCACAAAAACCGGTTCCGGCCCCTAAAAGTGGTTCCGGTTCTTAGACCCGGTTTGCCCGGACCCGATGGACCCAAACCCGGATTACCCGGAACCCGAATAAAGCCAATTTTTAAACCCGGAACCGGAACCGGTTCTATAGATTCCGATTATAACGGTTCCGGTTCCGGTCCGGTTTTCCGGTTCTAAATCACATCCCTAACTTAAACTATAATATGTATAGTTTGGGAGACACTACACTATTTTACAAGTTCAAGAACATCATACAGAAACAAGTATATAAACTATAATAGGTATAGTTTATGGAACGCTACTCTATTCCACTAATTTAAGGATACACTACTAAAATAATTATTTAAGTATAATTATTTTACATTACAAAGTACACTACTACAAGGTATTACATACAGTTTCAAGTACAAGAGAACACTACTACACTACACGTAAACTAGTTAATACAGGGTTGTGAGGCACTACTTCGTTGTACCCATCAGGGTACAGGACTAAATCCTATAAATTATAACCAGAGTCTCCTGGAGGGAGAGCGTGAATTTGTGTATAGATCTATACGGGTCTAAAAATCCCACACCTGAGCTGCTTGCAACAGCTAGGTCGGCAGGCCTGGGGTGACAAATGTCATAACATTCTGACGTCTGAAGAACGTCGTAGACGTCACTAGGTCATATCAAGCATGGTTATATGAAACTCACAATAGTATTAACTAAAACATTTGTTTACGGGATTAACACTACTTCACAGGTTTTATTTTAATTAATAAAACTATAGTACATTACATTACACTACAACTGGTGGATTCCAGACACTCATACAAAAGGTTTTATTTTAAATAATGAAACTACAGTACACTATTTTACACTACAGCTGGTGGATTCCAGACATTCATACAAGAAGGTTTTCATACAAACACTACTACAGACACTATTACAGTACACTACTTTTCTAGTACAAAGTACACTAGTACAACATACAATTTCAAGAAAACATTCACGATATAGTTTTATTTATTAATAAGACTATAGATTACTATTTCAAAGTACATATTTCTATTTCCGAGTACAGTTTACTATTTCAGAGTACAGTAACAAACATACATTTTGGTCTTAAGTCCTAAGACTACATTTTATTTACTAAAGAAAATATTAGATTTTCTGGAAGTACACTATAACATTATCAAGAACAAAGACAAGCTTTCCATCTCAAAAACACACTTATGAACTCACCAACTTAAATGCTGATACACTTTCAAACTACTTGTATTCTCAGGGAACCGGTAGACAGGTACATCCATAGGTTTTGAAAAGATGGAGCTTTTAGAGTCGCGTCTTTTATACTATTGCTATACACTTTTGATGTCATACAATCTATGTATTGAACATATGTAAATACTATATTCTATCAATGTAATGGTTGTGTTTGCTTTGATTACTATTATGCAATTGTTGTGATACTGTACATGACGTCTTCCGCCCGCGAACGTTTCCGCCGTTCCGGTTTGGGGGTGTGATAGATTGGTATCAGAGCATTGTTTATAGTGAACTAAGTATATCAAACCTTACAAGATATACAACTATAAACACAATTGGGCCGAATTGCTCTGACTAAAAGTATACTTTTAAAATCTAAGTATTTTATAAGAAGTATACAAACATACATACATACCAGAAATAGTATCACAGTAAGAACTACACAAAAGTATTTAGATGTTGGACACTGCAGTTAAACCTAGACAGTTATGTAATCATATATGGGATAAATATAGCCTGATCAACTATATTTATTTGAGATACGACCAACATGTGTTTGAGAGTGATTGGAGTGTTGCAACGAGTCTAAAACTTACCAACAATACATACAAGAAAAACTCTAGAACCAAACATGAAATTAAAATACTATAGGAGTATTTTATGATTCTACAACACTAGAACAAGAACATTTAGGCCTTGATAGTTATACATAAATCGTATATACTAGGTAACTAGAGAGTAACCCAGCGTGAGTCACGTTATACAAATTCTTTACAAGTGTTGCTATAAATGAAGTTGGCGATTGTTATAGAGTGACAATCGCTTAATAGAACACTGTAGCAGTCATGATAAGATATATCTCGTTCAAATATCACCTGACCTATGACCACTTTAGAGGACTTATCATCATTTTTTCTTAAATCATAATAGAGAAAGATGCCTCCAAAGAAGTCCAACAGGAAGAAAAACAACCCTCCAACGAATCCACCACCGCCACCACCTCCCCAGTATGACCCTGTTGTCTTCCAAGAAGCAATAACAGCCGTCGTGGCTGCCGCCATGACGCAGATCAATGCAAGCAGCACTAGCGGGTCGGGTAGTGGTGCCAACCCTTTTAACCATGGGGATAGTCAAGGAAACCCAAAGGAGTGTTCCTATAAAGACTTCACGAACGCTAAACCCAAATCCTTTGATGGCACTGGAGGTGTCATTGCTTTAACCCGTTGGTTCGAGAAAACCGAATCAGTATTCGAAATCTAGCAAAGTAAAATTTACAGCATGCACTTTCACAGACAGAGCCCTCACTTGGTAGAACAACCAAGTCAAATCATTGACTCTCCCAATAGCTAATGTTACGAGTCGGGATGATTTGAAAAAACTGATGCTAGTAGAATACTACCCGAGGGGCGAGATACAAAAACTAGAGTAGGAGCTCTGGAGTCTGCAGATGAAGGACTCTGATATCGCTGCTTACA
Source organism: Lactuca virosa (assembly GCF_052849685.1). Classification (NCBI taxonomy): domain Eukaryota; kingdom Viridiplantae; phylum Streptophyta; class Magnoliopsida; order Asterales; family Asteraceae; genus Lactuca; species Lactuca virosa. The sequence goes on along the minus strand of NC_136426.1, from coordinate 26,956,330 downwards.
CTGCCAGATTCAGTGACCTGGCTCTTCTGTGTCCCGGGATGGTCACCCCGGAGAGTAAGAAGGTGGAAAGGTATATTTGGGGATTAACTCCCCCGGCTCAAGGGAATGTTATAGCTGCCAATACCCTTACTTTTGACAGTGCCAAGCGTCTGGCACGGACACTAGTGGATCACGGAGATCGCCAAGACTTCGTAGCAGCCATTCCTGAACAGCCCAAAGAGAGTGACACTAATCGAGGCTATAAAAACACGTGTTAAGTCTACGGGAGTGATGTGTTAAGAGCCCACGACGGTGGAAATCAAGTCCACGACGTGGAAATGTCATAATAGAGAAAGATGCCTCCAAAGAAGTCCAACAGGAAGAAAAACATCCCACCAACGAATCCACCACCCCCACCACCTCCCCAGTATGACCCTGCTGTCTTCCAAGCAGCAGTAACAGCCATCGTGGTTGCCGCCATGACGCAGATCAATGCAAGTAGCACTAGCGGGTCGGGTAGTGGTGCCAACCCTTTTAACCACGGGGATAGTCAAGGAAACCCAAAGGAGTGTTCCTATAAAGACTTCACGAACGCTAAACCCAAATCCTTTGATGGCACTGGAGGTGTCATTGCTTTAACCCGTTGGTTCGAGAAAACTGAATCAGTATTCGAAATCTAGCAAAGTAAAATTTGCAGCATGCACTTTCACAGACAGAGCCCTCACTTGGTGGAACAGCCAAGTCAAATCATTGACTCTCCCAATAGCTAATGCTACGAGTTGGGATGATTTGAAAAAACTGATGCTAGCAGAATACTGCCCGAGGGGCGAGATACAAAAACTAGAGTAGGAGCTCTGGAGTCTGCAGATGAAGGACTCTGATATCGCTGCTTACACTGCCAGATTCAGTGACCTGGATCTTCTGTGTCCCGGGATGGTCACCCCGGAGAGTAAGAAGGTGGAAAGGTATATCTGGGGATTACCTCCCCCGACTCAAGGGAATGTTATAGCTGCCAATCCCCTTACTTTTGACAGTGCCAAGCGTCTGGCACAGACACTAGTGGATCACGGAGATCGCCAAGACTTCGTAACAGCCATTCCTGAACAGCCCAAAGAGAGTGACACTAATCGAGGCTATAAAAACACGTGTTAAGTCTACGGGAGTGATGTGTTAAGAGCCCACGACGGTGGAAATCAAGTCCACGACGTGGAAATGTCATAATAGAGAAAGATGCCTCCAAAGAAGTCCAACAGGAAGAAAAACAACCCACCAACGAATCCACCACCCCCACCACCTCCCCAATATGACCCTGCTGTCTTCCTAGCAGCAGTAACAGCCGCCGTGGTTGCCGCCATGACGCAGATCAATGCAAGCAGCACTAGCGGGTCGGGTAGTGGTGCCAACCCTTTTAACCACGGGGATAGTCAAGGAAACCCAAAGGAGTGTTCCTATAAAGACTTCACGAACGCTAAACCCAAATCCTTTGATGGCACTGGAGGTGTCATTGCTTTAACCTGTTGGTTCGAGAAAACCGAATCAGTATTCGAAATCTAGCAAAGTAAAATTTGCAGCATGCACTTTCACAGACAGAGCCCTCACTTGGTGGAACAGCCAAGTCAAATCATTGACTCTCGCAATAGCTAATGCTACGAGTTGGGATGATTTGAAAAAACTGATGCTAGCAGAATATTGCCCGAGGGGCGAGATACAAAAACTAGAGTAGGAGCTCTGGAGTCTGCAGATGAAGGACTCTAATATCACTGCTTACACTGCCAGATTCAGTGACCAGGCTCTTCTGTGTCCCGGGATGGTCGCCCCGGAGAGTAAGAATGTGGAAAGGTATATCTAGGGATTAACTCCCCCGAATCAAGGGAATGTTATAGCTGCCAATCCCCTTACTTTTGACAGTGCCAAGCGTCTGGCACAGACACTAGTGGATCACGGAGATCGCCAAGACTTCGTAACAGCCATTCCTGAACAGCCCAAAGAGAGTGACACTAATCGAGGCTATAAAAACATGTGTTAAGTCTACGGGAGTGATGTGTTAAGAGCCCACGACGGTGGAAATCAAATCCACGATGTGGAAATGTCATCCGGACACCTTTCGAAGCTAGAACGCAAATAGCAAGCCTACGAAGTGATTCAGTCATCCGCCACGACGTGGACATATAAGCCCACGATGTGGATATGTTTTTGGCAGCCTATAAATAGCAAATTCGACCATTTCATTCCTTACACTTAAACTTTCTTTCTCTCTCTCGTTGCTGAAGGCGTTCTGCGTCCCGAGCCCGACGATCACGAACCGCTGACCGTTTCTAGTTAGATTCTATCAAAGCACACTACAAGTGAGTGCATAGTTACTTTCATCTTACACATATATATGAAGTATTTAATATAAATTACGTGCTATGTGTGCATATTATATGTGTTTATGATATCTATGCTAGATTAACAAAATGTACATGTTTTATTCAATTTAAACTGTATATGTATTTTATACCTATAAATTACAATGGGTTAAGATGGGTAGATGAAAGATGATATAGATCATGAGAAATGAAAGATGAGAATGAGAGGTGAAAAATGATGAGAAGCCTTGACCAAGCGTTGGCCCAATCATCTAGCAGAGTATGGATGACAACCACGGACTATTCTAGACAGTCCAGTGGAACACTAGAAGACTCGCAACCTATAGGTGTTGTGAACGATATGTTCACCCGTTGTACTCTAAAAACCCTGGCAGCTATGGACTTAGTTCCTTATAAACAAACATTGGCAGCTATAGATTTAGTGCCTTACAAATGAACGTTGGCAACTATGGATTTAGTGCCCTATAGATGGACATTGGCAGCTATGGACTTAGTGCCTATCAGATAACATCGGCAACTATGGACTTAGTGCCTGTTAAATAAACCCTGACAGCAATGGACTTCGTGTCTATTCCTTAGGACAATCCTTAGGAATGAATGAGTGAATGATAGATGATTTTTAGGATAGAACCTTAAGAAATAAAGAAGATAATGAAGATGGGTAATTGGGTTAATTGTTTGATGATGAAACATAATAACTTTATTATTGTGGGTTGAAAACCCTATGTACTCACCAGGTTTCCCAAGCTGACCCACTCAGTCTACTTGTATCACAGGTGTCGATACGAAGCTACATTACATTGAGAGATTAAAGGAGATATAAATCACGAGTGTAAATGAATGTAAGGTCTGTTTATGCTTATGTTTCTTTATTGACGATGACATCCCAAAGTTTTAATATAAACAAATTACATTTCTTCGGAAATGCTTTGATAACATATTTATCATGTTTTTCTGGGAACAAATTCCGCAACATATTTCTTTAAGAGATACTCTGGTTTTCAAAATAAAGCATAAACAAATCGGTCTTTTCTGGCCGTGAAAATGGGGATGTCACAGTCTCCCCTCTTGTGGGCTTGAGGAGTAGATGTTTCACAACGAGACAAGTTGCTTTGAATTCGTCGCATTCAAGGTGACCAAACACGAGAATGCATACAATGAAAATCAACACATGTTTATAGCTTTTGCACTTGATACTTTTGGTTTTTTTCGTACACGAGACGGTGGAGCTCTTCAACAGAGTTCAACGGGTCATACATAGTAATGTAATGTCCCCTAGATCTACGAGCGTTGTCTTCAAAAGAATTAGTTTTGTCATCCAAAAAAGGTCTAGCGGCACAACTTGTTGTCCGTTTACCTTTTGTAGCTATATATTAATTTTTTTATTAGATCTACTCTAATAAATGAAAATCTTTTTGTCACATGTCATACTTTCATTGATTTGGCCACATGTCATTTTGTGGTTATTTTCAATTAAATTTTTTTTCACATGACATTTTATGGTTTTTTCCATTTTATTAAATTACACATAATATTTAAATATAATAATTACAATAAATGTAATAATAAATGCATATCAATTTCAATAATTGACTTTCTTTCTAATTTCAACATTTTTAAATTAAAACTTCATTAGTTTCCTTTGTTTATTTATCTAAATTATTTGTTTAAATTTAAAAGAGAAAAAAAAACTCTGTAATTTTAATAATTCAATATTTTTCTAATTTTTCTTATAAATTCAAATTTTTTCAAATGTTTAGAATTTTTATATTTAATAAACTGATATAGTACATGATTCTTATACCTACCTAGTATTTAATATAAAAAAAAGACAAAACTTCAAAATGGTCCCTGTGGTTTCCGAAAATATCAAGTTTAGTCCCTAAGTTCAAAAAACCTCACAGATGGTCCATGTGGTTTCAAAACTTTTAACAAATGGTCCTTCCGCCTAACTCCGTCAGCTTTGTACCGTTAAGTGAGGGGCATTTTCGTCATTTCAATACACATGGACCATTTATGAGGTTTTCTCTATTTAAAAATAAAAAGAAAAAAAACTATAATTATTTAATTAAAGGGCCCCACCCTCTCTCTCTCTCTCATGGTTGAAGAAACCTCCACATGAGGTTGTATTTCTGGTCAAGAAGAGGCAACAGCCTCCCTCGTTCTCCACCACTGTTCCTGTCGAAGAGGCTCCACCCAAACACCCCCTCACAGCCGCTAAAAACCCCAATCCTATTTTCTTCATTGGCTCACCGGAAAAACGAAGCAGAAGAATGGGGACTGTCGCCTCTGATCTAACCCCCTCTGAGATGAACGAAACACACATCAAGAGCTTGTTTTTGGTACGTATCTATCTATTTTTCTTGTTGAACCTCCATGAGCATCATCATCATCATCGAACCCACCACCGAACACCATCCTCCTCCTTCTCTTCCCCTTCAGAACCTCCGTGTACGACGATTTAGACACAAATGCAATCTCTTATAACAAATTTAGATCCAGATGCAAGTATGTAGTGGGGGGATTTTAAACCCATATGAAATATTTGATCATGGGTTCGCTTTTTTCTAATTAGATTCGAGCAAATTGCTTTAAATGTGGAGGAAGGTCATACGATGGTCCATGGCTAGAAATTACATATAGTTGGGTGATGGAGTGGCAGTGGTTTTCCATGGGAATACCAACCAAGGTACAAGCCATCTAAGCACCTCCAAATCTTGGGTTTTTGGTTTCCAAGTTTTGATTTTGGTTACCAGATATAAAATGAAGATGAAGTTGATGCTTTTGGTTATCTAGCATAAACGAGAGAGAGAGAGAGAGAGAGAGAGAGAGAGAGAGAGAGAGAGAGAGAGAGAGAGAACATTTAATATTATATATATATATATATATATTAAAATAAGACAAAACTTCATAAATGGTCCTTGTGCTAGTGAAATGACAGAAATGCCCTTCACTTAACGGCCAAAAGCTAACGGAGTTAGCGAAAAGGACCATTTGTTAAAAGTTTTGAAACCACAGGGACCATCTGTGAGGTTTTTTGAACTTAGGGACTAAACTTGATATTTTCGGAAACCACAGGGACCATTTTTGAAGTTTTGTCTAAAAAAAAGGTTAAAACACTACTCTTTTGGTTCATAGTTAGACTTCCTTAACCTATTACCAAGGACATACCGTTATACTACAAATCGTTGGTTCAAATATTAAATGTGAACTCCAGAAATTACAACACAAAGTCACAAAAGTAACAAAACTATGGTAAATTTATTTTTATATTAGATAAATCAATTTGTACAGTACTTGAATTCAAAATCAAGTGAAGGTGAAGTCCAATTCAAAGTCCACGATCTTACGCGCTTGTCCTCTCTTCCATGCTATATCCTCTTTGAAGTTTGATCTCTTCAATTCTTCCAGACATCGATCACGATCTTACTCCCATCCAATTTTCAACGACACCCATCGTAGACTTTTCCTTGAACTATTCTTTAGTATTCAATTTTCCCCATTTGCCAAATTGCTTTAAATTCCGTTTCTCCCCCTTTCAGTTTCAATTCATTTAGATATTATCTCTTTAGCAGCCACAATACCTTCTCTCACATCTCCCGAATCGAAGGTTGTCTCTTCTTGTTCAAGAATCTCAGGTACTACTCCGCAAATTCACCGGTTTCATATATTTCTTGTGTTTGTTAGTTTATATTTTTTACTTTTTTTTTCAACACACCCATCTCGCATACGATCCATATAATCAGTTTCTGTGAAATTATGTTTTGCAGTATATGTTCTTAATTCATGTTGGTTTTGTCTCCTTCCTTGATTTCTCTAATGGGTGTATCCACCCTGTTTTTCATGTCCTTTAGGTTTAACGTTCGACTTCTAGAACATACCAAATCATAAAAAATTACTATAATCAGTTTCTGCTAAGTGTTCTTGCTATTTTGTTATTAATTCATATGGGCTTCGTTTCTTTTGTTGATTTTTATTTTGCTTTGATTTACTTGATGTACTTGAATGACCTAAAAATTTGGGAATTTTTGGTTATTTTTCTTTTATCCCCACAGATTTGTTGTTCTTGGTGCTTGCTGTATTTGGCTAACTGATGTCTGATAAATCAGAGCAATTCAGAGTTCGGTGCACTTAATTTGAAAATTTAGGAGTGCACAATATATCAACAGTATTATAATTTTTTTAAAAATTCACTATTTTCTTCTCTTTGTGATTGAATAATTGCACAAAAATATCATGATTCTTGGTGATATTTTCAAAAAGTTTCACTTCAAAACTACCATCTAATTTCTAATCTGATTTTTGTTTTTCCAGGAACATCGTGTGATTCTTTCCTAATTGAACCCTGCAAAATCTATAACAAGATCCACCATGTTTGGGATCAAGAAACCTCATTTCCATAGACCTACCAAACACAACTCGGTTGACCCTGGATTCCCTGGTCAACATGCTTCAAACCCATTCGATTCCGATGATGAAATTGACAAAAAGTCAACACCAAATCCTGCAAGGAGAACTTCATCTGAACCTTCTGTACTTACCCAAGATTCCCGAGCTGCTCTTTTTGATGATGATGATGAAGTTAAAGGATCAGGATACAAACTCAGTTATGCCTCAAGAAACAAATATAAGAATGATTTTGTCGATTCTGGTGGAATTGAGAACCAAGATGTACAAGAACTAGAACAATATGCTGCATATAAGGCTGAAGAGACTACAAAAACTGTGAATAGTGCCTTAAAGATTGCAGAAAACATAAGAGAAGATGCTACCAAAACTATGATCACTTTGCATCAACAGGGTGAGCAGATCACTCGGACTCACATGACTGCAGCTGATATAGAACAAGATCTTAGCAGGGTATCACTCTTTTCTCACTATTACTGTTATTGTCTATGCAAAAGACGTGAATACCCTTCTCATCTAGTCATGCCCTGTGTAACAAACACAACCTCAAAGAGTGCCCATAATCTGTAGATGGATTTTGAATTTATACTTTGTGATGCAGGGTGAGAAGCTGTTAGGAAGTCTTGGGGGCATTTTCTCAAGGACCTGGAAACCTAAGAAGGGTCATGCAATAAAAGGGCCTGTGATTACAAGAGGTGATAAAGATAGAACACTTTATGTTGATGCGTTTTTTATTTTAAAAAAAGATTAGACATTTTGTTTTGTGATCTTTTTGTATTGTTTTTTATTAAAAAGTTTTATGATTTTATTAGATGATCCCGCACTTCGAAAAGGTGCCCATTTGGAACAAAGAGAAAAACTTGGACTTTCAACCACCCAAACTAAAGGACACTCGCATTCAAGAACACCACCCTCTGAACCCACAAATGCATTGCAGAAAGTTGAGGTATGTAAAGATCTGGTTTCTTTCTTCTTCTATTTTAGTGTTGTTTTGATAAATCTTGTTTAAAAAATATTTGAGAAAAAAAAAAGGCACACTGGAGGAATTTGAAGAAGAAACTAAATAAGGGCAAATTTGTAAAAAGTTAGGATTTTTTTCCTTATTTTCTGTATTAAGTCATTCTTTCTGCATTAAGCCAAAAAAGAAACACTCATATATGGCTTACCGGACTAACTTGTTGTTTCTTTTTGGCTTAATGGAGTTGATGTGAAAACAACTTAATCTGGACAAATATATAGTGGCGTTTCTTTTTGAGTTAATATAAACAGATGGACTTAATGGGTGTCTTTATCCATTAAGACCGCATTTTATACGTTGCTACCCTTTCAGCAAACTCTCCTTTTTTATTTTTTTTAAAATTTATTATCTACATTGTTTTTAAAAGATAATAATAATAAAAACAAGTTATAAGGATTTAGAATTATTGTTGAGAACACTTATGTAGTATGAAATAACGATGAAAAATGAAAACAAAAGGTAGTTATTCATCTATTAATCTTCATGATATCCAAATAGTATAAAAATATCATGTAATTGTAAAAAAAACAAAAAAGATTCCAACTGCACATTTGATGTCATTCATATCAAAATCATAAAAATATGAAAATATCATGTAAGTTCTAGACAGAAGGGTAAAATGGTCATTTTTCCATATTCATTTGGCCCAAAAAGAAAAGTCTTTTTTTATACAGCACTTACTCCAGACAGACATTGATTAAGTAAAAAGAAAAAGATCAAAAACTTGTTTATGAGGTTCTGAATTCTAATAATTAATTTGTGATTTAAACAGTATGAGAAAACAAAGCAAGATGATGCCCTCTCGGACTTAAGTAACATACTTGGGGAACTCAAGGAAATGGCTGTTGACATGGGTTCAGAGATCGAAAGGTTTGTTTTTTTTTTTTTTTTAGGTCTATAGATTTTAAAAGTTTGTGTTAATTTTTGTTACTTGATTTCCTGAAAATAAAATTGTATTTTGTGCAGGCAAAACAAAGCTCTTGATCCTCTTCAAGATGATGTGGATGAACTGAATTTCAGAGTTAGAGGTGCTAATCAACGTACTCGACGTTTGCTTGGAAAATAAATCCAATGTTATTTTGTTACCTTTTTGTATGATGTGTTTCATGTTACAAGATTTACATATGTATGCACATGATTATTATGCCATTGGAATTCTTTTACTAGCCATATATTGTTTACATATCTCATTTAAAGCGTTTGACATGTTCTAATTGTTCAAGGAAAAATAAACAAATAAAATAAGAGTGAGATAAGGTTATATGATGAGTCCGTTGATTAAAACCGAGTATTTTTTTTAAACCTTTAATAAACAAGGCAGAATATGGTACATAATTAGATAATCATAACTAGGAATAAGGAATTATGGAAGCAGCGTCTTTACCTTTGGGTGAATATAACTAAGAGTCTCTACATCAAACATCCTTTTACACATGATGTTATGGAAATTGAGTATTGACCGGTGTGTTGTTTCTAAAGATTGAAAGACTGATTGTTATGTGGATTTGAAATTGTAATAATCATATAATAATTGAAAAAGTCTCCATCTTTTGTTATTAGAAAAGTGGTGGCCTTGTGTCCAACTTTAGAAGACACACACACACAGAGAGCAATGCATGCCTAATGCCTTAACCTAACCCAGTCCCACACCCATCTTTAGGACCTATTGCTATGTAGCTTTAAATGCTTGGCTTGCAATAGCCAATTAGCTATTCACACTATTAACTGTCATCCTCATCACTCATCATACCTGCACCATATCAATGACTAAACCTTTGTTTTTTTTTTTTTCCTTAAATATCGTCTGAATAAATAATGTTTAAAAATATCTTAGAAAATGACAGATACGAGGGCAAAATTGTAAAACATTAAGACTCAGGAAGAACCTCAATTCTTCAACTCTCTGTTATGACATGTCTTTTTATATCATGTAAAAAAGGAACAAACATATTATCTTATAAGATTGCATTTTTCCCACTAAGGTACTATCTTTTTTACTTAACAAGCTTAATATGGACAGCTATATAAACGACTTTCTTTTTTACTTAATCCGGATATAGCGACTTAATGGGTTAAGCCATAAAAAACACGACTTAATCCCGATATAGCGATAAATGTTGATGAACATTTGATATTTTCTTTTTGGAATGTGTAAAATGGTTATTTAGGTTGTATTTGATCGTGCATAAGCTAGCTTATTTTTTGAGTTTATTGCAATTTAATGTTTGGTGAAACCCTTGAACGTAGCTTATAAGCTAGTTTTTTAGCATATTGCAATTTATTAGTGTTTGGCGAAACCACAAAATTAGCTTGTTGATAAAGCTAAAAACTAGTTTTTCAGCACATCAAACACAACCTTAGCCTCATCTGATTTAGTCAAGAATCAGATTTTACATATACAATATTTTATCCGAAGAAGCATCATTATTTATTGGAACCCCTACATACATGACTCAACAAAGGAAAAAAAAAAAAAAAAAACAGATCCTAAACACCATTAAGTCAATAAAGAAATTAGACGTGGGTCTCTTTTCCCAAAAAGTCAAAAAAGAAGATTAATATTTGAGTTTGTATATCCAGTTGTCAAGCTTGGGTAGTTGTACATTGTTTAAAAGGAGTTGTACACTTGATGAGTCTTTTTTGTCATGTAACATCATGAATGAGTTCTAGTTTGAGCAACCCAGGAAAGGTACTGCTGAGATTACAATAAAATTCTTTATACAGAATTGAGAATTCCATCGGGGCCTTCTGCCTACAATTCAATATGCTACAGAAATTACCATTTTAGAACAAACATACGAATTAAGTATACCTGTAAGCTTTGGACCATAGCCTCTTTGGTCGTATTATTGTATACAAACCACCTCAGCCTGACAAATTCCATGGATCCCGAAATGTCACAGATACTAAATACCTTTGATTCATTCATTAAATGCGTAACAACCCAAAACAACTTATTTATGGATACCTTGTATATACATATTAGTCACAGACACCATCACCACCACCACCACCACCATGAAGACCTCATTTTCCGGCCATCAGGTTCTAGCAGCTGCCTATCTATGCTGCCTCATTGCAACGACGTTACAAGCTCCGGTGAACCATCGTGAAGGCAACCACAACCACCATCCTCAAGGTTCAAGAACATCTACCATGTCTTGCTATTGCCTACGATGTCGACTGCTGTTCAAGAATCTATCTGAAGAGAAGGATACAAGATTTGGCATAGAGAAGAGACTAGTTCCTGGGGGACCCAACCCTCTCCATAACTAAACCTCACGTAAATATTCTTCACCTTATGTTTCCCGACTTTTTGAACCATTGTTCTTGCTAAAAACCTGAAACATTACACTTTGCATGAATGAACGACTTTGGACAAAAGATACCAACTTTAATGGTTTTCTTTTTCATTACATCTGTACAAAGCCACTCATTCTTGTAAACTATAAGTGTTCTTTCTCAAGAAAAGTGGTTAATTAGGTTATGACTAAAAGATAAGTATGATGGTTCAAGAAGTCTATCACCTGGAACATAAGTCATGTAATATGTAGGAAGATGAAGTTTAATAGTATACAAATTAAGCAAGTATTCCAATCGTAATTCGTAACGTGGTTTTTCATTTCTTTATGCTTTATAACACATTTGTACTAGGAGTGTATATCTGAAACCAAAAAGTATCGGTGATTGTAGTGTCATCAAACTATTTAATTAGTGTGATGGGGAGTAATTTGAGACATGGTGAACTTAGTCTATGCTATATTGTGAGTTTGGGAGGTGTGGAGTGCACGTGTTTGTTCCCAAAAGGCACAACTTTTCCCGCCATTAACTGTCGGATATCTATATTATACAGGTTTTTCGGTTTGGCAGAGGTTAACTCTTCATCTACATTTTCTCTACAAATTATTAATTGTCTCGATCGAAAACACAAAACAACTTCTATGTTTTGTATCACTATTTTTGCCATAAATCGGGGATTATCCCAAACATGGTTTCATGCATGTAACTCAAGCAGTAGAGTCGAAGTTATAGATTTAAGAAAACATATGTACACAATTCCAGAATTGTCCAAGTTCATTTTGATCTTCATTAATTAACCCATTTTTTCAACAAAAAAGCCATTCAGCGGAACCGGTTTTTTTAGGGATTTGGTTAATGAAACTATAGTAAAACTTCAGTTTTTTCAATCGGTTACAATAAGGCTTTTTTGATACAGACGGTTATTCGAAAATTCAACTGTTAATTGTTTTTTTACAGCACTAATATTTAGATTTTAGCACGTGGTTGATGATGTTAAACTAAGTCTTTATTAATTAACTTAGCTCATACTAAACGATCCCAATTTTATTTGAGGGTTTTAGATTTTACGTTTGCTAGTTTTATGAGATGATGCATTGTTGAGTTGTCACAATGGTTGTTGAGGTAGTATTGAATATATGAAGGACAGATTTTTTTACATTTCATAGGAGTTTTGAAGTTTAGAGATATGATCCATATTATCAATAAAGAAAATTTTATCAAAAACCTTAAAAACTATATCTATTATTTTAATAAATTTTGGTTGGTTGTTAGACAAAATCATCCGGATCATCGGTATTTTAGCCTATTTTACTTTTTAGGTATCATACACTTCAAATTAGGCTAATTCTATACTACTTTCTCAATTGCTTCATATACCCCTTTATGTGAGTGACTGAGTATATGTATCCTTATGATTTGACTATGACTATTTATACGAAGTGATTGGTACATATAACTAAAATTATTATGTATTTTACTTATGTAATTGTGATAGAGTTTAATTAACATAATGTTTGAAATGTTTTTTTTTTGGAGCAACAGAATTGAAGATTTAAATAAATTCTAAAATTCAAAAGGTAAATTAGTATGATAGACGTAGACAATTTATTAATTAAACTTTAGACATTTGAATAGATTTTGAATATGAGCTTATTTCTAGAATTAGTTATGGACTTCGTTAATTTTTAAAGTATTCATTAATTAAAAGCAGGTTAACATAATTTTTGTTTAGGTTCATGTTCAATAAACTAACAAGCCAATATTTTAGGTTAATCTTTTAAATGTGATATTGGTTTTATTAACCATCCATCAATGCCTAATATATACGGTGTATGATGTTTCTCATTAGTAACAAACTATTAAAAATGCAACGATCTTATGAAAGATCAGTATGTAACTTATCTTTTTACCTATTTAGGATAAGAAGGCTATTTAGTGTATTGATCCAAAGAAGTCGATATAGGTATTCAGTGTTTTGATCCAAAGAAGTCGATATAACTTTTATCTAACCATTCAAGAGTATATTAATGCAAAACATTTGAAACGATATAACCATAGCCATATATGATCTTTCGAATCATATTTTGAATTCATATTGAAACTCTGAACCATGTATCAACGGTTGTGATGATAGATGCCTCGTAAACTAGCAAATTGGGGATGCAGAGATATGACTTTTTCTAGGTTGATCACCGACTCTCTAAATAATTTTATTTGTGTATCATTACATGAAAGAATTGAAATAAATTGATGTAGATACCAATTTGTAAGGTAATAAATCATAGTGTGTTAAATGAAATCATGGAAAACATGCAATTATAGTGTACTTATAAGATTTGTTACGAGGATGAAGGTATCGACAAGCTTCGGTGTCCAGAAAATATATATTCATAATTGAAAAGATTATTTTTGGCTTCACTGTGATTCTTTGGATAAATACACTCTTAAATGACCTTTCACACCTTTTTATTTCAAGATAAAGATTTGAAAAATCAAAAGAATTTGAAACGGTATAGTTTTCTAAGCATATGGATATGAAAATATGATCAGACGTATTCAAATGATATCGTTCCCTAACGATATCAATATTTTTATTCTTTATTTATTTTAGAGATGAAAATAATAATAATAAATTATTGAAAACAAAATTTTGTCCAACTAATTTGGTCTAATTTGGTGTTGTAGATAATAATCAAATATAAATCATCTCACTTACCAAAATAGCAAAGTCCAAGTTGAATGTAGAAAAAATAAAAAATATATATTTTATCAAGTCAATCAAGTCTTAATTTTGAAGTAGTCGTTTTAGGTATATAGGTTCTTGGGTGGTTTTAAACAAACATTTCAAGTTTGAAAAATTTAACCTATTAAATTTATGGTTGTAAACGAACTGAACGTTCGGTATGAACCGTTCGATGGGAAGTTCATTTATATTTGTTTATTTATTAATAAACGAACATTAACACAAATTCGTATTTGTTTAGTTAAACGAACGAGCATGAACAATAGTACCGTTCGTTTAAGTTTATTTATGTTTATATATATTCAATTATTTTTTTTACATTATTATATTATATGTTTGTTTATGTTCATATATGTTTAGTTGTGTTTTTAGTTGTGTTTGTTTATCTTTATTCGTTTATGTTTATTTAGCATGTTCACGGACACAAACGAGCGAATATAAACAAAATAATTTGTTAAACGAACGAACATGGACAAGAAAACTTGTGTGCTTATCTGTTTGTTTGTTCGGTTAACTTAAACGAGGATGAACATGTCCGTTCAGTTCATTGTTCTACTTAAACTTTTTACATGAAATTGTTTTTTGAAATTTGCAAATAGTTTGTTAATTTTTTATAAATTTTTTAATTTGCTGATTTTTATTTTAACATAGGTACCTAATTATGACGGTGTATTCCACTGTAGCCGACCATCATTTGATATTTCATAAAGTCGTCAAAGTTTCAATGACGGTATACATCCAAATCAAAGTTTACCGAGTTGTCGTGATACCATTTCATATAAAAATAGTTTTTTGCCCAACTCATAAAATGGTTAGATAACAAATAGAGTCGAATTTTATGTTTTAAAAATCATCAAAACAAACAAAATTATCAAATGAAGAAATCATTAAGCACATGTAGTTAATTCATTCAGGAAAAAAAAATCACAATGTAGAAAAGATGAACAAGGGAAAACATAGATTTCCTGGGCGAATTGAACATCATATATCCATGATTTATAAGCAACTTCTTGCCATAAAATAAAGCTTCAGAGACTATGGATTAACCATTATTGAATTCAGTTATAACCCTAAGTAACGTAAAGTGGTTTTGAAACCCTAACAACACATATAAATACCATTCAAATCGATCAATGCTTGATGTCCATGATGCTTTTGAGTTTGGGAGAGTAGAATGAGTACACAAGAGCTTGTCTCTTGGCAACCTGTAGCTGATAATTTCCGTCGGCGAAAGCAGCGGCGACCGAGGAAGGGTTAGACAGAGTTTTGTTGCTGTGAAAAGCGTCGATGGTACGGCGCTTGGTGTACTCCCTGATGTTGTAGTCAGGGAACTGACGGGCTGATCGCAGAAATGACCGGAAAAGGGACAGAACTGTCGTTCGAGACGGCGGTGGCACGGCCGTTGCCATATTTTTCCTGAGAGAAAGAGCGTCTATTGCCGTGCCATTTATGTTAGAGAAACTAATTTCTTTTCCTCGCTGTATTTTAATTTGATACTAATTTTTTTTTTCCAATCTATTTTATTTTTGTCGTCATAAAGGGTAAAATAAAATTAATGTTTGAATCCAATTTTATTTTACACCCTAAAAATAAAGAAACAAATATTTACTCTCGAAATTTAAAGTATAAATTACACCATCTTGGCATCTTCCATGCAATTTATTTTTACGCTTTATTTTTAAGATGTAAAACAGAATTTAGAGTGGGTTTAAAAATTGTTACTATAAACTTTATTTTATATTTTAAAAAAGTATAAAAAATATGCTTTTACTAGCTTATAGATAAATTGATAGAACTTTTAGGGCTAATTACACAATTGGGTAGTGTATAACAAAATATCCTTGTTTATTTAATTTATGTCAAAATAACCAATAGCTTTTTGGTTATTTTGTATTAAATACAATATTTAGATATATATATATATATATATATATATATATATATATATATATATATATATATATATATAGGAGTAGGATCAAATGAGAACACCTAAAAGGTTGAGAACGGGAGAACGGATCTGGACCATCAAAATATTCAGATCTTAGGCTATTATCAAACGGGTCATTTACGTAAATTCTAAAACCATAGGTATTAAAGTGTAACTTGTAAAAGGTCACAAGGCTATAATGGTAATTGTAATTTTAACTTGTTCCTATAATTTCTCAATCACATATCATATTGTCGTTCAAATTATTTGTCCCCCACTTCATTTCTTTCTCTCTCTCTCTATACCTAGGTTTTAATCAATTCCTCCCTCAGCCTCCTCCATCGCACATCGTTTGAATCAATCCTAATCGGAGCATCGCAAGTCTCCACTTCGATGCGTTTTTGGTTTAATTTTCCCCCATTGCACCATCACTACCCATCTACGCAGCCTACATCACAGGTCGATGAAAGACGTAGGAAGGAAGTGAAGGCAGTCGGCGACGTCTGTGGTCGGCCGTCGTGATGGCGAGGGGAGCGTCTCCGTGGTCGACGAGGCTGAAGAGGAGGAAAGGAGGAGGCAGCGAG